>NW_004567128.1:6723342-6800197 GCF_000260355.1 Condylura cristata
ATACACTGCTGAGGGGAGCAGCGGGGGGTGTGGGGGTGGCACAGAGGTCTGCTGTGCCATGTGGGTCAGCTCCCTGGCTGGGGATCGAACTCATATCCTGTAGTGGCTGCAGGTAGCTTCATAGTGCCGTACTTTAACACGCTCTAAAGCTTAATTTTAAAAGATAGCTAGCTATCGCTCATTTGCACTGATGATGCTTTTTAATGCAAATCAAAGGGCGTTATTTAGGATATTTGCCATTCACACTCACCACAGTTGGGAGGGACACAGAAAGATGAGGAGCCAGGGTCTGGGTTCATGCTGTTATTGCCCAGGCAAGTCGAGCAATCCGTCATCTCAGGGGCGTTTGCCAAACCAGATTCTTGAGGCAGAAGTGCTAGAGAAGCCTGTGCAGATGCAATATTGCTGGTTATTTCAGCAACTTTTTTGAAAAAGTAAGGCAGGGAACCAAACCAGGACACGCGTGACCTGACGGAAGACGCAGCTGCAGTGAGTACGTGGAGGCACCCCTGGCAAGTGGTGGACTCTCCCTGAGCACTGGCTGGTGCAGCTCAGGGAGCACCATGAGCTAGATGCTCCTATAGGGTGGATCCAGCCTTTCCACTGGGAAAAGTGGGCTATAATTTCCCTGTCCAGGGGAAGAGAACAGAATGGGTTAAGGCCTTTTCTTGGGATCCTGATTTTTAATTTCTCCAGGAGGTGTACAGTCATAATGTTTTCTGTAAATCCAGGTGATTTGTGAAATGTCACAAATCCAGAATAAAGCAACTGTGTTAGAATAAGAATCACAAAGTCGGTAGACATGTTGATAGCTATCTTCACAGTGTCATTTTCTGCATTTAAGGGTGAAATGAATTATTATATGGCTCTGCTCTTCAACCCAGACTGTGATCGCACCTCAGATATTATGCTCATAAACGTTTATATATATATATATTCAGTATCTTAATTTTTAAAAGCTAAACTTTATAGCACTCATCCAGTGGTTTTTAGACAGCCTTGCTAATCTCACAAATTATTAGTTTTCTCTCACTTGTAATTGAATGGTATCTTTAAGAACAGGAGGGTTATCAAAGCAATAAAAATGTTTTACTAACACTTACATGGCTTAGTGACAATGTTCTCTCATTCCAGGCACGTTGCATATTTGAAATAATTCCACAGAGGTGGTTAATCTGGCCACTCATGGTTTCAATAAGTTCTTGCAAACTCTATTATAATAAATATTTAAATATTTAATAATAATAATAAATACATAAAGCAGTTTCTATTTCAAAAGAAAATGAACAATTAAGAAAATATGATTAAGCCAAATGATAACTGCTAGGAACAAAGGAAGTTCCAGAGTGATCAGACATTGCTTGTTCACGATGCCTGGTTCTTGATGACAGTAGAGCGAATGAGATGAAGAGCCTCAAGCTCCTGTTCCATGTCCCACAGCAGCTGAGGAGCCCTCATCCTGGGAGCAGACACGCCCGTTTCATGAGCCCCCACACTTATGCAGTCACTTTACATCAAGGAAGGTGCTATTTTAGCAAAGAAATTTTCAAATCTGCTAAAAGGTCAGAGTCTGTTTCCACAAAATGGCAGTGTGAACTAACAGACAGTGAGCATTTAAAGATATTTAGTGAGGTAAAGAAAATTTTAACTCAATACTTTGGAACACTGCATTTAAGAGACAGAACACTGATGGAGTGGTGTTCCATAAGTTGGTTTTAATGATTTTATAATAGAAAATTTCTGATACATTACTCTCCTATTAATATTATAAAATATATGTAATATACTTAATATCACTAAAAGTCAAATGAAGCACTAGAAAAAATAAGTCCATATACTTCTTTCTTTTTCACCTATGTTCCAAAAGAATAATAGTCTTCTAATATAAGGCAGAGTTAAAGTAAAACCAGAATATGCATCCATATGAGACTGAGAAAGAGCTGATTTTAAAAGGGAATAAGGAAAGAAGTTACAAGAACCCAAACTTAAGCTAGTGAGTATCAGAATGAGTACAATGTCTATAATAGATAGGTATATATACAGACAGATGTGGAAACAGCTACGTCTATGTACACACACACTAAATACCTACATTTATTTCCTAGTCCTGTCAATTGGAAGGTCCTAAGATATGCCCCAAGAGCAGCAATGAATACACCATCTACAATACAAATAGCCATGGTTCCTTGGAGAGAGGAGAATCTCAGAGCTGGGGTAGGGAAAGTACAAATAAGCCTTGAACATCATGTGACGTCACACACTCATACACGTGAGGGTATGTAAAAAGGCCACAGGCACCAATTGAAAGGAGCTACTAAGATGGAGTACAAAATAGCTGTGGATTTTCTATTAGACAAGGAAAAGAGGAAAACAAAATAATGACAAATCCATGAGAAATATTTCCTTGAGCATGAGCTAAGGAGGAACTTCACAGTATATGAAGGCTGAAAAGAGAATTTGCATCGTTTCCTTTATGAGAACGTGAATATATCTGGTAACTAGCAATTAATACTAGATAAATATTCAATCAGATACACATTCATTAATGACACATCTACCTTCTTCATAATCAAGTATTCATGCTCTTGGTTAAGTAGATTTATTATTAAACCAAAATGAAATAGAAAAAAAAAACTGCAGGAAAAATTCAGCACTTCCATTCTGCTTTCAAGGAGTGCCAAAGGCCTAAAGGATTCTTCTGCCCGCTGCCCGGGCTACAATAACACGAAAAGATGGGCTCGCAGATCTGCTTTCTTACTAACCCTGATACATTTAAGACACTCTTCTCCATTAGGCTTAAATCATCACACTTCAGGGTAGAAAGACTAATCTTCTGGTAATGGAGCGGGAACTGCTTTAAAGGCAAATGTTTCTAACCACAAACAAAGAACCATGGGCTAGGGGGCTTCTGATTTTCAAATAATTCAACAGTGACACTCTGTGGACAAAAAAGGAAACACTTAAGCACCTGTTTTTCCTTAATAAATGAACTTCTAAGTTACCTCTGGGTGTCAAATATGGTATAAATAAGCAATTAGAAAATACTAAGCATTACATTTAGTTATAAAAACTATTCTAATGATGAACTATGGACTACAAAGTAATTCTAATGAAAGCATAACAAGTAGTTACCCATTTTAAGTTAACTGAATTAGCCCTGCATTACAAATTTATTGGACAGCAAAAATTATATGGAATTATAATACAAATTAGTGACTACCTGAACAATATATTGTCAACTTACATCTGTATAGTGCTTGATGCTTTTCAAAGTACTTCACATAGTTATATTAGAAATCATGATTCTTGGGAGGCAATTAATACCCCCAGAGATAAAAATATTGAGGCTAACAGAAATGAAGAGAATGACTTATACTAATTAGGAGGTATGACTATCCACATTCTTATGCAAGTTTAAAAATAATTTTGTTAAACTAAATCATATATAATTTAATAATCTATTTTACTCAGCTTCAGAAAGCAAGAAGCTTAGCTAAATATGACAGAAATGTAAAACAGTGCAACAACTTCAGAAAACTGGTAGTTTCTTATAAACTTTTATCTACTCTGTGACCCAGCATTTCTACCCAAATATTATCAATTAAACATAAACATATGTTCACAAAGAGATCCGTAACAATGTTCATAGCCACTTTACTCATAATTACCAAAAACTGGAAACTATCCAAAATGTTCATCAAAAGGAGAACAAATTTTAAAATTGTACAGTCATAGAAGAAAATATTTCTCAATAATAAACATGAATTAAATCTTGCTGCAACCTGATGAGTCTCCAAAACATTATTCTAAGAAAAGAATGCTTAAGGAATGATTCCATTTACATGAAGTGTTAGAATAGGCAAAATTAATGTAAGATGGAAAAAGCATCAGCATGGTATTTCCCCAAGGTTGGGGACTTACTGGGAAGAGACACAGGGTAACTTTCTGGGACAATGGATATGTTCTTTATCTTGATGGGTATACATTATTTGTCAAAATTCATCAAACTGCACATTTAAGAACTGTGCATTTCTTAAATTGTAAGATGAACTAGTGGTTACCAAAATGGAAGGGGAAGGGGAGATATTGTATAGGGGAAAATTGTATAGTGAAGGATAGAATTGGGTTTTCAGTAGTGAACTTGATGTAGTATATACACATGTTGATTTTTAACAACACACAAATGAAACTGATAGCGTTAGAATGCAATGTTATTTCAATAAAAAGAAGAAAAAGAATTACACATCACTATATGAAATAAAACTCAATTTGGGGGGAAAAAAGAATGAGAAGAACAAAGAAAAATTTTCACTATAATATACAAACCATATTATTCTCCGTTGGACTAGATGATCGTCCTCTTTTATAAGATGGGATAAAATCCACTTCTTCAGAGGAGGGGCTGAATCTTTTTAAATTTTCTGGATGGTTCATCTGAGAAACTATTTGATCATCCAGCAATGGTAAACCTGTAGCTCCTGAAAGACACAAAGAGAGTTATTGACCCACTCACTACTTCATAAAGTTAACTCAGATATGTTCTCAGAACGCCAACTCAAGTAGAATCAGAGCCCTGGTACAAGGTTAGGGAATGACAAAAGGAGAAAATTTCTGCCAGTAATTTAGAATAGACCCTTAAAAATCAAAGTGCTCACGGCCCTCCCTGGTGGCGCAGCGGGTTAAAGCACAGCACTGAGAATCTAAAGCCGCTTCCACATGAGTTCGATTCCCGCCTGCCCGGGAGGTGACCACATGGCGTGGCAGACCTCTCCTGACCCGCCCGCTGCTCCCCTCAGCAGTGTACTTCATCCATCTGCCTGTTCTGCTCCCCACTCTGTCTCTGGTGAAGCCTCTCACCGCCCCTGAGCCTCTGGCCTGTACCTCAGTTCTGTATGCACGAATAAATAAATCTTAAAAAAAAAAGCGTAAAAAATCAAAGTGCTCAAATGAGATGGGAAAGGCACAAAATGATGTAAAAATAAACTTATTATATTATCTAAAAAAATAAAGAAACATCAACTAAAAAAAAAATCAAAGGTCTATATCGCCCATGCCCAGGAACAAGAATTAAGATCAAACTCAACTCCAACTTGTCAAGTGAATGCTTCACAACTGAGAGGCTGCAGAGGAAGTGCTGGAGACAAGGAACAAGAGAGCGTTCCCAGCTGCTTTTGTTAAGGAGCTTCCCCAAAGGGCTTTTTACTTAGGGAGCAGCAGGTCTCCAAACATGAGGTGAGGTCCACAGTAGTTTGCCCCCAACCCCACAACGTGCGCACTAGACAGACCACTAAAGACACAGTCTCCTTACCTGCTAGATAAGACTGGTTTGAATGATCAGACAGTCATTTCAGCTCTAAGATCATGACTGCCCTCCCTGAATTAATATTAAACCCAAACAAATGTATATGACATATAAGGCAAAGCATCCAGAATTATGTAAGCTCAGTTATGCTCCTAAGTCACTTAACTCTGTCCCAAGCGGTTTTTCCTTTAAGTTTTTGCTTTGTTATCAAGTAGTTATAATTACAGTCACCAGGTTTAATTTTTCAGACGGAAAATATATTCTCTGCAGTAAACATTCGCCTCAATTATTTCTGACACTACCTTCCTCATTCCCCAGAGAATGAAAAGGGGAAAGAAGACATTACAAAGCTTAAAGGAAGGGAAAATGCAAGCACAGATAAACTGTGTAATATTACCATGAAGTTTGGCCTTCTGATAGTAACTAATTAATATAAAAGTTTTAGGAATATTTAAGCAATTTGCTGGAAATGAGAATAAGGAAGGAAGCAAAATATCACACCAAGACATTTAACAAAATTACCATATATTTGTGTTGGTTGAGGAGAGTTATCATGTTCATCTTGAAAATCTGATTCTATGGCCAGCATGTCATCATTGGAAATGCTATTGTCAGTATTCTCTGCTTCAGAATCTTCTATTAACACAACGTCATCATCATCATCATCATCATCATCAGTGTCACTGTCTTCAATAGTAATAATAATATAATCTAAGAATGAGCAAAGAAAAAGGTTAGATTGAACACCATATTAAATAGTATCTAGAAAAACCCACCTTATAAATTGTGGAATATTTAAAAAACATACTATAGCTGGAAAAATTAAATAATTCCCTATCTCTAAACACTGTAAGTTTGGTATGAAATCACTTGTATGAAGTTCTGAGGCATAATTATATTTGTATGTATGTATATATGCACAAATAATATTAGTTCTAGTACAGCCAACTTTATAGAACAATAAATTTTTTCTCACCTAAGAAAGGTGACCACCCAGCCCATGCTACCATGTAATGTATTCACTGATATGTTTTTAACATTTAAAATGATGCAGTTGATAATGGATAGCCACACTTTGTGGCGAACATGAATTCCCAAACTTGTCTTCTAAAGATTAATATTAATCCTTATAACAATAAATACAGACATAAAAAACAAAAGTAAATATTGTTATTAAAAAAATTAAATTCAAATTGAATATCACAAAATGTGTAATAGATGTTCACGTAGAATCTAGATGTGAAGTATTAACTCAGTAAACCATCTTAATGAATATGTAAGAGTACCTCACACAAAATGTGTGCTCTATAAATGGGCTTTCTTATTTTTTAAAGTTGACCTGAAAAATAAGAACATACTAATTCACAGATCATACTTGCATGGCATCAGAAACTCAAATTGCATACATTATTTGAAATAGCATTAAAATAAAATTAGCTATCACAAGTGGGTAGGGTGGTGTGAAAATGGTGCTTAGTTAGGAATCATGTAATTTAGGCTGCCACTCAAGCTCTGTAGTTATCCAGAGGTATGATCTCTGGGCCAGATACATCTGCTCTATTACCTCTGTATTCTCATCCATAAAACATAGAACTGGGTTTGGAAAGTCCATCTGAATTCTAATTAATAGATGGCATGGGGAAAAGTAACAGAAAATTAGAAACTACCTAGTTATCCAAAGAAAAGGGAATTAAGTAAATTATGGCATTTCCACATGACAGAATGGTACATAGTTAATGAGATGGAAATCCTTAAAAATTTTCCAAACTTACTGATAGCAATCAAGAAGTTGATAGTAGAAAGACTTATGAAAAAAAGATAGAAAAGGATTAAAAGAAAAATAATATTTAATTCGAACTTTGACAGCAGAAGCAAACTGCAATCGTTATAGCTAAGTCACTGCCTCTGAGTCACAAGTATATCTTCATTAGGCTTCACTTAAAATTATCTTCATTAAGCTTAGACTTCATAATCAGACAGAAATAACAAAAGTAACTGAAATTTCACTTCACACATCAACAGATTTTTCAAACTAGAACTGGTAGAACTAATGACAACTCCATTAAAATCATTCAGTGATTTTGTAAAATTCCAATGAATTATTTTAGGAGTATGCAGAACTTTCATAAGCAATTTTTAAAACACAACATTTAGAAGTGTCTTGTTTTTTGAAGGTCACGCTTTCAAAGTGCTAGGAACTCAGTTGCCATGACTTATCCGGTAAGATACAGTTCACAGTGGTGAGGCCTGCAAACTGCCTTTTCACGTGATGATTTGTGCAGGAAATATATAGCCAAATAGAGCAGATTTACAATGGCCACATGGCTCTGACTCTGAAGGCAAAACATCAAACTTTCCCTAAAAAACACAAAACTGTGTCAGTACATTTAACAACCATTTTCTAAATCCGTAAGGGATCTCAAAAGCGGTCCTCCCACCCTCCCTAGCAAACTTTAGAGGCTACTAAGTGTGCCAGCTTAGGGTTAATGCCTCCCAGATCTCCCCGCAAGCAAGCTTGAAACCACTCGAGCCCAGTGCCAGCTTTATAAAAGGTTGCTTGCAAAAAACAGTTCCTAAACATTAAGTCCGTTTAACACTTCATTTTATAAAATTCTAAGAGTCCAAACTAGGCAAAGGCAGGAAGACAATGGAGGGAGGCAATCCCCCAAAATTTAGAGCTGTTCAATCTTACTGCAGATGGGGTGTGCTCTGGAGCATACAAGGGAACCCCTTCTTTACAGGGGTCCTCACATTTGCAGTATTCTCTGAATCCTGTATCTGCCTTCTAGAAACAAAGAACAGGCTATGCACACCTACATCTTTATTTTTTTTTCGTGGTTTACACACTTAAAAATAAAACAGCAAAAGCTGCAGTGCTTGTTTTTTGAGCAAATGCAGTTACCACCAAATGCTCAAAATTAATGTCTCAGTCTCAAAAGATGTTATGATGGATCTGCTAGTTCGTCAGTTCTTTAAATTTGATGTACAGTCTGAAAGTCTCGGACCTTCTGTGACCTCTAACTCCTCCAACAGGGAAAGAAAGAGAATAAAAGCTCAATTCGTCCCAGAAAATCAGCACCAAGTACTTGGTAAGTAACCAAATCTCAAGCGTTCACAGGCTTACATCCCAGGAGGCTAAAGGAAGTCCCACCCACCCTACTGCAGCATTGCTGAAATGAGAAGCCGCTAAGTTCAAACTTAATCTTCCAGCAAGTTCTCTCCTCCTACAGAGCCCCGGCAGCTGAGCTGAATCATTTCCCGCCACCTTATGCACAGTGTTCAGCAATAGCTGTGGCGCTTGCAGGCGAGGGAAAAAAAAATTTTTTTTTCTAAGAAAAAGCGCGCATTTTGTATCTCCTCTGACTCGCAGAGCTCGTGGTGCTGCTCTCAGGTGGGCAGCGCGTAAAGGAACTTGCTGCGCGCCAAAACCTGAGCTCCGCTCAGCTTCCGCTGGAAGCAACAGCCGGGATGGTTAACAACCACTACAGGGCCAGGAAAAAACAGCCGGACCTCAAACCAGATCGAGCCTCTGTACTATGGCGCATTGATCCCCAGTGTCACTGTGAGATCCTAGAATGCCAAGAGCTGCCGGAACTTGCCTGTCCTGGGATCTCAGCAAGCCCTGGGAACAGCATGAGCTGGCGGACAGGGACGCCCCACGGGCCCCCAAACCATCTCATCTCGAGCCCCTGCTACTCCATGAGCCCGGTGGGGGTGGGGGGGGTCCCATGATCACTTCCTGCAAAGCCACGAGGCCTAGCAGCACTACTAACTCCAGGATCACGTGAACACTTGGAATATCTTCAGCGCGGGGGTGGGGGTGGGGCATCACGCGCGCCACGATCGCCTCGAGCTCCTGGAACACCGTGGAGCGGCAGGGGACACCACAAGCCCTTCGAATAACCTCGAACCCCTTCAACACCAGGAGCTGAAGCAGGGGAGGGGAAGCCATTAATCCCAGCTTCACCTCCAGTTCCTGGTACACCATGAAGTGGGGGGAGGTAGGCTACAAACCCCAGGATTATCTTGAGCCTCTGGAATGCCGCGAGCCCTCAGATCACCTCAAGCCCCTGGATACCATGTGCCTGGGGCATGCCACTAACTCCAGGGTAACCTCCACCATGACACTTGGGGGGCTCCACAAGCCCCAGGTTCGCCTCAAGCCCTTGGACAGCATGAACGTGGTGGGGGTGGGGGGCCACCAACTCCAGGATCAGCTCAAGGACACGAGCCTCTGGCGTGGGGGACGCCACTAATCCCACAGTCTCCACAGCCCTAGAATACCATGAGCCCCTGGTGGCGCCACGAGCCCAACGATCACCTCAAGCTTCTGGAACGCCATGAGCCCCAGAGACGCTAGGAGTTTCATATCACCTTGAGCCCCTAGGACACAACAAACCCCAGGACTCCAGGAGTCCCCGACTCGCCTCAAGCCCTAGGTCACCATGAACGCTGGGACCACAGGGAGCCACATGATTATCTCAAGACTCTGCGACGCCATGAGCCCTTCAGACCCCACGAACCGACGACTCCACAGTCCCATCTTCTCAAGTCCTGGGACAACATGAACCCCAGGGACACCATAAGCTCCGTGATTACTTCAAGCCCTTAAAACACCACAAATCCGGGAACCCCCGGAGTCCCCAAATCACCTCAAACCCTGCCACATGAAACCCGAAAACACCAAAAAGCTCCGCCATCACCTCAAATACTAGGACACCATGAACCCTAGAGACAGCACGCATCTCTGGAACTGCCTCATAGAACTTCAGGTGCCATGAACCCAGGACGCTGCAAGTCCCACAGTCACCTCAAGCCTCTGGGATAAAATGGACCCCCGCGGATGGTTTAAGCCTCAAAGATGCCCAGGCCCTGGGCCAGACCCAGCGCTTGATACCCATGCCCGCTGACCCATCGTGGACAGTGACCAATGCCCGGGGCCACCACCCCACCCACCCTGGCTGACCACCAGCCAATCCCCACCATCTTCCCCCTCAACACCTTAAGTGGGCTGTGTGCGAATCCTGTCAAGAATCTTGCTTTGGAGTGGGGAAGGGGTAGAAAAGAAGCAAAAGTAGTGGGGGCGGCTGCAAGAAGGGCGCCTTACCCTGTTCCTCAGACATGGTGAGGCTAGGAGTTCCGCTCAGAGTTCAGCTCCAAGCGCCTCAGGCTCGGCGTCTGCTATGCGGCGCTGCGATCGCAGCTGCGCACACGAAGCGCCTGCACAGAGGCGCCAAACGGAAAGCTGAAACTCACTGCTGGGGGTGGTTTCTGCGGCTGCGCACTAGTGCCCGGCGTGCGCACCCACTGGCTGGGCGACGCAGACTTCATGCATGTATAAAGTGCGCCTTAAAAATTACATGAGCGCAAACATATAATTTTAAGTGCACTTTGAAAACAATGCAAAAATAGCCACCAGTGTAATTCTGCTCTTGACACCTATTATAAGGATATAAGCATACTGGCGTATATCATAATAATGTGTAATGTAAGAAATTTGAGTTCAAACTTTATAAAGTTTTTCTGGGTTGTGTTCTCATGTCCACTATAGGCTATGGGGGGAAATTTGAAAATAACACAAAAATTTAAAGTGTGCCCCTAACAATACCCCCTAAATCCCTCCATGCCACCCTGCCCTTCCCTTTGTTGTTTTCTAAACAGCCATGGGCTTCATTCCTCCATAAAATAATAAATACAATTGACCAATATACTAGTGCTCATCACAGGCCAACCATTTAAAATGGGGGTCTTTATCTGGGTCTCACCATAGTAAGTAACTGGTATTATTCTCCTACTTCAAGCTTAATTAACTCGGGCAACGCTACAAAGCTAGTGCCAGAGTTATGATCTAAATACGGGGGTCACTTCTGCATAGTGCATGCTCCTAATTATTTTGCCTCTGGTTCAATTGCTTCTAGAAATTTTTCACATCTTTCAAAGCTTGTTCCAGTAACATATCTGTTCTAATACCTGCATCAAAACACTTGCCTAAAACACCCTGATAAAACTGAGTCACTCCTCTAGTAGTTCACAGTAGGTCACTTTCACCTCCTTTCAGCACTTAAATCATTTCCCCTGATATTAGAAATATTTGTCAATATGCTTCTTTCCTTCTAAGCTCCTGAGGATCAACATCAAGTTTTGTTTATATTTAAATAGCACTACCTGCATAAAGTTATCAAAGTTAAAGATTATTCACTGGTGAATTCTACCAAACATGAAAAGAAGAACTAATACCAATTCTTCTCAAACTCTTCCATATATATGGAAAGAAAGCATACTTTTAAACACATTTTACAAAGCCAACATTATCCTGATACCAAAACCATACAGACAGACCAGATCAGAAATTTACAGGCCAATATTCCTGATGAACATTAAGTGTAAAAAACGAAATTCAACACCACATTAAAAGGAAAATGCACCATGAATAGTAAATGGAAAGTAAATGCATGCAATTTACTCCAGATATGAAAGCATAGTTCAACATTTCCAAAACAAATTACATGATACACAACAAAATGAAGGATAAAATCATATATGATCACCTGAATAGATGTGGAGAAAGTTAGCAAAGTTCAATATCCATTTATGATTTAAAAAAAGCTCTCAACAACAGAGGTATAGAGAAAATATATTTCAACATTATAAAGACCATAAATGACAAATTTAGAACAAACATCATAATCAATGGTGAAAAACTTTACTTCTATGATCAGGAACAAGACAAAATACCCATTCTTGCTGTTTTTATTCAGTATAGTAATGGAAATCCTTGCCGTGGCAAATAAGCAAAGAAAAGAAATAAAAGTCACCAAAATTGGAAATGAAGTAAATCCATCACTATTTACAGATGGCATACTATATAGAAAACCTTAAAGACTCAAAACCCCTGTTAGAACTTATCAATGATTTCAGTTAAGTTGCAGGATATAAAATGAATATACAAAAATCTGTTGCATTTCTATACATTAATAAGAAAAGATTAGAAAAAAATTAAGAAAACGACACTGCTTACAATTCCATCAAAAAGAATAAAGCATCTATGAATAAATTTACCATGGGAGTGAAAGATACATATAAATTCTATTAAAAATTTGATGAAAAATAATCAAAGAATACAGAGAAATATTCTGTGCTCATGGGTTAAAGAATGAACATTACTAAAATGTTCACACTACCGAAAACAGGCTATAGATTTACTATAACCCTATGAAAATTCTTTTTTTTTTAAGATGTATTTATTTATGCACACAGAACTGGGGTACAGGCCAGAGGTACAGGGGCGGTGTAAGGACTCAGAGACAAAGTGGGGAACAGAACAGGTAGATTGACAAAGTACACTGCTGAGGGGAGCAGCAGAGTAGACAGGAGAGGTCTGCTGCAGCATGTGGGTCATCTCCCTGGCCAGTGATTGAACTGTTGCTGAAGTTTGTAGTGCTGTGCTTTAACCCATTGTACCACCAGGGAGGGCAGGGAGGGCCCCCTACTAAAATTCTAATGGCATTCTTTACAGAAATAAAATAAGCCATCCTAAAACTTGTATGACACCAAGAAAAAAAAAAACAAAACCTTAAATAGCTAAAGCAATCTTAACGGGAAAAAAAGCCATAATTATCACACTCTGATTTCAAACTACAGAATTATTATAATAATAATAATAGCATAGAATTGGCATAAATAAAGCCATAAAACAAGGGAGCAGAATATCAATCTCAGAAACCCACACATGCATGGTCAATTAATTTATGACAAAAGAGCCAAAAATATACAATGGGGAATGGACAGTTTCTGCAATAAATGTTGTTGGGAAAATGGAGAGTCGTATCAAAAATAAACTAGATCACTATCTTACACCATACATAAAAATTATAACAAAATGAAGAAAAGACTTGTATGTAAGACCTGAAACCTTAAAATTCCTAAAAGGAAACATAACTGAGAAGCACCTTGACAAGGGGGCAGGGAGGTGGGCAAATGTAAAAAGGATGTAAAAAGGCACAAATTTTCAATTACAACCTAAGTCATGAGGATGTAATATATAGCAGTTAATAACGCTGAATAGTGAAATGCATATTTAAAAGTTGCTAAGAGAGTAGATCTTAAAAGTCTACATGACAAGAAAAAAATGTACTTTTATATGGTGTTGGATGTTATCTAGATTTTTGTGATCACTTCATAATATATACAAATATTGTACATAAACTCTAAGTGATAAACAGCCATATGTCTTAGACTTCAACAAAAAAATAAAGGGAGAGAAAGAAATCAAACATAATTTCCAAGAGAGGCAGAGAGAGCATTTGTGGGAAAAAGAAGTGATAGAGAATGAACAAACAGTTAACAACATGGATGGAAGCTTGGCCTCTGTTACCCTGTAAGTTAGCACTAGTGGCATTAGCAAACAAAAATTCTGTCCTGTAATGATCACAATATTTGCATGGAATTTCCAGCAGGGAGGATTATAGCAGGGCATGGTGATAAAACATCTAGGAAGCAAAAATGAAAACTTAGGAGGGGGGTGCTATCTGCTGCACCCTTCACCCCACAAAATATCAGGTTGGTCATTTAGCTATTGACCTTGGTCCTCTGCAGGAAGCTAGTCTGTGAGCATCTTAGGACAGCCCTGGAAAGGAGCCAGACAGAAAATCTCCAGGGCCTTCTCCCCCTGGGTAAAGGAAAACTGTGCTGGGAGAGAGACTGACTCTGCCCGGCCTTGCCAGCCCCCTTCACAGGCCAAGGGGAGGGGCAGCGGCTGCAAAGTGTGGGGGCTGAATGCAGAGGCTCAGGGGTTGAGCCCACAGCAAAACCCAGCAGGGAAGGGGGGCACTGGAATGCCTGGGAGAGGACAGAAAGCCACTCCACTGGCCCCCTGGGGGGGGGGAGGGGCTGGAGCAGGGGGTGGGCTGAGGGCCTCCGCCAGACTCCAGCCCAGACTCCGGACACCGCCCTGCCTGGGGGCTCACCCGTGTCTTCACTGGCCTGGCTCCCACTTCTAGACTCTTCTGGATGCCTGTCCTTGCCCCTGGCTGTGCCCACCATTCTCCAGGGCAACGGTAAATCCCCAGTGCCCAAGCCTGCTCCCAGAGCTTCCCAGGTGGCTGGGGGGTGGGGGGTGGCGTGCCTCCTGCAGTGGGTGTTGGAAAGCTCCTGGGGAGCAGCAGGCGGAGGTGGGGGGGGGGGTCTGTATCCCAGGCAGCCGTGACGAGGGCCCCCGGTTGGCCCCTCGCACGCCCGCCGGTGGGGGCTACAGCCTGGGGCATGTGCAGACTGAGGGCTACATACAGCCTGAGGCATGTGCAGACAGCCAGGAGCTCCTGGAGCACAGAAAAGGGGGCTCTGCCCAGCGCCGCAGCCCCCACAGCCTCCAGCCCCACATCCCTGTCCTCCCAGACGCCAATGGTACTACCAGGCCCGGGACCCTCTGGGGTGCACCCTCTTCACTTACACTCGTCTCCATTCAATTCCTGCCCTTTGCTGCCTCCAAAGCAAAGATGACAGAGTGCAGGGGTGGATGAACCCCACACTTGGCTGAGCCCCTGTTCCTCTGCCTCCCCCAACTGCTGCCCGTGTGGGTTTGGTGTTCCAAGGGTCTTAAGAATCTTCTTGGTGGAGGGGAGAGGAGGGAGACAGACAGACAGAAAGAACCTCAGGCAGAGAGGGAGTAAGATCTCACACCTACCCCATTTCCCCAAAGTGGGGGGTGGGGTGGCGGGGGGGCGGGGGGTGGAGCCAGGCCAGAGGAAGGTTAGAAATGGGGGAGGGAGGCAGAAGGGGAGAGGGCATAGGAGGGGGAGGGGCGATAGGCTGGAAAAGGGGAGAGGGTGTGGCAAGAAAGGTTGAATCACAGCAGGTCCTGAGCCTGGCACAGACTCCTGGTGGGAGGCTCCGGGAGCAACATGGTCACCTGAGTTCCCCACCACCCCCAGCTGAGCAGCCCCTTTCAGCTGACTCCCATCCTATTGACCTCCCCCACTTGACACCCTGTGGCTGACCCCTCCTCAGCTGAGCAAACGACTGACACTCCTCCACCCTTGATATCTGTCTCATTTTGTGAGTGTAGCGACCATCAGACTCAGAACTCCGAAGCCCAACCCCTTCTCTTTTGCGGGGTGGGGTCGGGGAGTACTTGCTTCCCCGTGGTCCTTGGCTCCTTCGCCTTTCTGGGGGTCACTGATTTGTAAGGAGCGCCATATCTGCTCACCTGCTCCCGAGCCATGATGGGTGGCGCCATGCCTCCACGTTACCAGAACTTTCTGCTGCTGAGCACTGAGTGCCATGCGGCTGGGGTACACAGCCGCCACTCCAGATCACACGTTCTCTCGGCTTCTGTGGAGCCTGGGTACTTCCTGGACCTTTCGGTGCTGAGAAGGCCCATGAGAGAGTAGCAACCGCAGCCCAGAAAGTTTCAGGATGACCCCTGACAAAGACTGGTGGGGTGGGGGACTGTTTGTGGCCAGAATGAATGTGACAGACAGAAAGGGTTCCCCCCAATCACCCCTCCTCTAAGAACCCAGAAGTAACATGAAATCATTGGGGCACTGGGGTTCCAAGGAAATACCCGGATGGAAGGACTATGAGGGCACCGTGCGCTGGCCACTTTTCTGCTGGCTGAGTTCTCTCCATCCCCAACAGCTGCCAGAGTGATCTGTCCAGAAAGTCTGACTGTGTGACTCCCCCCATTTATAATTCTTTGGTTGCTTCCATAGCCCTTGGAACCCCATCTAAAGAGGACCCAAGGGCCTCCTGTTGCAGGACTTTCTCAGCAATTCAGGTGGACAATGACTCCGAGACCATGCTGGGTTTCAGTCATGTGAGAGTAAGTGTGGCTTCCCAGAGGTCTCAGAGTCACAGAGCTTGGCGTGACCTGCAGTGCAGGAGACTGTGGCTCTCTAAATGCTGCCAAAGGGCTCCAGTGGTCAGCAAAGCCTGGGGTGGTGCCAGGAGGAAGCATCTGAACCCAAACACAGGTGACTGAGAGAATTCTCACAGGCAGAAGCAAGAATCTCAAAAGCTGGGGCTGGCTTCTACACTCATAAAGAACCACTGAAGATCCCAAATTCAAGGGCCAAAGTCAAGATCTTAAGCTTTTAGCACATGTCAGATTAGGTCTATAAGCACATTTTACTTGGCCTGTGTTTTCACATACTTATGCTCACATGTTAAAATGCAGAGACTACATTAAAATCTAAATTTCTGCCTACTTGTAAAAAATTGTAAGATCTGTAACACAAGCCTCAAAGTCTTACATGGCAGCAACTGCAAGGATGTTGCCTTCCTTAGGGAAACAGGACTCCCGTCCGATGCAGCACCCCCAGCCCCGGCTCCTTGCACATGAGCCACTAGACCCACCAGTCTCTCCGAGTTAGGCCACGGTCCCGGCCAGCCCCCAAGCATGACTGCAATCCCTTAAGCCTGAAAAATTGTTCAAAACCTTGTGGTAGAAGCACGTCTGTGTTCAGCAGATCTACCCTGTTCTCTTCCTCTTCCTGGAGAAGCCTCCGCCCAGCTCTCTTGCACTTAGGCCGCGTCTGGCAACACCACACTGATGCGGAAACAGGAGTCGTGGAGCAGGCTACATGACGCAGGATGCTGCACACTTACACCGGGCTGGGCCGCTGGCTCCTCCAGCGGGCTCAGAGAGAAAGTGCCCAGTGTCACTTTTGGGTCTAGGCAACAAAAAGACTCTTGGAAGCCATGTTACATGCTACCGGAAAGGAGACGGCCAGGGGGAGGGTTCCTAGAGACCCAGGGGTTCAAGGAGAGAAGTTCCCTGAATGGTTTCAGCTGCCTGCTCGACTTAAGTGGGTGAATCTCAGCATGACTTTCAGACTGCTGGGGAAACCCACATCTGCCCTCTGCTCACACCCCATGGCCTTCCTGAGCAGGCACCCCACATCTGCCCTCTGCTCACACCCCATGGCCTTCCTGAGCAGGCACTGGAGAACAATGGCTTTTCCTTACCATCCTCCTTTCAAAATCGCCAGAGTGCCTCTCGTGGCTTTATGCTTCAAAGCACAGGAGAGAACTTCGGGTAAGAGGGTGGGAGTGACTGTCCACACCACCCAGCACTTCAGAACACGAGTCAGTCTCCGTGGCAGATGAAAAGGAAAGGCACTGCACTCCTTTTATATAAATCTAGAAGGAATGTGTGACAGATTTGTCCCGACCTGGACTCCTTGTGCCTTGTGGAGAACATGTTCCCCACCCCTGCCACAAAGGACTGAGCAGCCCAGGCCAGCCAAAGGCAGGGAGAGCTGAGGACCCAGGTGGAGCGGAGCTTGTTTGCAGCCTCCCTCGGCTGTAACCTTCCCCTGGATCTGAATGCTTCCTGAATGCTTTGTTGGATTACTCAAGTATTACCACAGCACTCCCAGTTGCTGGGAGCTAACTCCCAACCGGCTCCTCGGAGGTGATCCTCTGACCACGAGAGGCTCCTTTCCTCCAGGGCTGGGTCACCGCCATCATGTTCTAGGCAACTCAAGGCGGGGAACGAGGCCCCTGATTTCCCAGGCATCTGCCGTCAGAGCCGACAGCGCCCTGTCAGAGGTGCTGCCCTAAGATAGCAGGGAGAATGGGCAAGCTCGACCGAAGTATGCACTCCCGAGAGAGCTGTTTTCCAGGTCCAATGTCCTCAACGTGCTGGGCAAGATGGGGGGGATGTGGGGAGCTAGGAAGGCCAGCTCTGCCATGTGTTCCAAAGGCAGGCCCTGGGCTGCACCCCTGCTCCATGGTCCCCCTCGTTCCCTGGACCAGCCTCTGTGGACTTGTCAGTCCTGGCATCACGCTGAAAAAACAGTCCTAGAAATTTAAAGTCGACTTTCTTCATGTACTCAGCTGCCAGTGAAATCCCCTGTCTAGTTTGAACAAGCAGCCCTGTTCCTGGCAATTACATTGTTCCTAGTCACGATGTTTTATTTTTCACTTCTAGTGTTACAGAAAGGCATGGCTCTTTCACATCTATCGAGGGGCCCGGGTCTAAAATTCTGGGAAATCCTACTTCGGAGCTTAGCCTAGAAGACATGCCCAAGACTGCACGACACAGAGGAAAGCAAATGCTCCATGTACCTAGGGGGCCTTAGCGCTCAAGCCCTGGGGTGCTGCTGGCCGTGGAAGGCTGAGGATGAACCGAGAGGCAAAGCTGGAGGACGAGCCTTTGAAGAGCCTGGAAGTGCACAGGAGGCTAACCGCACACGGACTGCCAAGAGTTTACACACTGGACAGTGAAAACCGAGTGGTGCTGAATCACCAAAGTCTTAGCAGACCCACATCCCAGTCCAGCCAGTGGTGCGACAGCCCCACCTCAGGGAGGGCCCAGCATCTCCAGAGTTGCTGCGAAGCAACAGCGGGAAGTCCCTGACTCCAAGACACTGCGCAGCAGCATCTGGGCCCGACGGGCTGAGGGGTCTGATCATGAAGGCCAGCTCCTCCCGAGCCTCACCAGGCTTCCCCACCACGTAGGTTAGGGAGCCGCCAGCAGAGGCACCAGGACTTCTGGCTCCCAATGGGAAGAGCAGCCGGGATGGCAGCTTGACACAGGAACTCGAGGGGGCGGAGACATTCGGGGGCCCTGGCATCGTCAGTAACACCGCCAATTCCGAAGTTCTGAGCAGATAAAGCTCGCTGACTGAACTTCTCACTGCACCCCTGGAGTCTCATTCTAGATCCCCACAGGCAATCAACCTTTTGCTCCTCGGAACCCACCTGCAGACAGAGGTAGAGGGCAAGTGCTCAATCGAGCATTTGGACACAGAAAACCACAAAGCTACTAGACACTGCTTCTTGTTCAACTATAATAAACTCACATTAATGCAATGCAGTGAAAGCAAGTAAAATCAAATGTGAGGCTTGACATTAACTGTTGCAGTTATTTATTATATTTTAAAATCTGAAAACTGTAAAACAATATTAATACAAAACCTGAGGACCGTTCAGCTGGGCACAGCATCTTCATACAAACAATTTGAAGGAAGGCCACGTTAAATTAGGATTTTGTCTTATAACACAAAAGGTACAACATAGATGAAATCACTCTTTAAATAGTTGCATTCTTGTATAAAGTACATTTGGTTTCCTAAAAGAGAAAATGTACATTCTTGCCCCTAGTGTATATTTACGGGCATTCACAACAAATGGCTAATACTTTTAGCACAGATTCTCATAGCTTATAAACATTACACCAAAAGTTATACAAAGTAATAATAAACATATAGCACCATTTCCCCTTAAAAGTTCTAACTTTAAATATAAAGACCAAAATGGTTAAGTCAGAACTAATACATCTTTCAAAATTTAGCAGAATAAATGGCTCAGAACTAAGCAAATTAACTAGCAACATTGCATAGGACAGAGAACTTCCCTGTATGGAAACCAATCTACAGACTGTTCCTTATCCCCTGAAGACTAAGCTGAGAGGTATTAGTGATAGCAAATGATATATATGTATTTTACAGAATAAAATATCTAACTACATATATATATATACACAGTCCATCATTACCTCTGTGGCAGTGCAAAGTGCCATATTAAAGTAAAAAAAAAAACAGATTTGTAGAATAACATATAAATATGGTATAGTTTCATATGAGGAATAAACCACAAACAATAAAATATATATTTTTTTAAAATTTGAGCACAGGTGTATATTCATATAGATGTGAGAAATGAATGTTTAGTTAAATGTCTACTCGTAGTGAAAATACGTTAAGTTTTAAAAGAATAGATAGCTATGTTATCGAAAAAATGTATTCAGACTTTATCCAAATACCACCCTTGTAGTAGCTTTCTGGCATAAAACTATTCTATTTATCCTATAATTGTTCAAAATGTATCAAAACTGGTAAGAACACTTTATGAAAGTTTATAAGCTTTCTTTTTCTTTAAATATGAACAAATAAAACATACAGAGAAACAACAATGAAAGGAAAATAACTTATATGGCTATTTCCTTGCCAGACACTGGTAGAGCACACTGTGGCAGTAACAGACATCAAACATCTGAGAAAGAGATGATATGTATAGTGCAGCTTTAAATTCTTTTCTAAGGATAATTGCTCGCGAATTCAAATAGAAAATTTGTCGGTTACTGGTACTTTCCCCCTTTGGGATTTAGCTGTTTTGGTTCTCTATATAAGTATTGACCAAAATTGAAGGAGTTTTGTTTCCTGCATGAAGTACATTTATAAATTAAAATAATAAAAGACCTAAAAAGTTAACTAATGTCCAATTTGAATATACTAATGTACTTATACTAACACGTTAAATGGTTTTTAAAGACATAGATTGGACTATAATGTAGTTCTGCGATTCTGGATATAGTTTTAGAGGAACTGGCTACTGAACAAAAACTACTAAGAGAATAAAATACCCTTTAAATTAAAAAGTTATCCATGTCATTGAGAATTATGTCCAATCTAAACTTACACATTTTTTTTTTCAATTGTATTTTCCTTCTTTAAGTTTTTCAATGTAGTAACATAACTTTAGTGCCGGCCCCAGCTTCAGTCCCATATACTTCATCATCATGTCACTCTTGAGTAGTAGCAAAGCCTTTCCATCAATTTCCTACAGAGAGAAAAATATAAGAATGAATAATGCTTTCCATATTTTATCAAAAACAGTTATATATAAGAATATGTAAAATAGCAGCTGTATCTTGATATATATTCTCTGAGTAAGATTTCCTGAAAACTATTAAAAATATAATTTATACAGTGAAACCTAGTGAAACATTTCATAAATAGCATCACTTCCAATTTTTGAAAAAAGGCAATTTAACCCAGTTTTTGAAAAAAGGCCAAAGCACCAAAATATCTAATTTTAAATACAGTGTATTAAATAAAATACTAGATATCTATGACAAAAGGTAGAAACTGAACTGCAGAAATGAAATTCAGACAGTCATAATTTTCTTAGGAAGGCTGGAAATGATTATATCAGCATCAATGCAAACTGTAAATGTACTGAGTTGTCTTTAGGTTGAAAAGCTAACCAGTTGTGTGAAGTTAATTAGATGCTACAATAATTACTGATTTTCTTACAATGTTAAAAACGTACATCAAATGTTTGGTCACCAATCTGATTTGACAGAAAAAGACTATAATCATTATTTAAGACACAAGGCATCCTCCTAAAATTCTTTATTTTCTTTAAATTAACAAATATTAGTCGTGGAAGCATGTTATTTCATATTCGGAAGTTCCTATTTAAAATAAAGCTGCACTTAATCTCATACAGCTGCTGGATTCCTCAGGCATCATAACAAGGAGGATACCCTGTCACAGCTCGTGATAAATCCCTCCTACTCATGGTCCTGGAGCCGAGCAGGGAGCAGGTGGGAGGAGGATCCTTGTAGCTGTCCTTACAAAGAAGACACATGAGAGTGGCCTTGCTGAATCATCTTCTCTTGAGAACTTGAAGACTTGTAGTATTTTAGGTACTTGGGTACCCATTTAAAGCACAGAGCCAGCCTCACCATTTGAGGATCTAACTTTGGGCAACATAACTTTTCTCACATATGGAAAATCGGTTGATAGGGTTCCCCCACCATCCACACTAATCAGTATCCAACTGAAGGGCCTGCACAGAGGTCATTCAAAGGCATTATGGCAGGAAAACCGGATCAAAAGATACATTACATGTTGCTTGAAGAGGTCGGCGAGGGGGCCTGATATCTGAGGATCTTTATGTTTCATAAACTGTATCACTTCATCCACAGACCAGGTTGAAGGGTCCTTAGAGAAGCCTTGTTTCAGGACACTGGGGTCAGGTACAGCTATATAACTTGGAGCTTCAATGGGGGGAAAAAAAACAAATCATACTTGACCTGATCATTATCCTGAAAGAAGAGATGTTAGGTAGGGAATAATGGTCTCATTCCTGGAAACTTCTGCTAAGTACCCCAGCCAGGACCCAGGACTCCAAGTGTAAAATCCAGTGAAAGCCTAAATAAAATGATCTGAAGATGGCTACCCACGAGAGCCCCATCTGACCTCCCCCCAAAACAATAAAAGCAGCTTCAGAAGTTACCTTATAGTTGTAAAGATCATTAAAACAGACTGAGCTACCCAAGGACTCTGGCCACAGGCAAATGCAGCAGATCTGTTACTAGGGTTAAATCAGGTTAGTCTAAATTAATCTATTGCTCTTACTTTAAGTTATTTTAGTGAATTTCTCTCAATCTCTCTCCTCTTGATCTTTCTACCTTGATTATTTTACTAGCTAATACATGAAAATTCCCCAAATTTTGTTGAATATTTGCTTAAATTTAGTCACTTTAATCAATGAAATTTAGTAACCCTCATTATCCTGAAGAACCAAAACACTTGTTTTATCAAATCTCTCCCATGTATTAATTCAATATGAATATTTTTAGCACTGCTTTACTACTTAAATTTCTATTTTGAAACTTGAATGCTTTACTGAATTTTGAAGAAAATAGATTGTTTTCTGTTTAGCTACAACAGAAATGAATGGCATGGAAATTGTTTGAAGATCTGTATGTTTAAAAAAGAAAGAACTGAGACATGAAATAAAGTGTTCATACCTCAATTTTAGCTGTGCTGTTCACCTAAGTTGTGCTGAAATGCCTTTTCATCCAAACAAGTAGTCATTTATTTACACAATGAGAAAGTTAGTACATGGTAACAGAAGTAGGTTTTATAATTTGCTAGGAAGATTTTTTTTTAACCAAGACCATCAGTACAAATTTGTTCTTTTTATGTGTTAGTTAGCCAAAGGGTACCTTTTCTTTCCTATCATGTAGGCACTGGCTTTTTTTTTTTTTTCTTGTAGATTTTTTTTTATTTACTTACGGCATACAAGAACTAGAGTGTAGGCCAGAGGTGCGGAGGGGTGAGAGGATTCACCAGAGACAGAGTGGGAGCAGAACAGGTGGCTTGACTGAAATACACTGTTGAGGGGAGCAGTGGGCAAGACAGGAGAGGTCTGCTTCACCCTGTGGGTCATCTCCCTGGCCAGGGATCGAATTAATGCCTCAGTGGCTGGCGATAGCTTGACAGCACTAAGACTTTAACCCACCCCTGCGCCACCAGGGAGGCTCCTAGGCACTGGCTTCTTTAGGAGCTTTCTCAGTATCTACCAAGGAAAGGGCAAAGAAAAACAGAAGAAAAAAAGAATGAGACAATGGTTGACTTTTTGTGTGTAGTTGAGAATTTTATTTTTTTCAATACTGAAACTTTTATGTGAGATATATTCTTTTTTCCACTTGTCAAATATAAAAATGTTGTTCTCATCTGCCAAGAAATACTGTTGGGCTATATCAACCCAAATAAAAATGATGGCATAGAACATGCTTTATAACTTAAGGCATCCTAACAATTTAGACAGAAAAGTCATGTTTAACTCAGAGACTAAATTTATTTAAAAAGTACTGGCAACACTAATCATACTTATAAATTGATTTGACTTTGAGGGGTGTTTCTGCCTTCAGAATCTGGTATAGTTATCTTTTGAAAACATTTAACAAGTTTTACAGATCACTACAGATAAAATACATATAAAGATACTTTGGTTTCATATTAAAATAAAGCTACAAGATCTTCTAATTTTAATCTATTATAAAAAAATAATTTGATCAGACCCATACCTTCAAAATCAGAGAAGGCTGCAAACATTACACATGGCTTTGTCTTATATACACTAGTGTTATTAGTAAGTATTTATGAAATTAATAAAATGAAAGTGACCTGATTTCATTGCAAATTATGTTTTTTATTTCTTTCCTATAGTAAAAACCAAAAAATTCTTTCATTCAAATAATGTGACAGGGCAGGGGTTTTGTGTGACTATCACCAGCAAACAGGGGTATACTCAATTTTAAGTAACATATCCAATACCATAAAGAAAGTAATAGTAACAACACCTCTAGATAGTTTCCAAATGAAAACCCCTTCTTTAGAAATACCTTTTTTAAGAAATATAGGCAACACGGCAGTTAAGAATACAGTCCTGGAACAGAGCACCTGAGGCTCAAGGACTGGCCCAGTCACATTCTACTTAGGGGACCGTAGAAAATATTTATCAGATTTCTCACCTGAAAATGCTTACCAGCACCTATATCTCAAGGAAATGTAAAGATTAAATGCATAATTCTACATAATATTACGTGCCTGGCAAGTACTGTGAGGATGATGTTTTCTCTTACTATTACGTGAATAACTAGTAGGCAATGTTATTACTATTAGCCTTTCTAGAAGGACTAGAAGGACCGCAACCTAGGATACTTTGGCATGGTAGTGTTAGGCATGTGGAAATGAGATATTCAACATTAGACATAACCTTTTAAGATCCTTTGAAAAAGCCTGCCTTCAAAAGCTCATTATTTTGGGAAAGTATCTAAAAATTCAGGGTAGACTATGCTCTCATGGAATAAACATCTTTCTTCAAACTCTGCAAATAGCATAATTCTAAAAGCAGAGACAATATGCACAGGGACTAGGCAATGGGAGCGAATCAAATGTCCACCACAGCATGTATTCAGTATAGTTGCCCATCAATAATATCCATGATAAAAGGCAAGGGAGATAACTTGTTTCCTACTCCCTTCATTCCCCAACTTTGCCTAGATTCCTATCTGGGAAAAAAAAGGACAAAAAAGTTATTTCTCCTTTACCTTTCCCTCACCCTTAAATATCTGAAAGGGTAATAGCTATATTTGCACAGGGAATGCTTTTCTGGCTCCTCTAAATGGCAACAAGAAGCTGTCTTGTTTACATATTTCATGTCTTTCTGATAGGTCAGAAAGATTGAGGATATGGAGACAGCAATACTAGATGGATACAGCAATACTAGAGCCCAGGTCTGAGAGCCACACATAGGTTGGGGACAAAAGTCTCAAGAAAGATGAGAGAGCATATGTCAGAAAGAGGGAGTGTGTATTTCTAAGCCTCAGTGTCATGGGAGATTTCTGAATCCCGACAACACCCAATAATTAATTACAACTGATCTGAGACATCTCTATCTCTAATGGTTAGTGATCCCCCAGAAATCAGTGATGCCATGGACTGTAGTATCCAGGGGCTTGGTCTTGACAGTGATGTGAAGGCAAAGACATGACCTCTTTAATTCTGGTACTTTCTCCAATGTGATATACTCTTAGGGGATATTATTGCTATAGAAACCTTAGGGGGGAAGACAAACACACTGATTGAGAATCACAATTTTTAAATATACCTTCATTTTTCCTCTGTACTTGGAATTTCACTTCATGGTGACTACTCTTGGTAGATGATGTGGTCCCCACCAGTGCTGAGCTTGAGATGCCTGGCATACTTTGAGAAAAATTCTTCAAGACTACAGTAGACATGCTCATAGGAATTCTGCAGACAGGATTCAAAGAACTTGCTGGATTTAGTGGTGGAGTCTTAGAATCGTCAGGAAGCTTCTCCAATTTGGGCATGCTACTGCCCTCAGAAGACAATGGTTCTTCTATAAGAAAAAAATACAAAGGGGGTTACCTTTAAAAATATATATATTTATTTATTTATGCACACAAGAAGTGGGGTGTAGGCCAGAGGTGTAGAGGGTGAGAGTGGGGAAAGAACAGGTAGATGTACTGAAATACACTGCTGAGGGGAGTAGCAGGTGGGTCAGGAGAGGTCTGCCAAGCCATGTGGGTCAACCCCCTGGCCAGGAACCAAACTTGTGCTGCAGCAGGTGTGGACAGCTTCATAGCGCTGTGCTTTAACCGGTTGTGCCACCAGGGAGGGCCCCAAAGGCGGGTTACCTTTAACAGAATGACAGCTCAGATACTAATAAAAGATAAAACATCTCCTAGTTTCCAACAATTCACTTAAACTGTGCTAAAACTGAACCGCAAACAAGCACCTAAAACAAAGTACATGGCCATTCCCTTCTTGGTGTTTATAGTACTGAACACTGTCCTAAAATCCAAATTGATTCCATGGCATCTCCTGTATTTCCCATGACAACAGAGCTATACCAGTCTTGCCACCAAGGTTATGAACATCTCACTAAAGCACTGATTTTGAGGAAAACAGTTATTTACAACTATTTGTTCTAATATGATCACACATCTGATTTATAGTATTTGCTAACAACTTCAGTACTTAAAACTTTCACTGGAGAAAGGCACTAAGTTTTCCTATCCCTTTTTTTTTTAATCAGCTTTCAGCAATACAAAGCTTAATAGAAAATATCACTAATTTTTTTTTAATCTAAGGATAAATGACAATGAAGCAGTTCTGAAGAAAATGAAGAGTTTGATAAAACTACCAAAGCAGCAGCCTCATTTCCAAACAGATGTGGGCAAATGCACCCCCAACAAGACCACCTAAGAGTACACTTAAGTGGAGAAATTTTTCTCCCCAATCCTGATGTGTAAATACTGTTTACCTTTAGTGGCTTGCACCATTGTTTTGGGTAGTTTAGGAGAGAGCGGAATAATATAAGGTGGAGGTTGCTCAGAAGGTCGTTTGATGCTTTTGTTTTCTACATCTTCTTTTACTGTTTTCAAATAAAAGATGTCTGTTACAACTAATTAATAAACTCAAATAGTTTCTTATCAGCATGAAACACTTCTTTCTAAACCCTCTGCCTATTATAACTTCATCAACTATTAATTATTTGTTTATAAATAACAAGTTTGTTTCATCTGATTAAATATGGCAGGCAACATCATATTCAAGAGCTAACCGCATTTCCAAAGGGATATATCTAGGTTTCCTTTATTCTGGCATTATCACATTTCTCTAGATACCTCAGAAAGCAATGAGGCAACCGATTAAAAGGTGTCTAAAAAGGCCTAGGAAAATTGCTCCCATGAACAAGAAAAATTAAGAATTCAGAGAAGACCTAAAAAACAATATCCCATTTTATAAACAACAATCCTGGCCTAGGGCTACCTTACAACAATTCTACTATTTATTTAGTCAATCAAATGTATTTCTACCTAAAGGACCACTCTTTAAGGCATGATCCTACAAGTAAAGACATCTCAAATTATCAGTTACACCCTAAATCAGCCTGTATCTTGGTTAAACCTCCAACTAAAAGAAAAGCTAAAGCATAATAGAAATCTAAAGAATCTAATAATAGACTTCTAGGAAAAAGATTGCAATGAGAAAATACCGAAGTCAAACTCCATCTGGCTGAAAATGACTAGGGAGCAGGCATGGCTCTCAAAACCACCTCAAGAACAACTGTTTGCCACCCAGTTACTGACTGATGACTAATGAGTATAAGAGCTCTTACTGCTTGATTTTATTTTTAATCACGCACTATTTTAAGCAAATACCTATTCCTACAATTAGGATATTTAAATCCCAAGGAAAGAAATTTATTCATTTTTTTCATACTCATTAAATAATACAGACATTTCAAATACTAAAGTACAGTTTTCTACAGGTCTACATTTACTCAGATTCTAAGTAAGATCAGAAAGTCTTTACTTATCTTTTACTTTTAATATTTCTAGTGCTTTCTTTACAAGTTTATGAAGCTGGTGTACTTTCTTGGGAATGACACAAACATAAAACTGGTTCTTGATTTCTGCTTACAGGTATCAGAGTAAATAAGGTATGAAATGTTTCCTGCAGAGATAACTAAAAAATCCCAGATAATTTACAAATTACTTTAAAAGTCATCACAGAAAAATATTTCCAGGATGGCTGAAAGAGAGACTTCTGATAATCTACTCCTTTATAAAGATAATTAAAAATACTGGTAAAATTAACTTGATCAAAACTCTGGACATTTAAAGAAGTACAACAATCCAAAAAATATTTATTACAAAAAATGGCAGAATCTCAGAACAATAAATTAGCTTCCCCCAATACCATCTTTCTCAAACCAGTCCTGAAGCAGTCTTGCATACCAGCACCTTTACTACTTTGGTAGCTATGAAAACTAGCATCTTAGAAGTCACTGGAATGAGAGAAATGGATTTAGAGGTCTCCGTAAGTCCCATCCCTAGAGAACAGCCACTATCTGACCAATCTTATAGCTCATTTAGTCTCCAATCTCAGATCTTGTTTTATTTGACCTGAGTCAGAGCCCACTGTGTACAAAGTTCTATCTTCAAGGCATTGGAGATGCTGCCTGAAGAAGTGTTACCTGCTGGGGCTGGCAAAAAGCTGGTAAAAATGTTTAGAAGTTGGATGATGATCAAGAAATAAAAGTTTGCCAGTCATGGGACTGTAATATGCAGCATGGAGTCTACAGGCAATAATACTGTATTACTATTTTGAAAATGGTAAGAGAAGAGATGGGAAATAGACCGAAGGTGATTATCATTTCACAATGTATTCAAATGTTGAAACATTATGCTGTGCTCCTAAAGCTAATATATTGTTGTAAGTCAAGTATAACACACAAAAAAAATAAATAAATGGAAGCTATCCTAGAAAGAAAGGTAAATTTGCTACATTTAAAAAAGAAGAAGCAGACATGCCCCCTAGGGGCCTTTGAAAGCACTGAGAGACTTCTGGGAATAAAGAAGGCAACATGCAAGTGAAGGGTTGGATATAAGCTCTGGAAAACCTGAGAAGGCCATAATCTTTCGTTTCTTTTTTACCTTGAGCCTCGGCACAACGCAGATTTCAAAAATGCCTACTACAGTTTCCAGATGACCACTAAGTTAACTGAGCAAACTTCGGTAGACACACTGAACAAAAATTAGTCCGGGAAAACTCACTCAAACACACAAACAGCACAACAAACAACAACAAATCCTATCAAGGGAAAGAGAATCTGATTTTCAGAGTTGCTGCACTATACTATTTTAAAGTGTCAGTTTTAAATTAAGAAATTTGGAGACATGCCAAGAAATAGATGAGAATGGCCCATATACAGAAAAAAAAATCAGTCAATAGAAACTGTCTCTTCAGGACACCCAAACACTGAAATTACTACACAAAGACTCAGCTATATTTCTAGATATTTAAAATGATAATCCAAAAATTAAGAAAACAATCCCATTTACAAAAGCATGAAAAAGAATAAAATGTTTAAGGATCAATTTATCAAAAGAAATACCAGGTATGCACTCTGAAAACTATAAAGCATAGCTGAGCAAACTAGATCTAAATAAGTGGAAAGATACCTCATGTTTGTGGACTGGTGGACTCAGGATTATTAAGAATCCCCATATTGATAGACAGCTTCAACACAATTCCAATTCAAATACTAACGGCAGAAATTAATAAGCTGATTCTAAAATTCATATAAATGTAGAACATCCACAACAGCCAAAACAAAGCTTTAAAAAGGCAAAATTGTAACTCATTTTTCAATTTTAAAACGTACTACAAAAACCTACAGTAATCAAGACAGTGTGGTCCTGCCATGAAGATAGACATACAGAAGTCAAAGTCCAGAAATAATCCTATATACATTCAAGTGATTTCTGACAAAGCTGCCAACAAAGTATTCTTTTCAATAAATGGACTGAAACAACTGCATATGCACATGTGAAAGGATGAAATTGGACCCCTACCTCACAACATACAGAAACATTAATTCAATCAAAATAGTCAATGACCTAAATAAATGTAAGATGAAACTACAAAATTTTTAAGAGAAAACACAGGAATCATTGTGTACTTATATTAAGCAATGTTTTTTAAGAAATGACACCAAAAGTATAAGAAACAAAAGAAAAAAATAAACTGGACTTAAAATTAAAAATGTTTATGTTTCAAAGAATAACTTCACGAAAGAAAGAAAGACAACCTACAGAGTGGGAAAAAAATTTCTGTGACGTATATATCTGATATGGAACTTGTATCCAGAATAAAGAATTCTATGTATTATAGACATATAACAAATATAAATAGCTTATATAATGTTTAAATACAAAAATATATAAATAGTAAGTTTTCTAGATAATAAAAAGACAAAGAACACAATTCATTATGAATACAAAAAATATTAATTTCCCACTTTCAATGAACAAAACAATTATGTATGTGTCTAACTAGTGCACTGTGACTAAAATGTTTACTTTGAGGAGTACAGTGAGATTAAAACATACTGAATTACATGAGATTTTCAAGATAATTATAAAAGGTTCATCTTAAATTTAGCAGAGAATAAAAAATATATTTTCTCTCACCTGATTTATTTTTATCATGTTCTGCAAGGCTATGGGTATTACCTCTGTAAGAGCTAAAAGGCTGGCTACTCAAAAGGTTATCACACTGCAGGTTGTGGCACAAGGTCTCAAGAAAGCGAAGCGCAAATGATGCACTATTCACCGGAGGGAGCTGGATGGAATGAGTTTCCCCATCAAAGGTAGCTTTTAGGCAGAGCAAGGAGAAAGATGTCAGAATTATATCACAAAAAGATGAGAACTACAACATCAAAAAAACCCCATCAATTTATGAAAAATATTTGAGTCTGATTTGTAGTTTTTGTAATTTCTAAAGAAATAATTTTAAATTATAAAAGTTCCTCTCATTCAAACACAATAGCCTGGACCGGTAACAGCATTCTGAAACGTAGATCACATAAACATGAAAATTAGTTGTATGCTATTTCTCAATTATTTCTTGAGTACACTTTATCTAGAGCTTTTTACAGATCAGTCTGCTTTCTAAAGTAATCAAAATATTATCAAGATAGGGACTTTGTCTATAGTGACCTTAACAAAATAACAACTTATACATACCTTTTACTTCACTTTATAGTATCTCTCAATATAAATATTATAAAATTATATGTATGTGTGTGTATGTATAATAAAATCCTTGCCTTCTCAAAACCTAAAACCAAATTTGGAAAAAAAGGTGACTAAAAGATTAGATGACATACCAGTTATCACTTCTCCTCCACGATGATCTGGCTTAAGAAATCCAAAAACAGTCTTACTTTGAAAGGCACAATCCACACAGGCCTGCACAGTCCGCCGAAGAACCACATTAACTGGGCCAGGGCCAAAGTGGTCAGGCAGCTGCTGGATTTTCTTCTGGTCCAAGTGAGGACCACAGTCTCCATTTTTGTTTATATAGACACACACTTGAGGGAAAATGTGTATATAGATACAAACAATGAAATTGGTTAAAAAGGAAAATAAGCACTATATAATTACTATATCTCACTATCCATGCTTCAAAGAGAACTTAATTATAGTTCATAGATGGTTTCTGTTACCTAAAAATAAGAATGTATATGTATGTTTCACATTGTGTGAAGATATTAACATGGAAAGAAATGGTTCTGTTTATTCCATTGTCTAGAATTTTCCCCAAATTGATAATAAAAACTACAGACATTTTAGTGGCATCATAAAATAATTCTTTACACATTTCCCCACATTATATAAGATGGTAAAAAAAAATTAAGCTGATGTTTTTACCTTCTAGCTATACATAGTGTTAAGAATTTTCTTTTAAAACTGGTCATGTCAATAAACTCCTTTTTGGACTAAATTTATTTTAAATCACCAATATTGCACCTCCATTATATTTTCTAAAGTAACCAAATAATTTTATATGTTACAGAAAGTTTTAGTAACCTAAAGAAATTTTTCTCATAACGCTAAGAAAATAAAACTGTTCTTTATATACATGCAGGGTTTCGCTCAAACAATTTAAAAATAAATATTCTCCTTAGAATAAAAAAAGCCTATTAGGAAGCAATAGACCACCTAGGAAAGGAAATAAGAGAACATGCTTTAAAATATAGGAAAGGAGTAAGGAAACATGCAGAAGTTGATAAATGAAAGACATTGATTAGTCTAGGCCTGTTTTGTTTCACTCTCTTCAAATAACAAAGAACAATTTAGTCATCATGCTCTTTGACAGACAAGAATCTGCTCAGATTTTCAGAGGCATTTTTAAAAGATTGGGAGGGACTTTAAAAAATACATGTAAGTCAAAAGACACATTATGAAGGGAAATAAGAATAGAGCTGACAATAATGTAGAAATTTTATAAATCTTACTAAGATTAAAAAAATTAAGGATACTGAGTCTTCAAGTGAGTTGAATCAGCATGCTGTTTTACTGAATAGTAAATGAACAACTACCATTTCAGAAAACTTTAATGTGAAACATGCTAAAAGAAATATTTATTTTATTTTCCTTCTTCTTTATTTCCAGGACTTCAAAGACATTGAGAATAGCATGGAATGTAAGCTTAGTAATTTTATGCTCTTTAAAAATACTAACTTACCTGTAGACATCACTATTTTACACATTCCAGAAGAGATATTCTTATCATATGAAAAGCCACGTTCTCTGGCTAATGCACTTATAGAAGCTGAAGAGGTGGAACAAAAGGCAGGAAAAGGCTTTTCCTATTAACAAACAAAAAAGAGCAATATAGATATTACCTTTTAAAAGTTCTAGATAATAAGGTCGTCAGAAAATTACTGGTATCACTGACTCAAGATCAAAGAACAGTGTTTTTATGTAGAAAGCAGCCACTCATCTGGCAAAGATCAGGTGTACATAACTGGCATTTTTCCATATTACATATGATAATTGTCACAAAATTACAAGTGGTTTTCTAGAGTACAACACAAAATCTATTATATGTAAGAAAGAACCAAAAATCTTCTGGGTATTGTTAAACATCACCAGTGTTTTAGATCAACTCTTGCGATTTTCTTGGAGCAACCTTTTATGGTTCTCCAATATCAGAGAAATGGCTCTTGTGCCTAAAAAAGGTAAAAGAAGATATTTAAAATCAGGAACAAAGGGGGGGGGGAGAAACAGGGTTAGCATTCAGTTTTGCTGGATTTTTCTTTATTCATTTAAACTGACTGTACAAAAACTTTAGAACATTTTTGTGGATTCACCTCCAAACAAGGAAAACAAAGATGAACATAAACAACTGGGACTACATTAAACAGTGTACAGTGAAAGAGACAGTGACCAAAATGAAGACACACTACTGATAGGGAGAAAATACTTGCATACCTCCATCTGACAAGAGTGATTAGTCTGAATTGATACTAAAGATCTGCTTATAAATCCACAGATAAGGTTGAGCTCTTCTGATCTAGTTCTAGAGCACAGATGGCCCAGGTTCCTATACAGGCAGACTTGTTCCCTGATTGTAGTTGGTCGACCTCAGGAAGCTAAATTAATATACTCATATTTTCTAATATCCTTTATCTAATAAGACTAAGTTATAACACTCAATTTATAAAAATCAGCTAAATTTCTTTCTATCATCTATCTGGCATCTATTGGTATTTTTAAGGGAACAGAAACTATATGCTAAGCTAAACACAAGAACTGATTGATTTAAAGAATGGACTGTAGAGAAACCAACCACAGGGTAAGACAAAGACAAACATTAAAACAAACCCTGGAAAGCTGACTAAGGATCTGAGGCATTCAGGAAGAAAGAGAAAGGGGTAGAAATGGGTCAGAGAACACAATGGACAATAGTAGAGGAATATGGGTATGTTTGGTGATGGGAAAGCTAAGTGACCACACCTGAGGAGAGAAATCGTATAGTGTGGAAAAACCAACTAGGATGTAAAATAATGGTATTTCATTTAAAAAAGAATCCTAGTTAAGAAAGGCTATTAAAGTTCTAAATTTTCTTTTCAAAATTGTTAGCATAATTGTCTTATTAGTTTAATAATCCTATGTCATAGAATTGTTGTGAGGATTGAAAATAGATGTTGGCTCTAATTTCTATTATTATTTTTTTCTTTCTAATAGGGTAAAAAATCAATAACTGTCATTTGGGTTCACAGTATTCTAATAAATCATGTTTTTAAGTATTGAAATACAATTCTTGTGTTGGCATATTACTGTTCTTTCGGTATTTTAAAATTCTAAAATCCAAATTCTTTAAGATTTAACAAGATATCAATAGTACATTTGTATTAAGACCGCAACGTGAATAAAGGTAGATTTTTATGGATAGAGTGCCGCTATACCCATAGAATCCTTAAGGTGGAGAAATGAGTATTGACAAAGGAAAGGCTCTACTGCAAAATTAATTCTCATACTAGTTCAAAGACTTTCTACATAACCATGAATGTGGGTAATTGCATGAGAATCTCCATCTTTTCATGATGAAACAATGAAGCTAGAGAAATAGAACTGAAAAATTCCTTTGTCCTTTGAAACAAAGAGTTTATACAAAAGTATAGTTATCTGTCCCCCTTTCCCACCACCATATTAATATATTCAAAAGGTCTCTTCAAAACTGTGAAGTTAGCACTGAAGTTATTTGAAAATAAAAGATTCACAACAAACTATCTGGGATTTTATCTTTAACATGTTATCAACTAATCACAGACTTTCAGCAGCTAGAAAATATGCATTACAATATGCAACAATGACCTTGGTATATTTAAAAGTGGATTTACAATATTACTTCCCTTTAAATTTTATTAATTCTTCATATTGTTTATTTTTAATTGAAAAAATTTCATTTGCTAATGACTTATATTAGAACAGTGTTTGATTTCTTAGTTTATGGCTTTATATTTGAAATGTATTCAATTTTATCAATTTCTGATTTGTATTTTATAAATTCTAAATGCTTTTTAAAATAAAAATGCTAGTATTGTTTTTAAATTAAAATGATAGTCATTTTGCTCCATACTGCAAGCATTAGTTGAATCGACGCAGAAATGTTATATATATTGATATCAGATAGCAGACCTCAGAAATGTTTAATACTGTTGAAACAATTCGGTTCTAACACATTTTTATATATAGTTGAGTGTAGATCTAATCAGAGTACATTTAGAACTTAAAAATCCCTTTTGATAATCTGTCTTCCAATTGGAGAGTTTCATTCACTGATTTTTAAAGTAATTATCAATATATTTGGGTCTGAGTGCTTTATTCCTGTTTCTCCTTTCTGGTCTTTCTTTGATTACTTCAATATTCCTTAGAAATTAATTTTAATTTCCCTATTGGCTTTTTAGCAGTACTTTTTGCACTTGTGTTTTTATAACATGTCCTGGGAATTACAACATACAATAACATATAAAATTAATACTGTACCACTTCACATAAAATGCTGAAGCCTGGCAATGATACAGATCTATGTTTTCTAACCCAAGCCTTTATACTACAATTATTCTATATACTACACTGCTATAAATCCCAGAAGACTACATTATAATTGTTTTAAATAGTCACATTATAAAGAAATTAATAAGAAAAAAATGAAAGTCATTTTCATTTACCCAGAGATAGACTGCCTTTATCATTTCTTATAAGGCTTGTCTGTCAATGAATGATAAATTCTCTTAGTATGGTTGTATTAAAAATGTCTGTAGTTCACCCTCATTCCTGGGGAGTACTTAGGCCAAATACATAAGTTCGCATAACACTCCTCTTGCTGTATGTAACCTCTTTCCCCACCACATTATATCTGCTTCTATTCACTCTCCAGTCTCTTCAAGTAACAGCCTTTTCTATTATTCCCAGGCTTGAAGAGTTGTTTTATTTGGGTGAATCAGTTCAGTAGAATATGACTCCAGTTTCATTGAATTTATCACACTGATTTCTCCTTCTCTGCCCTGGATTATTGAGGTATAATTTATGTATAGTAAAATTTACTTCACATGGTTTTTAACACATATTGAGTTTAAAACAAACTGTCTGAACCTATCTACATGTACATAAGTACTTTGTATGTGGTGCTAAAGAAGGTAAACACTATTCAAAATTTTGCCTACCCAATAAAAGAAATACCAAATCTTAATGGTTATAAGCCATAAAGGGACTATAATCTTGGTATATTCCTAAAGGGCTTCACCACATTTTTAGTAAATTCCCATAAATTACAATTAATAAGCACTACAGAAATCAATAATACAAATTACTAGGATATACAACTCACCTTTCTTCCTGAAGTTGTCCCTCTTTTCCTTGGGGTGGGATTTTTAACAGAAGCTCTCTTCTTGGGGACTGGTGGTTTAGCCCGACCTGATTTCTTGATCTGCTGTGTTGGTAATATTACAGCAGTTTTCTGTGAAGTCTGCATTGAACGCTGGGTTGCTTTGGCTATATTCTTGGTAATGGAAACTGAGGGGGGGGAAAGACAAAATTAAAATTAAATATATTATATAGTCAAGGTACTATCTTCCTATGACTCAAAAGAAGTTTATATCAATACTTAAAGGCCCTCCCTCCCAGATTAAAACACAGCACTGCAAGCTAGCCACAGCTGTTTCAGTATGCTTGATCCCTGCCCCTGGAGGTGACCCACATGGTGCAGCAGACCTCTCCTGTCTTGCCCTTTGCTCCCCTAAGCAGTGTACTTTGTCGATCTGCCAGTTCTGCTCCCCACTCTGTCTCTGGTGGATCTTCTCTTGCCTCTGCACCTCTGGCCTGTATGCATAAATAAAGTTCTGTATACATAAATAAATAAATCTTTTTTAAAAAAATCAATCCCTAAAAGCATGTCCAGGCCCTTCCTGGTAGCACAATGGGTTAGGACACAGCTCTGCAAGCTGGCGGCAGCAGCCTCAGTGCTGAGTTCGATTCCCGGCCCTGGAAGAGATCCACATGGCGTGGCAGACCTCTGCTGACTGCCCGCTGCTCCCCTCAGCAGTGTACTTCGTCAATCTGCCTGTTCTGCTCCTTACTCTCTCTGGTGAATCCTCTCACCGCCCCTGCACCTCTGGTCTGTACCCCAGTTCTGTATGCATAAATATCTTTAAGTAAAAAAAAAAGCATGTCCAAAGGTTATTCATTAAAAGTACCATTTAAAATAAATTTAAGGCATTTAAGATTTCACATTATTACAAAACAACCTGATTCTCCAGAAAAAAAGTAAAGATGCTTATTTATATTGAATCAGTAACTACAAACATAGTACATTCAAATTTTCTTTTGTCAACTTCTCTTATTTTTAGTTGTTAGCATAGAACTCTTTTCTTCAGAAAATACTATCTAATTGTGCCACATGTAGGAATCATTTTCTCCATCAATATAGAAAACAAAGCAAAGCAACTACTAATCTCTCCTACTTTGTCTTTCAGAGGCTAGGGGAAGTCCCATTTTTTTGAATGGCTAAAGTACATCATTTTTCCACATATACATCTAATAAAAAAGCTTCAAGTACTACAATATAGACTCTACATTAATGTTGTCATAAAAGGAACACTATCAACCCAAATTATCGGTATCTACTAGTTACTTGGTAACCAAATACAAAGTTTTTTAATATTTCAAATGAAGTCACCTGCCAAATTATTTTTGTCTATGTTCATGGTTAAGTAAAAGATTTTTTTTAGCATAAATCCCTTAATGATTTCACTATTTCAAAAATGCATTTTTACATAGTAAGAAGTATAACACAAAAAGTCTTTAGAGGAAGAGATTTATACATCTATGCTGAAATCAAGTACTTTTATTTTGAGGGCTTCATCTTAAAATTGAGGCCCATCCACCACTTTGATTCTACCATCTTCAAATGTTATGTATAAATCTGACTTTTTACAGAGAAAACCACATCTTCCCTGCAGCCTTTTTGCCTTTTTATCTACCTTCTCTCACTTATAAGCTATGAGGAGAGAACTATTTTTCCTCAGCTGCCAGGGCAAACGGAACCATTTAACCTCCTCCTTATAGAAGTTTACCTACTTATCCCAGTTTCTTTTTACCCCTTTACTGTTATCTTCTTTATACTCCAGGCTCACTTCCACTTTCTTCAATATCTCTAACAACCTAAATCACATTATTTCTTATGTAGTCTCCCTGTCATCATCTTCAGGAGCGTAACCATCGTACTTCCTATGCTTTATCATCCTGACTTCATCAGTAGAGACTTCAGCTCTCCCCCAAAATAGTTGTTGTTAGTAATTTCTAGAACTCTTCTAAGATAACCAGCCCCATTCTCTATCTCCAACTTCCTTAACAGTCATTTTTGCTTCATACCAACTGGCCATGCTTTTCATTATTTTATGGGCCCTATCTACATGCCCAACTCTTTTGTCTAATCTGTTCACTTTTTTCTGTTTTCACTTTACTTCTAATCAATCTGCACCCAATGTCCACCTCCACCAGCACCCCTCCAACATTAATACCCCTTACTTCATCATCCACTTGATCTCTGATCATGTCAAGCATGTTAGCTCCCACCTCTTAATCACACTATCATTTTCTTTCTCTGATCCTAAGTTAGAGCACAAAGGTCAGCAGTTAGCAATTCTTTTCTGTTAGGGGCCAGATAGTGAGTATTTTAGTGTTGGAAAGCTACAGCCTCTGTCATACATTCTTCCTTCTCTCTTTGCTTGGTTGATTTATGAATGTAAAACCACTGTTAGCTCACAAGATACACAGGACAGATATAAGCCACAAGCTATAGTTTTGTGAACTCCTGCTGCAGAACATTAGGATAGTATTGATCACTACACAATCTACACTAACCTCAATTGGGGTGCCACTGCTGCAATTCACTTATTTCCAAATATGTTTCCGACACAAAGTTTTTCCTATTTGAGTTCCTGTCTCCCTGTTACTCTAGTACATTCAGCCAAGGACCCCACCTCCAACCTAACGAGATTAAAGACTTTTAACTTTTGAGAGTGACCAAAATCATGCGATTTCTCCGTCTTTAAATACTGTTCTTTTCATTCATTTTCACCTCTTGCTCTTCGTTTTCTCTCTACTTCTAAGCCCAATCTCCTTTTACTTATGTCCCATAACTCGCTTCTTTGGTTCCCGAGACAACTGTATCAGTGATTTCCTCTCTCGTCATGTATGTAAGCACCTGATTCTGAACTCCTTGCTTGCTCTCTCTTGTAGCCCTCATATAGCTCTCATTTTCAAGTTACCTCTTCTAGAGCCTAGTATGCATTCAAAAACTTATATGAATCTTCCTTCTATTCACTAGCAAAATACCAAGAACAATCATCTATACTTGATACTTTAATTTCTTTACTGTTCTAGTTCTCCTTAACCCCTATAATAAATAAGCTTCTCTTCTCCCAAACATGTTTTTATTTTAAAGATTTATTTTTGCATACAAGAATTGGGGTACAGGCCAGAGGTGAAGGGATTCACTAGAGACAAGAGTGGAGAGCAGAAGAAGCAGATCGGATTAACAGAAATACACTGCTGAGGGGAGCAACAGGCGAGACAGGAGGTCTGCTGCCCCTTGTGGGTCACCTCCCTGGCCGGGGATCGAACTTGTGCTGCAGCGGCTGTGGACAGACTCATAGTGCTGTGCTTCAACCCCTTGCAACACCAGGGAGGCCCCTAAACTGTTTTAAAGAAATCCTTTCCCCGGGTTACTAAATTAACTCTTCCTAGTTACTAAAACTAAGTAAATCTTCATTCCATTAACCAATCTATTCATTTTCCCAGTCTTTTTTCTACCTCTGAACACACTGCATTAAGAAAAGGAAAAACACTGGCTCTAGATCTGAGTTTATAATCTTACACCATGGAGGATTAAGGAAGTAAACATTATCTTAAAATGAACAATATAAAAAGATACATAAATTAAATAAATAAGAATATAAAATCTTATACCAGGCTGGCTTAGGACAGAACCTAGGCATATATAGGAGAGCCTCAAAGATACCTCCTGAATGAAAAATATTTTTAATATGAAAGGCAACGTTATATATACTCCCAAACTAGTATCTTTTATATAAATTTTTAAAATTAGGTAATAACAAATAAAACAGTAATTTGTGGAACATGGCAAATGTAATGAAGTATGTGTGATCTAAAAATTTGGACATTTAAAAATGTGAAATTTGGCATTTGAAATTAATAAATCCTGAGAAAAAATAGTTGAGCTACAGTTTCAAAGATTACCTTAAAATATAATACTCTTTATACCTGCACCCCCATGTTTATTGCTGCTTTATTTACAATTGGAAAGACATGGAAACAACCCAAATGCTCAAAAGTGGATGACTGGATTAAAAAGATGTGGTACATATACACAATGGAATATTACTCAGCAACCAATAAACAAACAAACAAACAAACACATGCCTTTTGCAGCAACATGGATGAAGCTGGAAAAGATCATGCTTAGTGAAGTAAACCAGAAAGAAAAGGAAAAATACCAGATGGTTTCACTCATAGCAGACCAGGCTAGAAAATAATAATAATAATAATGAACAGCTATATACCAGAGACTTTTTATGGGGGTAGAGTGGGGAATGGGATCAAAAACAGTGGGGGTGGGGAGGAAATGCACTGGACTATGGTGATGGCACACGGGTGATTTGGTGATGGGAAGCCCACAGGGACTACAACTGAGATGGTAAAATGATGTAAAAATAAACTATTATATTATTTAAAATATATGTGTATATATATACACACATAATATTCTTTAACAACAAGTTATTCTTTCTTTCATGCACGGTATACGCCTACATATGAGCAAATTAAGAAAAAAATATTGATTTCTTTTGTATGAAAAAGATTTACATTTTAGAAAGCAAGTTTTTCAGAATTGTCTTTACACATTTTAACCTTTGTTGGGCTTGGCACCAAGTTACCTGTTCTGAGTACTCTGCCCCATTTCTCTGCTCATTTACCAGGCAGAAATATTTTGTTTGGCCTGGTTGGTGTCAAGAATGTTTAGAAGTCTAGCCCTGCTGCTTTAGGTCCTCTATCCTTGCTTAGTTTCCTTGATAACCTATAAAAGTTTTCCCTCTCAACACCAAGAATCACAGTTTTAAAGTATTTAAAAAAATACCTTAAATATATATCTCACATAATAAATAATATATAATACTTCACATAAAAAATCATTGACTCAGAAAAGTAAAGATTTCATTTTGAAAAGCTTGCTTTTGGAGTCTGACAGATTATCCCCACTTAGATAGTGTTTACTATGTCTTTCCTAGAAGCTTTTAAAAACTGTGTCTGACTATGCCTTTCCTAGAAGCTTTTAAAAACTGTGTCTGGCCAAGAACAAAACAAAATATAATGAAAGGATCTGTAGCTTTGATTCGCTCCCCTTCCTCCATTTCAAAACATGGTATGGAGATCTAAGATAAACAGATTAAAAAAGAGAGAAGAAACTCTTCATACAACCAATAAAATTTGTAAAGAATAGTCTGTCTTAAGATATTGAAAATTGGGAAAATGTTACTAGAAAAAATTTCCCAAACACAACTGAAAAGTTAAATGACAGTCTCTAAAATAAATGAATATATAAAAATAAAGGACAGCTTTCTAACTTAAACAAAATATAATGGTCCAGTTAAAGTTGCTTATCTCCATAGCTAAATGACAGAATTTTTTTCATGGCATACATGCTAAATTAAACTAAGAAAACAGAACTAGTAAAATGTACATGTTTTCTTACCCTGTTACATATAATTATAGCTCAGAAGTATTCAGTCTAGAATAGAAACCATTAAAATGTAATAAGTTAAAAATCACAATTAGAATTCATTAAGGTTTTGTCAATTATGCTACAATTAAAAATAAGTTAGAAGGGTTTTAAAAATCCTGATTTAAAAATACATTTGTTTCTTTTCTATTTGCGTATCATAGATGTTTTGTAAACTACCCTTTTCAGTTTCACTGGGAGAACTTCCCATGAAGACTTTAATTTCAAAACTGATATTCATATCTGCTCATTTCTAAAGAACACAAGACTTCTGTGACAATGACATTATTAAAGAAGACAATTCCCATAACCTATAATGTTTTCAGAAAAGTTCACAAGAAGCAACTTCAGTTGTTTTAGGTCAAATCATATTTCATCTAACAACACTGAGTTTTTAAAAATCACTCAATTTTTAAACCATAGCAACCTTTTTCTAATGACTACCTTCTAAAAAAAAAAAAACTGACTTCTATTATGCTGTTTTAAAAAAAAAAAGCTGCAAGCATAGCTACACACTAAATGTTTTGATACAGTATTTAATTAGTAAAATATTATCCACATTTTTGTATCATTAAAATACTTTCAGTAAGCCTCACATAATAGCAGTACAAAAAAAATCACATCATTCTCAAAACTAGTGAAAAAAATCCACAATACTTTTCATTACAAATTGGAGATTTAAATGATCATGTTGTACTTACAACAGGGTTATTCCTCTTTTATTGTAAAAAATAACCAAAGATCAACTTTTCTTTGTACCATAAAACAACTTTTAGAACTAAATAATCAAATAACAATACCAACAATTTCAGTAAATATTACTTATAAAAAATTTAAATTTTTTTGAGATAACAAATTGCTGAGATACTCAGTATAAGAAAGCTAACAAAGCAGACAATGAATTTCTGTTTAACCACACTTCAACTACAACATCAAGAAACTTTTGGGGTAAATCCTACCTTTAGAAATATTCCAAAGAAAGAGTACTTGCAGTATTTACCATTAAGGAGATTTAGGTTCCACTTGATAAGTCTTTCTCCTTTACCAGAAATAAAACTGCTTTTCTGAAGAAAACGAGTCAACAACAAAGCCCATGTTGCTGAAGCAAGTCTGAATTTCTAGCAAATGGGAATGAAGCTATTTGCATTTGTTGGTTTAAGGGGGGGAAGAGGGGGAGAAGAGGATGAGTGGGAGGAGGGGACTAATAGGACTGCTAAAGTAATTCGCATATTGTCTGTGTCCTGTATAGGCAGTGATCATCAGTCACCTGGCTCAAACTTCCTTCAAGCCTGCCTTTAAAGAAGAACCAAAGGTTACCTTGGGTCAGAGAACCTGGAAAGAAATGAGAAGACAGGCAAAATCTAACTGCCAATCCATTCCATCTGTAGACAAACTTATCCCCACTGGACCACATGTCCTAAAAACCAAAAGATTTTAATAGTCTCAAGAGAACTTGTTAAAATATATCACAGAAACAGAAGCAAGAAAGAACCTCCAGGCTCTGCTTACAATTATTGCATTTATTTAACTGAAATACTTAAAACAGAGAAAGGACATTTATTTGTTTGCTTTTCAATGTAATTCTTTGCATCATAATAGTCATCTCATTTGCAAAAGCAAAAACATCTGCTCCAAGCTCTCATATATCAGCTATTTTAAATTTCATGGCTTTTGAGACAGTAATATGCTTGACAACATTTCCAAGTATTTCATTTATACCATAACAAAAGTACTAAAAAAGAGGATGGGGGAGGAAAAAAACAGGAAGGGAGGAAGGCATAATGGTATGGGTGAGATGGTGGTAGATGCACTCTGGTGGTAATACCTGGTGGGGTTACCCCAATGTTATTTCCAAAATGTCTAAGAAATATTCAAAATAATGTTATTTTAAAATTTTATAGCGTTTAATATTACTTATGTCTTCTGAAATTATTTAACTCCAAGTCCCTTATTTAATATTCAAGTCAATACTTTTACTCTATCTGTACTTTTTCAAAGGTCATAACAGTTGAAAGCAAATGACTGAAGAAAGTTTTTACTTCTTTGACAAAAGGTTGTTATGCGCCACAAATGAAGTATTCAAACAAATCAACAAGGAACACGCTAAGAAGAAATGGAAAAGGTGACTAGAGAAAAAATTCTAAACAATACCAAAGTCAAAATACATGGAAAGAAAAAGATTCAACCTTTTCATTCATAGTAATGTAAGAAGTGAAAATTTTTAAATTAACATCTTTTAAACTGGAAAATTTTTTTAAATAACAAAATCAAGATATCGGAGGGAAAAAATCTTCACCTTCACCCACCTCTGAGAGGAGTGGAAATGTGTGAATTTTTCTGAAAGACCATTTGACAGGCTTAGAAATATAACCCTTGACCCAGCAAATTTATGCTATATAAACATAGGTATACAAAGGTCTATTCATCATATCATCTATCATCTTTGCCAAATAAAGTATGGTATAATCATGATACAATAAAACATAGAAATAAATATTTACTTTATAGGGATACATGGGAACACATAAAAACTTTCTTAGGTACATTATAAAAAAAGTACCTAAGAAAGAATATGCAAAGTATCCTTTTTCAAACTAAAATTGCTAATTATGTCAAAGTATAGATTTTCCTCGACTTACAGTTGAAGTTACATGCACATAAGCCCACAATAAATGGGAAGTATATGCTGAAAACACATTTATATAACTAATGGCTGAGCCTCACCTACTTTCAACATACTCAGAAAACTCATATTAATTTACAGTTGGGCAAAATCATCTAACACAAAGTCCATTTTATAAAGTTTTGAATATCTCGAGTAATTTATTGAATTAAAGGGCATGGTTGGCTGGGAACTGTTGCTAATTACTGCTAGCCATTATCAGTACTGCATATCACCAGCATGGGAAGATTAAAATTCAGAATTTGAGGTAGTTTCTACTCAATGTGTGCCAATGGACACATCTTTATTTCTATTCACCTGGTTCCAAATTCTATTTCAACATGACCTGGATTATTTATATTCAAAAAGCAGTCACCAAAAGTGTTTCACAACACCAAATTACTTGCACGATTTGAAATCTCTACTATTGATAAAACAGTTAAATTTAACATCAAACATTTCACGTTTTTTACAATGAATATACCACTTATTCTTTGTGTATGCATGGTTTGTAAGAATATCAAGATTAAATGAAACCCATGTCTAGAAGTATTAGACTGAAACTGTAAAACACTAAAAATGATGTGAAAATATTAAGGTAGACAGAGAGAAAAAAAAAAAGATTGATTACAGTCAAAAGAAAAGTTCGCAATTCTCAGTAACAGAAACCAAAAGGCAAAAAATGATACTTTCAATGTGCTAAAAGAAAACAGTTGTCAACCTAGAATTCTACACTCAAAGAAAATGTCTAAGATGAAGTTGAAGTAATAATATATTTAGATAAACATAAACTAGTAGTGTGTGCCACTTTATCCCAGAGAGAAGAAAATTAATTCCAGATGTAAGGTTTGAGATGCTAAAAAGGAGTAAGAAACAAAAAACATGTCAAATATATTGGTGAAGCACAACAAATATTGACCACATAAACAGAATAATGGCTTGTAAGATTACAAAAAAGATAATAAAAATATACCACAATAACATAAATTTGAAGGGGATAAATGGGTAGAGTATCCTAAGTCCCCTTTATTGTCTTTGTACAGAAGAGTAAAGATATGAATTTTAGACTTCCATTAAAGTTAAGAAAGCACAGTCTATAACCTCTACAACAAGTAAAATGATATAATCCAACTTTATCAAAATAAAAGAAAGCATGTTTACTAAAGTTTTAAAAGAACAGAAAATATAGTGTAAAATTTTCAAATAAGAAGAGGGGAGAAATTAAATGAGAAAAAAAAATCCAAAAAGAACACCAGAGGAAAATAAATCATAGAAAAAGTAGGATGATTATATCTGTAACTATAGTAAATATAAACAGATTAAAAGCTCCAGTTATAAAACAAATGGCTGACTGGCAAAAAAAAAAAATCAAAATCCAACTCTCTGCAAGAAATGCATCTTTTTAGAGAAGGCTAGCTAAAAATTGAACATTAACAGTGAAAGTAAGAGAGTGAGAACAAGAATACTGACCAAACAAAAGCTGATATAGCTACATAAAAGATAAAGCACTTTATGATTAAAAAAAAAAAAGTTACCATAGATAGAGGGTTACTGCAGAAGGTTCAACTGACTAAGAAATTGTAACAGTTCAAGATGTATAGACACCTGATGCAACCACAAAAACAGATAAATCATACAGGAAACAGATGAATAAGGAAAAACATATCCATAATCATAACAGAAACCTATAGGGAAGAAACAATTCCAGTAACAGCAAACGTCTCATTAGAAACTATGAAGGTCAGAATAAAGTAACAAGGCATTCTTTCAAGTGCTGTGAGAAAAGAACTGTCAACCTAGAATTCTATATCCAGCAGCTATCCTTGAAGAGTGAAGGGCTCCTGAAAAAAAGAGTAGTGAGTAGGGCTGTTCTGCCATTAACCAAGGTAGTAGCCAGAGAATACACAGACTTTCACAAGTACATGCCAATTACAGTGAGATAACTTCAATAAAAGAAAAGAACATGTGATTACTTATTGGCTTACCATTAGTTCCCGGTGGCTGTAATACATCTCCTGTTAGGCGACACCACCCGACTGGAAAAATATCTCGACAATCATACTTGCACCAGTAATCAAACGCTCCACTCCAGCCATCGAATGTGATATTAACTTCATCTCCTTTAACATCTCCAATCGTTGCAGGGCAGATGAGATACGGATTTTTTCTATCTATAGCTTCCAGTTTCATCCCCACTTTAAAATTATTTAGAGGTGGCTTTGGTGGTTCCTACCAAAACAAAAAGTTTTCACTGTTAAGATGTATTGAGAAGTATTTGCTCAACTATATTCTTATAACATTTGCAAATAAAAATGTTTTCCGTGTTTATAAATTAAATACAGGAAAAAAATAGTTTTCATGGATATCTCTGAAAATCTGGTCCACAACAACTCATTTACTCTGGAGCAGAGTCAGGAATCTGTAAAGAAACAAAATCATTCATTCATGCATGCACGCATGCATTCATTCATTCATAAAATATGTATTATACACTAGTACCAGGAATTCAGGACTGATGAACAAAAACATTAAAGATCAGTGCTCGGATGAACTTGCATTCTAGAAGTACTGATGGCTGGAGGAGGCTAGGTGAGGGGAGTAGGGAGCAATCAACAAGAAAGTTTAAAAGAGAGTCAAACAAACCTAATAAATATGTAAATTACAGGGTACACTGAAAGGTGGTTAATTAAGTCCAAAGAGAAGAAACAGCAGCAGATAATATGCACCGAGAAATTCAAACATATAAAGTGCACACACGAAAACACTAAAGTCATATAGTCCTGGTCATTTATGATACCCAGTTCAGAAACCAGTATTTTTTTTTTTTACAGATTTATTTATTCATACAGAACGGGGGTACAGGCCAGAGATGCGGAGGGCAAAAGGATTCACCAGAGACAGAGTGGGAAGCAGAACAGGCAGATAGACGAAGTACACTGCTGAGGGGAGCAGTGGGCGGGTCAGGAGAGGTCTGCCGCGCCATGTGGTCACTTCCGGGGCAGGTGGGGTTCGAACTCATGCAGAAGTGGCTTAAGCTTCTTAGTGCAGTGCTTTAACCCACTGTGCCACCAGGGAGGGCCAGAAACCAGTATTTAAAAGATATTCCTTAGTTACAGAAAGCTAAAGCATGCAAATGTTGAAAGTCCAAGTGGTATGTTAAAAGCAACATCTTTTCTTTGAAGTTGCTTTTTATCCTAGTAAATGACACCATCACCTGTCGCCCAAGCCAGAAGCCTGGAAATTGTTCTATGCTAGTAGCTCTCATCCCTACTGAACTTTAGAATCACCAGTGATGTTTATTAAATCAGTCTAAGGTGGGACCTAATAACAACACATTTTAAATCCCCAGGTGACTAAGAATAACTGCTCTTGTTCATTTTTTTTTTTTAAGATTTATTTTTGCTTATAGAACTGGGGTACAGGCCAGATGTTTCACCAGAGACAGAGTGGGCAGATCTACTGAAATACACTGCTGAGGGGAGAAGTGGGCGGGTCAGGAGAGGTCTGCCACGCCATGTGGGTCAGGTCCCTGGCCAAGGATCAAACTCTTGCTGCAGTGGCTTCTGAGAGCTTCAAAATGCTGTGCTTTAACCCGTTGTGCCACCAGGGAGAGCCCTTGTTCAATTTTTTTTTTTTTAACACATTCAATAAAACCCCAATAGCCTACCAACTCTATACCCTAGATCTCTAGAATAACATGAAAACTTAAGCTCCAATTGTTTAGTATATACCAGGCACTGTTTTAAATGTCTTCTGTATATTCATTTTATCCAACCCTACAAAATCAATGCAGTTATTCTCCCCATTTTACAAATGTGAAAACAAATACACAATTGCCTAAGAATACAATATAAATATCAGAACCTTTTAAACCTAGGTAGCCTGTCTAGGAGTGAACTCTTTGGAATGCCCTACAACCATTATCATTTGCCTTGCAAGCTGCAGCTCACCTGCTTCAAAGACCAGCATTTCTGGCCTCTTTAAGGCTTTCCTGACCAATTCCATTCCTAAGCCCACCTCAAAGTCACCCTTGCCTTCAACTGTGAAACCACTGTTGAAATGTATTCACTATCCTGAAGACCAAAAGTGTGCACTACACCTTATTCACATTTTTCCAGCACAGTTCCCAATAGCATTTATTTTTAATTTAAAAATTTATTTTCTTACATCATTGCTTATTTTTGTACAATATTTGGTTTCTCCTTTCAGGTGTAGTTCCTGTAGTTCTCCAGCCACCATAGCATCCCTGAACCATCACCACAGACCCTTGTACTTTTCTCTCTCCTTTTCTGACCACTTTCCCTCCCCCTCCACTAATATATGGGTCAAATCTATGGTCAGTTTGCAAGTTTTATCTTTTTCCTAGTCCTTAGTTTGATTTTCCTATCTTCTACCTATTAGTGAAACCATTTGATGTTTTTCTTTTCCCCTTCTGAACTTATTTCACTTAGCATAATCCCTTCCAGCTCCATCCATGACAAACATTTTTTTTTAAAAAAAAAAAAAAAAAAAAAAAAAAAAAAAAACAAATGATCCAAAAAATCACCTGAAAAACAATAAAGAAGCCCTCAACTAATTCTTTCATGAAGACAAAATTTTTTTAAAAAATCATTTATGGGCCCTCCCTGGTGGCACAGCGGGTTAAAGCACTACATTAAGAAGCTTGAGTCACTTCCGCATCAGTTCGATTCCCGCCTGCCCCGGAGGACATCCACATGGCGTGGCAGACCTCTCCTGACTCGCCCACTGCTCCCCTCAGCAGTGTACTTCATCAATCTGCCTGTTCTGCTCCCCACTCTGTCCCAGGTGCATCCTCTCACCCTCCGCATCTCTGGCCTGTACCCCAGTTCTGTACGAATAAATAAAAATAAATCTTTTAAAAAAATCATTTATTAGGTTGGTTCTTTTTTTAAAATGCCCCTTTTAATCCAATCTCATCATCCCAAACTTTGTCACTGTTACCTATTACACCTTTGTAATCTGAAAGTTCCCCCACCTAGGCTTCAAAGTCATTTTAATTAAATATTTTAAATTCAATTCTTAAAAATCATTCTGAAAGTCAGCTGGGCAAAAGTTAACTTGATCAAAGTATTGACAAATAAATAATACTAATAAATTTGGTAAATCTGGTAAGAAAGGAGTGTTACATGTACTTCGTGAAGGAGTTAAAAGTCGAGGTGTCTGCTACTACATAAAGAAAGGGAAAAAGGGGCATTAACAAAGGAAAACGGTGGCAATTGACAAATTGGTGCTATACAGTCAGAAAATGCAGAAAACATTCAAGGTACTAATAAGGAAACCAGGAACTTCCACTGGAATATAACACTAAGAATTAGACTTCTATAGCAAACTAAATTCAAATAGCAATATATATTGTGCTATAAAACACAATTGAGAATAAGCAGGAAAAAAAAAACCCAGAATTTTAAGATTCAAAGGTATAATCTAAAAAGACAGGTGATAGTATATTATCAATACTACTATTTAGCTGGCAAGTAATAAAAAAAACCAAAATGATTTAGATAAATGCAATATCCTCTGAAAATTTTTATATTATTTATTAATTCTTCTAAATTTCATGAATATTCTATCTAATTTACTTATACCAATATAGCCATGCAAATAAATATTAACAGAACTCTGGGAGAAAACAAAGTTTGATTTTAAAAAAATCAAAGGAACTGCTTTTATCATAACATAGTAAATGAAAGGGTTTAAGCACTAAACAAGCTTCCTCTAGATTTAGCTAACTGGCAAAATGGTTCCCTCTGCTGTCCACTAAAAGTAATGAGTTGTTTTTAAAGAATAACGTGTATCATTATCATTAGTTCTTGAATGACTTTCTAAATTTACAAAGATATAATTTGCAAAAGCAATAGTTAAACAATGGATCATTCTCTTTCACTGTGCGAAAAAAAATGATTCTGTTCTAGAAGGTGGCTAGTAAAGAATGTTAATTACCCTCCTTGTTTACCTACAATAGGTTCTCCTTACAGGCTATTTCTTCACATATCCTGACTCTGATGCCAGTCTTAGCAAGTAATAATAAATACATCATACCTCTGCCTGGAATATCCTTACCCTGTGTAGCTTTCAGATCTCCACTCAAATGGCACATTCATAGTCAGCCTATATAAAATGGTAATCTCCCTTGTCCTTAGTATAACCAACTATCGAACAAAAATATATACTTTATTTAGCAAGGTTTATTATATATTTTCCCAGCTAAAAGGTAAAATCCATAAGAGCAGGAGTTTTTACTGCTTTGCTTACAGCTGCATTCCCAGGGTCTGTCTCTAATCACAAACTCCTATACTGCTACCTCTTTACTTTTAATCAGCTATTTCTTTGACCTCATTAAGAATTCTAGCCCTGGGCCTCCCTGGTGGGCTAGGAGTAAAAATCTCAGCACTATCATCAAGACAGCAATCTCCCACGGAGATTGGCCTAAGTTTGATCCCCAGCCAGGGAGGTGACCCATATAGCTCAGCAGACTTGTTCTGTCTCACCCTCTGCTCCTCTTAGCAATGTATTTCAATAAATTCGCCTGCTCTGCTTCCCACTCTGTCTCTGGTGAATCCTCTTACTCCTCCCTCCAACCTCTGGCCTACAAACACCCCAATACTTCTACACAAGAATAAATAAGTTTTTTTTTTTAAATAACGGAATTCTAGCCCTTCAACCTTTATTAATTTAAAAGCATTTACTAAGTATCTACTATACACTGGACACTACTGAAGATTCTTGCACATGCACACACACACACACATACACACTAATAACTAGCAAAACAGATGAAAGTTCTGCCCTTTGTGGCACTCACATGTTAGTAAAATGAGAAACATAATGAAGCAAGTAAAATATATTCTATGTTAGAAATGGTTAAATACTATATAAGAGAAAGAGACAGTAAAACATAGTAAGGGAGATCCAGAGAGCCAAGTATGGGGAGAAGATACGTAATTTTATATAAGTAATAAGGCCAAGCCTCATATGAAAAGTGACCAATGAGCAGAAACCTGAAGGTGATTATTAGCCATAACTAGAGGAAGAGTGTTCTAGAGGAACAGTGAACAGGCAGGGCCAAAGCCCTAACATAAAAATATATCTGAAAAATTTGAAAAATAGCATAAAGCAAGCACAGCTAAATGTAGTATGCAAGCAGGAAATAAGAACAAAGAGATACAGAGGGTCCTATCAGGTAGGGCTTTGGAGGTCACTGTAATGTTTATGATCTTTACTCTGAGTAAAATGAGGGGCCCCAGGACAGTTTTGAGCAAAGGAGTGATATAATCTCACTTATGTTTTAAAAAGAATACTTTTTTAAAGTTGCTGTGTTGACTACAGAATGTAAGGTGATAAACAGACCAATGACAAGGCTATGGTAGCAATCTGGGTGAGCGCTAAAGATAGCTTGTTCCAATCTGATAGCTATTAGGGATAGCAAGAAGTGGTTGGATTTTGGAGGTATTCTGAAGGTGGGGCGAGGAGGATTTCCTCATGGACTGAAAGTAAGAGTGTGACAAAAGCACTTATCAAAGATTTTTGGCCTGAGCAACTGGAAGGATAGTGGCTACTCCCTGAGCTGAGAAGAGTAGCAGGTGGAGGAATGTGAGATGTCTGTTAGTCATCCAAATGAGGGTATGGAATAGGTGGCTGATAGACAAGTCTGAGTTGGAAGCAAGAACTCTGGACTAGAAATACAAATTTGAAAGTCATCTGCAAATGAACTGTATCTAAAGCCATTAAGCTAGATGGGATCACTTAGGAATTAGTACACATCAGTTTCTCAACCTTGGCATTACTGCTATTTGGCAACTAAGCATTGTTTTTTTTTGGGGGGGGCGGGGTGGCCTATGCATTGTAAGATGTTTAACAACATCCCTAGCCTCTACACACTAGATGTAAATAGCATCACATACACAAGAGTTGTGACAGCCAAAAATGTCCAGAGACACTGCCAAATGTCCCGTAGGAGGACAAATCAATCCCCTTTCCAACTGATAACCACTGATCTAGAAAAAGAAGAGGACCACACACTCACATTCCATAACACATTTTCACATCCAGGCCACATAACATGTCACCACTTTCTTCTCAAAAACCCAACAGAACTTATACCCATCTCCTTGTTCTGTCATCTCAAATCTTAGTTCAATATAACCATTCACTTTACCTGTTTATACTTACATGCTGTGTACTGCCGTAGAAAATCCCCACTTTGTATATTAAATGTAGGGCAACACATATTTAGTTTTCATCATGAGCAGAGGTCTCAAATATACAGTCGTGAGTCCCCAGATTGTCCCCACTCCCATTCCATACAGCAGTTATTCCAAACCTTACCATTTGTCTTGAGACTAATAATGGACCCTCATTACATGATTGTTTTATTTGTTAACAGACATTCTCTTCAATCAGAGAAAAAGTTCTCTACCCCATGTTGGAACACAATAGACATTCAATTTATGTATGAATTCTTCCCTCCAGCCTTCATCAGTTTTCTATTTCTCAGAGTAAAATGAGGCCATCAAGAATGGACTCTATCAAAACTCTTCCCTACAATTACAAATATAAAACTCAGGACACTTTTCACCTGATAAAGTCTTTATTTCTTGCTAATGTCACTGATGAATTCCCTTTCCACAAAATAGTGGAAAGGAAGCTTTCTTCTTAACTGACCTCTATCCAATAAGTACCTGATATGGGTACTTATACATCTGAAAGGTTAGTATTTCTCAAGTTTCTGACCTTGATACTCCACTCTTCTACATATTTTCTCTGGTCTAGCTCATTCATGCTCAAGGCTTCCATTACTACTACTCAAGCTAAAAGTTCCCAAATCCATATATCCAAGTCAAACCTTGTTTCTAAGTTCTAAACACTTTACTTCCAACAGCCCAGAGGCACCTTCACATTTCCAAAATACATCATTTTTCCTTTTACATGGATTCATCTTTCTGCATTCCTCACCTTCTCTTCATTCTTTTAACAACCAGTATGTACCAGGAACTATGATAGGCACTGAGACTGCAAAGACATATTAACTGCTCAAAAGGAACGCAGTCTAGGAAGCAAGAAACAGTGAAAATAGTAATAATTCATAAGTCAATGAGATGCACAAAGTGCTAAAAAATATAAGAATGGAGAGGGGGAATTAGGGAAGCTATCTTGGAGGATTTAACGCCTGACTTGAATAGTAAAAAAAAAAAGTAGGAGTTAACCAGAGATAATCAGCTCTAAGAAGGAACATGGTATCAACAGGCTATTACAAGCAATTTAGAACATAAAAATCTAAAGCAAGGAGTGGCAGCTGTAAACCAGATAATAAAGCACCTTAAAGGCCATATTAACAAACTTATACTTTATCCTGAGTGTGAATGGGAACTTCAAAAGAGTTATAAGCAGGGAAATGATGTGATAAGGCTTCTATGCCAATATTTCTAGCAGTTGAGTGGAAGGTGAAGATTAAAGGCACTTACAAGGATAGTTCAATAGTCCTGGTAAAAGGAAAGCCTGCATCAGAGGCAGTGGTTAAGGTCTGAAAGGAGACACGACACAACAAAGAAATAATTAAGAAACTAAGTGGGTGGGCTTTCCTAATTAATTGGCTATACAGAGGTCAGGGAAAGAAGAGTTAAGATGGCTTCTGGCCAAGCTTTAAGCTTGGGTACAGAGGGTACCCAACAAACCAATAAATAGTTAGAAGAGAAATACAAAAGAAAAAAAAGGGCAAAAGCAGTAATTAGTCAACTCACAGAAAAATTAAAGGCCATTAACTCATTTTAAAATCTCGTTAGACTAGTATAATGAATTCAATGAAAATAACAATGGGATACAATTCCTATCCCTAACTCCCCAAAAATAATTTATAAAATTGAAAAAAATTATTATGCCCAATATGAGTGAAGGTACGGTAACTACACTAATATATACATTAGCCCTATATCTACACACTAATAGTGGATCATAACTTGAAACACCCTTTCGAATGTAATTTAATAGTATATATCAACACTTAAAACATATATTCCCTATGAACCAACAATTCTACTTCTAAGAATCCAGCCATTCATATTCATAGAAAAAGCTGTCTATAAGAATGCTCACTATGGATAATGTAAACAAAAAATGGAGACAACCTCAACAACATCCATCCTTAGAGGGAGATCAAATCAATTCTGGTAATCCTTAACAAAGAAGAGTACAATACACCTGAAATACATATGAAATGTAATAAAAATATTTCCAAAGCATACATATTTTGAGTAAAAAACTAAATCACAGAACAATATACACAATATATTTATGTTTAAGAAAATAAAAACCATAAACCAAGAATCTCTCACCAGTTGGGGTAGGCATTCCTCACAACCCACAACATGGCAAAATAGAGATTGGAATCAGCTTCTTCACTTAAAAAAAAAGAATTATTAAAAAAATAATATTAACTCAAAAGAAGACCCAGAACTTTCCCACAGAGGTCCCAAACTAAGATAGGTGGCTTCTGAGGGGAAGGAGTGGGAAGAAGGGAAGAGAAGCATGACAAAGGAGGTAGATGTCACAGCCTGCGGAAGAGGTTGGGAGTGGTCACCAAAGCCATGATGGGACACTCCGGGGCACTGTGAAATTCCATAGCAAGAGGAACTTTGCTTGTGCAGGGTCAGGTCCCATCCGTAACAGTGGGAACTCTGCACATGTTGACCCAAACTGGTAAATTGGGAACTCCAGGACCACCACAGGTATGATAAGTTCTCCCCCATTTCCCTCAAATCAAAGAGATAGCAGGCTGGGGCCTCCCTGGTAGTCCACGGGTTAAGTCTTAGCTCTATCAATGCTATCACGACTACAGCCTGAGTTTGATCCCCAGACAAGAGCTAACCTACATATGGCACATAAGACTTCTCTCTTATATACTGTTCACCTTAGCAGTGTATTTCAGTAAGCCCTCTTGTTCTGCTCCCCACTCTGCCTCTAGTGAATCCTCTCACCCCCACACCTCTGGCCTACACCCCAATTCTTCTATACATACCCACAAAACAAAAATAAAAAAGAGTTGACAGGTGGAGCCAGAATCCATAGCAGAGAATCCTTATGAGATAACTCATGAATCCCTTGGAAAAGTTGCAAATGGTTGCAGCCCCATAGAATTGGCAGGGCAGTAGTAGGTGTAGAGTGGTGATGGCCATTGTTGGGAGCCATAGTGACAACAGTGCAAGCCACATGCAGGCACTGAGCTGCCTGCCAAACCCTACTGAGTCTGGGAGTATGAGCCTTGTAGTCCAGACCTGAAGATGGAGCTCAAGATGTAGATCAGATGTAGCTTAAGACCTACATCAGAAAGAACAGCAGAGAGGCCAGGTGGTAAATTAAAACAACTGAAACAATGAATACAGTTTGCTGTGGAGATAAAGTCTGCTGTGGATCAAACTAAGATTGAGTTCTTAAGCCCCAGTTTCCCTTCCTGCTACCACCTTGTATCAAGGTAAAAAAGAAGAGAAACAAGCAAAACTAAATTCTCAGAGCCCCAAGCCCACCACTCCCCAAAAAGGTGAGCAAGGGAATACACATCCCTAGGAAGCAAGGAACAACAGAACACAAAATGGAAAAGCAAAAACAAACAAAAAAAAAAGCATAAATTCTGGGACAAATATAAAGGATACAGAAATAGAGACCCTGCCAGACAAAAACTTCAAAACAATATCAAAACTGTTCAATGAAATTCTGGAAGGTCAATCAAAGTTAAAGAGGTGCAAAATCTTAGAAAGGAGACCTAAGAACAAAAGGAGTTCTTCACCAAAGAGATTAAAAATATTAAAAGATCACAAAAAGACTGAATGAAATGCAGACAAATTTGGAAACTGCTTTAATAGAATTAAAATGGTAGAATTTCAAAAATAGAAGACTCAAATGAACCACCCAATCAGAAAAATGACAAGGGGGAAAATGAGGAAACTCTACAAGAACTATCACACTTGATTAAAGAGGAAATTTAGTAATGTGATAAAAGAGTAAAAAGGAAGCAGAAACCCTATTCAAAGAAGTAATAACCGAGAATTTCCCAAACCTAAGGAACAAATTTTAAATGAATATTTAGGAAACAGAGAGAACACCCACATTTTTAAATAAAAAAAGACCTACAAAAGACATATCATTGTTAAATTATCCAAAATCAAAGATAAAAGAAAAATATTACAGGAAACAAGAAAGAAGAAAATAACTTACAAAGGCACCCAAATCAGACTTTCCTTTGATTTCACCCCAGATAGGCTCCAGGTAAGCAAGGACTGGAAGTAAGTGTTCACAATCTGAAAGACTAGAACTGCCAGCCAAGAATAGTATATCCTGCAAAATATCATTCAAATATGAAGGGGAAATACAGGCTTTCCCAGAAAAAGAGAAGTTAACAGAGCTTATCATCACCAGACCTGCTCTACAAGAAACGTTGAAAGGGGTCCTTTAAGAAAAATGAATCACAAAATTTGAGCAAAATGAAAACAGGAATACAAATCCAGAAGCATCAGCAAAAACAGTATTCATCAACAACAAAACACTAAAGGGGAGGAAGAAATAGAATTTGTACAATTAAATGCTGGAGAGTGGACACCAGCACATGAACGACTTAAGACAATAGTTTAAGCAAAACCCCTATGGTAACCACTAATCACAAATCGAAAGAACCACAGAGGAAAAAACAAAAAACATTGACAGAAGCACTAGGTAAAGCCATCCAGGAACAGCATAAGCAAATGAAAACAGTAACAAAAACTTAAAAAGTCAAAACCAAAATGACTGATAGCAAACAGTTTATAACAATAATCACCCTAAGTATGAATGGAATGAATTCACCAATTAAAAGATTGACAATGTGGGCAAAAAAGGTTCAGCCATCTATACTTTTATTTACAGGAGATCCATTTAAAATCAAAAGACAAAAACTAAAAGTGAAAGATTGAAGCAAAATTGTACATAATATTCAGAGAAAAGCAGAAACTGCTATTCCCTTATCAGATATACGTGGCTTTCAACTAAGAATGGTAAGCTGGGACAAAGATGGACACTACATAATGATCAAGGGAACAGTAAAGCAAAGAGATATAATTGTTAGTGATATCTATGCACCTAACACAGGAGCAATTATATATGCAATGCAACTATTAACAGATGTAAAAATTTTACCGGCAAAAATAGAATTGTTGACAGAGACCTCAGCACATCACTGACACCAAGGAACAGATCGTCCAGATAGAATTAAAGGCCTTAAATGAAGTGCTCCACCAGATGGATTTACTGGATATTTATAGAACTTTCCATCCCACAAAAAATGAATGTACTTTCTTCTCAAGTACACATGGAACATTCTCAAGAATAGATCATATGCTGGGACATAAAACATGTCTCAGAGAATACACAAAAATAGAAATTATATCAAGCATCTTCAAAGATAAAAAGGTAGAAATTAACCACAGAAAGAAACGTGGAATATACCAAAACATGTAGAGACTCAACAAAATGCTTCTGAACAACTCCTCAAAGAAAAAAATCAAACAGAGATCAAAAGTATCTTGAGACTAATGAAAATGGAAAACAGACCTTAAGGGATTCTGTAAAAGCAGCATTATATGTGGCAAGTTCATAAGCCCACATTAAAAACAAAAAAGAAAGAAATTATGACATAAATAAATAAATAGGATAAAAAATACTTTTGTACCTCAAAATAAACCATCATAAAAACAAAAAGGCAACCTGCAAAATGAGGGGAAATATTTGCATGTTACAAATATTTTTTGACAAAGGGTTACTTTTCTGACAAATGGTTGTCAAGGGTTTTGTTTATAAATAAATAAATGGGAAATACCCATAGACACACACACACACACACACACACACACACACATATTTGAACACACAGAAAAAGGTCTGGAAGAACATAAAACTTCCTTTTCAAGAGATTGGAATAGAGTAATTAACAAGGTAATGGGAAACTTATTCTATCATCCTAGTTAAGTGGTTTGATACCCACCCATCCCCACCACCACCCAACAATTACTTCTATAATTTAAAAAATGAAAACACAGTATGTGTAACTTGTGATGTGCAGCTAGCTGATAAAGCTTTTCTAAAGCCACAGACCAAGTTAATAGATTTAATAAAGACTACTACTAAACATCTCTTTTGCTATTAGCTATTCTCACATATCTTTAACATTGGCCAAAGGGCATGCATCTACCTACGTCCTTTTGCTGGTAGGTTGGGTTCATTTTCAGCCTTCATGCTGCTCACAGACTCATAAGAAATTTTTTTCCAATGCAGGAGTCAATTTAATTGATGCCTCACATCCTTTTCTCGTTAAGCTTCTTCAAATGTTTTCAGTAACTATAATCAATGTTTACCACTCCTAATATAAATAGCTGAACTAAAATTTCAGTGATGGGCTCTCATTGGTGGTGCAATGGGTTAAAGCATCCCACTATGAAGCTCTCAGAAGCCACTGCAGCACGAATTCAATACTCAGCCAGGGAGCTGACCCACATGGTGCAACAGACATCTCCCAGCCCACCTGCTGCGCCCCTCAGCAGTGTATTTCAGTAGATCTGCCTGGTCTGCTTCCCACTGTCTCTGGGGAATCCTCTCACCTACCACACCTCTGGCCTGTACCCGAGTTCTGTAAGCATAATAAATAAATCTTGAAAAAAAAAGTTTAAGTGACGAAGAAAACAATCAGGACAGAGGGTTAGAATTATTTACCCAAGGCCATAATTTAACCAAAATTTGGCTCTGACTTTTAGTCATGTTTCATTAACATAGTGTACCCTTTTCAACATTTTCTTAAGAGCATGAACTATTGTTGGAATTTTCTCTCTATGTTAATATAACAAGTATCTTCTTAAAACAAATTCTTTCTGGTGATCTTCTTTTAAAGATTTATTCAGTTATGTATAGAAGAGCTGGGGCCAGAGGTGTGGGACGTGAAAGGATTCACCCAGAGACAGAGTAGGGAGAGTAGGGAGCAGAACAAACAGAATGACTAAAATACAGTGCTGAGGGGGGCAACAGGACTGCTGTGTGTTGTGGGTCACCTCCCTGGCTGGGGATTGAACTCATGCTGCAGTGGCTGAGGATAGCTTCATAGTCCTTAGTGCTGTGCTTTAACCGTTGCACCACCTGGGAGGCCCGCTTTCTGATGAGTTTTTAACATTCTTCTACTTCTGAAATCAAATCTCTCCAAATAACTTTCAAGTGACTTTCAGCCCATCATAATTTTCTCTAATACTAAAGAGATGACTAATATAACAAAACAAAGAAGAGCTGTACTTCTGAAGGTAAATAAAGAATAGCACAAACATTTGTTTCCCACAGAGCATCCCTTTCATATCTAAGGTGAAAAAAAGAAGTTAATAATTTATCTTGACTAGTGGGTGATTACAAATGAACCTTTTTATGAATTGCTGTTATGAACTGAACTGTGTCCCCCCAAAAACTCATGTTGAAGTCTTAACCCCCAGTACCTTAGAATGTGATTCTATTTGGAGATAGGATCCTTAAACAGGCAATTTGCTTAAAATAAGGTCATTAGGAAAGGCTCTAGTCTAATATCACCAATGTCCTTCTAAGAAAAATTAGGACACAGACAGGTCAGTTAAAGACACAGAAGATAGGTATCTCTAAGCCAAAGAGAAAGGACTCAAAAAACAAAAACCCTAAAAAATACCTAAGTCTGCTGATATCTTGATCTCAATCTTTTAGCCTCCAAAATTGTGAGAAAATTAATTTCTGCTGTTGAAGTCACAGTGAATTGTGTATACCCCCAAATTCATAAACTAATGCCCTAACCCACAATGTGATTATTTTAGAAATATGGCCTTAAATATGGCCTAAAAGTATGATGACGGGCCCTCCTATTCATAGGACTGGTGTCCTTAGAAGAGGAGGAAGACAAATCAGAGATCCTTCATCTTTTGCACATACAGAGAGAAGAGGCCATGTGAGGATACAGCAAAAAGGCAGCCATCACCTGAGAAAAAAGGCCATTCCAAAAACCAACCTTCATGGTACTTTGATCTTGGACTTCTAGCTTCCAGAAATATGGAAAAATATATTTCTTTTGTTAAAACCACCCAATTTGTGGTACTTTGTTATGTGGTACATTGTTATGGCAGCCCTAGGATACTAATACATTTGCCAAACCAATAATTTAAAAATCAGCTTTGCTTTCTCATGTCAGAGAAGACAAAGTATTTAAGCACACTTATTAAAACAATAAAGCCGCAGCCCAAGTGACTAAAAAAAAATTATAACATCTCTCTTACCTTCTTAAAGAATGTTGCAGGTGCCATTTCCGATCCATTCAATGTTCGTAAAAGGAACATCGGCCAAGATGACACATTCATCTGGTACCCTATGTTATAAAATAAATCAGCTATTGTGAAAAAGCCTCTCTGATATTAAAGCAAACTGGTATAGGAAACAGGTTTATTCACCAATTTCAGAGAATTACTTTCCTATCAAAGAAGTGAGGAAACAAGCAGGAAAAAAAGTTGCACCTTCCAATCAATCCAAATATATCTCACTGTACTAAAGTGGGGGTAAAACTCATTTGAGAGAAGCCATTAGCAAGGATTCACCAACATGCACATGTATGTTGGGAATGGGCCATAATACTAGGGGTGATATCCAAGATAGAATGCATGAGAGCTTCCATTCCATTCCCAAAGGTTGTAAATAATTTTCAGTCCCACTTTTCCCTGAGTCCCTGACTTATTTCCTTTCAAAAAGACAGTTTTCTGTCACTCAGTAAATGTACACATACAGTGGTACATTTCACTGTATTTTATCATAAAAGAAAAAAAAACTATGAACATAGTTAGTGATATGCATGCTAAGGTATTTAAGGATAATACCTAAGATATTTCATGCCTGCCTGAGGTATTTAAGGACAATGTTATAATATCAATAATATACTCTGAAATACAAATAAGATGGACTGATAGGACAGATGGACAAGTGATAATAATAGTAAAATGATAGTGCTCAAATCTAGGTAGTGGACCTGTGGGTGTTTAAGGTAAAATTCTTTTACCTTTTCTGTATGTTTGAAATTTTTCATAAAATGTTAGAAAAAAACACCTCATTTTAGCAGTGTGTACACACATTAAACAGGGTTTTCTTTTAGAATGTGTATCAGATGCTATCGAAACAGACTCCATAGGTGCTTTTCTCTAGAGATCTATCAGGTAGTGGGAATACCACAACATTTGGCACATGAGGCAAGGAGCAGAGGTCTGCTACTTTTACTGCTTTCTTGAGGATCTATTTCATGCAACATCTGCTTGACTTGATACCAAAAATGGATATGGCATGCATCCCTATGATACATGCACTAGAGGACATGAATCACTGACACCAATAGGATAAAACAAAAAAGTTCAGGTAGAAAGTCATTTTGTAATAATCCTATAATAATCCTGTATGAATCCTTAATCTAACTAGGGAAACAATTATTGCTAGGAAAGAAGGGGGGAAGACTGCTACATACTCCTTTATAATAAATCAGTTATTATTAATAATATCTAATAGCTAACCACAACATGGACTTTCCACACTGTGATTAGATTATTGCATAAGAATCATTCTCTGGTCCATATGCCCTTATTCTTTATCCCCATCTTAACCTATGATATCCTATACCATGATTTTTCTTAATATAATTAATTGTATCTTAAGTCAAATATGATTAAAAGTCCCACAACAGAACAAAGTGCATATAAAAAATTCAAAAACAGATAAAATTAGTCTATATGTTAGAAATTCTGGACAGCTGTTACCTGGGGGAAAAGGGAAGTTATGAGTAGGGATCAGCAGGAGTGCTAATGATGTTCTATTTCTTGATTTGGATGACAGTTGTAATAGGTGTGTTTTTAAATGGTGTATTTATGATTTGTACACTTCTATTTATATGTTAAAACTTTTAAAACTTTTGAACAGCCTTTAATAAGGAAAACTAAATAAATTATGCTATACTAAAATGGAAATTAAACTCCAGGTATAGGTGCAAAAGCACCTAGAGAAAATTAGCAAAAGTTATGTTTTTATGTAGTACCCAAATACATACATATTAGCATGTATTATGAAATATTTTATATTTTTAATTAATAAACTCTAAATGAAATATTTTATATTTTTAATTAATAAACTCTAAAAGTAAACTGAAAGAGTGATCATAACCCTGTCTATGTGTTTGAATTGTTGACAATCTCAACAACTGCATGTCCTTTGAACAAAATACAAAAACATCACCACACTGTAAACAGGAAAGAGCTAAGCCTTGGGTTTACATTTATATCTCTAAAAGAATTCTGTATGACTTAAAGGAATGTTATAAAAATAAGCAAAAAAAGAACGATATGAAGAGATATGAAAAGGGAAAAGGCAGCAAAGGCATATATCCTAAACTATCTTTTGAAATAAAATATCTCTAATTTTTAAAAACAAATTAGGAATAATTAACAGAGCTAGGACTGTATAAACACATGTTGCTTAAAGAGTAAATATTATTCATGCTTTAAATATTTGGTTCTCAGGGAACTTTCACTTGTAAAAGACAAAAGCACATTCCACTCTCACTGTGCTTTATAACAGAGAACTGTCATTTTTGGTATTGTAAGTAAGGAGGGGGGGGAGAACCCACCTTTCATTCAGAATGTGGAAGTGATAAATTGCTTATTTTTCTACAAAATATCCTCATACCCCTAAGTATTAAAACAGAAAACTTTTGCACCAAATTAAAAATCATGCACATTTTTTAAAAACTTGGTCAAAATTAAGACCTCTATATCTATAACCTTTGCTAGAAAAAGTTCCATCCATTTCCCCCTTTTCAAACACCTAAAGATCCTGAAACTTACCCCTCTCACTGTGATTTCTTCCCACTACAGTTATAATGAAATTCCCAAATTTGAAACTGGAGTCTAGATGTGGAATCATAACCTCCCCCCCTGCTCTAGCACTTTAGCCAAAATGTTCAATGGCTCACTGGGTAATATTGAGGAAGAAAGCAATTCATATGAAATAATACAAACTTCTCCCCCAGAAGGGTTTCTGAATCTGTATGTATAATCCAGTAAAGCTGCTTTTGACTTTTCAAGTTTGAAAAAGCATGAGTCTTTCCCTGGAGTGGGAAAGCCTCAGCACATGGATGCTTAATGTGTACTTTAGTGAAACTACAACAAGCAATACTAAGTTCCTCTCTCATACATTCTCCATAATAACCACCTGACCATCTATTTGCAAGAATGCCTAGGAGAACAGATTTTTTTAAAGGTCACTTTAAACTATGAAAATTGTTATTAGTAAGAACACATCATTTTAAAGAGTGCTTATCCTTACCCAGTGGAGGCTGAAGTAAATCCCCCTCCTTTTCACACGTCCCAACAGGCTGTATGTCAGGAGAATCAACAAGTCTCCAAAAATCATTTCTATTATCACTGCCATCCAATCTTAAACGAAGCCTGGCACCTGTAGTGCCGATGACTGTAGCAATACATATCGAAGTAGTATTTCGAGGATCATGGGCTTCCAATTTCATACCAACTTTGAAGTCATTGGCTGGTGGAATCTGAGACTATACACATATACACAAATAAAATGTTGTTAAAGTGCATTACTGCAAAGAAAGCGAATGGTCTGTTATGTTAGCCAGAATGCCTGAGGAATCTTTTTAGTAATAGCGACAGCTGATGGTGAGCTGTAAGGGTCAAGAAAAAGATCTCCAAACCCTCTCCTTGGCTTGATATTCAGTATAAAACCATTGCCTACTGCTGGTCTTACTTGTCTGCCCACTTGGAACCCCAAAACAGCCACTAAAATGTATCCTGAGTGGCTTTGTAGAATCAAACTATGATTAGACCGTTTCCCTTGAAATAAACCTACTGGAGCTTACCACCGCATAGATAGAGTATAGGTTCTCAGTACAGTTTAAAAGCCCCCACACCTTTAACATCATTCTCTATCACCTCTACCCACTGTGTTCCAGCTACCCCATATCATCCTTTGTTGTGTTATTTTTTTACCCGTGTGCTTTAGCCTCATATGTTCCCTCTAAAATATCCTCCCCCTCATTCCAACCCTCTCAAATAACACCTCTTTAAGCCTTCCCAATAGTTATCACACTTCTCATAATTAATTATTTACATGTCTTTCATTCCAGATGCACAGTCATAAAGGCTTAATATACCTGACATAGAGTAAATTCTTAATGAATGAATGCAAAGAAACCATCTGGCTCAAGTGGTACGACCACAACCCCACTATTTCCTCATACTACCAGAATCTAACAGTTACAAAGATACCATTCAAGTTAGCAGCTTACATTAATATACACAATATCTACAAAATTTTGGCATACCTGTCTAAAACACTCTGAAGGAGCACTTAAAGAACCAGTCTCTTTCAAGTAATTCTCCCACTGAAAATCATCTGGTGAAAGAAATTACAAAATAGTTTTAGTATATTGAAAATGTACACTAAATTTCTGGAATAAAGTGTATTTAATTACATACTTCTTTTTTAAGATACCTCCTAAATAGCAGATTCAAATTCCTGATCTACATTTGATTACCAGAATGGACATAAAAATAAAACAACTTCCTGACAGTAACAGCTCTGATACAAATTACAGTCTACTGTTAGATCCTTTCCATCTGATTGGGACTAGAATGCCATGATTCTGAAAATGTAGAATCTATAAACTGAAGGAATTTTTCTAGAGTAATAGAAAATTCTATTCATCTATCACTAATATAAGTTTATTCAAGGTATGTTTTCATCATTTCATCCTATTATGTCAAAGTGACTCTCTGCTTTTCATGGGGAACTGAAAAGTGCTGGTCTAACAAAATTTTACCTTTGCAATACTTTATAGAAAGAAAAACATCTAAGACCCAGAGTTGTTTCTTAACTGACTACTAGCTCTCCATTATAGTGTTTAAGAATATGGTGGCAGAACAAAGCACTTTTCACTTTGTATATAGTCAATGATAATCTACACTTTCTACAAACTCATGGGATCTCTCATTTAGTCTTCATCTTATAATGCTAGAGGTGAAGGTCAGAAAGCAGGGTATTTTGCCTGACCTGACACTTCAACTCACTGTGCAAGTCATACTGCCAAGACACTGAGAAAAAGGCTTGATAGCAGTATTAAAGGCATAAAAATTTTAGCTGTCATCAACCATGAAAATTTTCTGTACTCTTATCTAATTTCCTCATTATAACAATATTGGGTCTGACAGCTTTCCTTTCTTGGGGCTACTTTCATTACCAGAGTCTTAATATATCCTTCAAAGGAGCTTGTGTGTGCGCTCGCTCACTCTCTCAATCTCTCTCACTCACACACACACAACACAAAGACTACTGAGAAATACATAACAACCACCTTTCCAGAAAATACAAGCAAAAAGCCTGACTGGTAGTTTGCAGATTTCAATGGCATAAATACTATCACCATGGCAGACTGCGAAGTGCCAAAGGTAAAGTCACTAACCACAAAGTTGGGAAAAGATGTGCACAAATGGCTCTCCCAAGCTGGTATTTCATTTCTAGCATACCACTGTTATGGGTGTTTATGCACTGATGTGTGTATATACACAATTTATACATGGCATTAAAAATATCATCCATAACACTGTATATACTTTTCTTTAACTTAATAATCTAAGGATAAAAATATTGGGTTAAATTTCCCTTCTAAATGGTGTGAAGCAGGTACTACCACAGAACCAAAAAGCATGCAGAAAAATGTCAAGAATATGATGTGCTTTGGAGTCAAACCTGCCTGATCCCAGTCTGACTATGCCTCTTATTAGCTATGTCACCCTAAGAAGTCATGTCACTTTCTCAGTTCCTTCATCTATAAAATGGAGAAAGTGATAGATATGGTACAAGGTATCTAAATTAAATATTAATCACATATAAATCTCTTAATAAGTAGTATTACAATAATAAAACTGAATTCCATAGTTGTGTCTAAACTTATGAATACTAGATACCTTTGTCACAAGTGAACACAGATCGCTTTCTCTAAAATTCAACCTGCCAGGGTATTTGTGACCTCCTATATCACTGGTAACCAGAAGACTCAAGGCTTTAACTGAAATTCTACCACCATATGACCTCGGAAAACATTTTTAAAAGAGGAACGCAACAGGGCCCTCCCTGGTGGCGCAGCGGGTTAAAGTGCAGCACTAAGAATTGAAAGCCACTTCCGCATGAGTTTGATCCCCACCTGCCCCGGAGGTGACCCACATGGCGTGGAAGACCTCTCCTGACCCTCCGCTGCTCCCCTTAGCAGTGTACTTCGTTGATCTGCCTGTTCTGCTCCCCACTCTGTCTCTGGTGAATCCTCTCACTGACCCTGCACCTCTGGCCTGTACCGCAGTTCTGTATACACAAATAAGTAAATAAATCTTAAAAAAAAAAAAAAAAAGATGAACAAAACAAAACATGAATAACGGGGAAGATCTAGTTGGGATATTATTAAGGAGCTGACACCCCAGAAAGAAAAGAGTATGAACTCAAAATAATAACTAAAAAACTAAAACCATTTCACAATTATATCTCAAAGAACTAAGACTCTTCCAAAAACCACAATGTATTTGTAATTGTTTCAAATGACATTGGAAAATACTTAACCCACCTCTCTAGCAAATTTTTAATATTCTATCACCATTTGTTACTAAATGGGCTAGAGTATGAGTTGGTGAATTCTTTACACCTGTACTATGTAATATGATCACTTCTCAAGCACACTGCTAGCTAAAGACCATATGCAGCATTTAACCACAGGAATTGTGCATTTCTTCATTACTCATAAGGCAACATATTTAGTCTATAAAATTATTCATCCTGGCTACCCATGTGCTAAGATTATACCAGTAACAACAAGGGAAACATACATTGCTCCAGGACTTCACTAATTTAAATTTGACATGACTACAGCATTACTACAGCTAGAATTCCTGAAGAGGTGCCAAGAGAGTCTAAAAGGCTTAATAAAGCCTGAGGTCCCATGCTACCATTGCCTCTTATCCTCACTGACACATGGGGAGGGGGGTTTTTCCTCTCAGAAAAAAAGTAGTCTAAGAACTGATAGGTCTGTTTATGAGACAAGCATATGCACATAGCCTTGTGATCTGCTATTTGCACATGCCTCTAGTCCCTTCCCATTTGCTGTGACCTATATTTTAGTCCAAAACCTTTTGGCAAATTGAAGATAATCCATATGAACATCCCTGGTTTTTTTCAGAGTAAATCAGAATCATGTCTCCTCTACTGCTAATGTGGGTTCAGAGGCTCTATAAAGAAGATTCCCAAAGTATCTAGAGATGGAAGTTTTCCAGCTTAATGATTTGCACTCACTACTTTAAAGCATTTATCACAACCATAATGGAGCACTTAATGTCTACCTTACCCTAAAGTCAAAGAGGGTAGGAATCATGTTTGTCTTTTCACTACTGAATTCCCACAGCACCAGTTACATGTCAGACACTGTCTTTCATACTGCAAAAGCAACAATAAAAGACAAAAATCCTGGCTCTCCTGAAGCTTACCTTCTAAATGATTTCTAAGATGAGATACTAAGGTCAGAGCCCTGAGAAATATCTATAAATATTTGTCAGTTTGATTAAGTAATCTCATTTCTTCATTAAAAGTCAAGGGATTTTTTTTTTTCACTGCTGGTAGGAATGCAAGCTGATACAACCAATATGGAAAGCTGTTTGGAGGTTTTTCAAAAAGCTGAAAATAGAGCTTCCATATGACCCAGCAATCCCACTCCTAGGTATACACCCAAAGGATACAAAAGGACACCTGTGTTTACTGCTACTCTATTTACAATAAGGAAGATGCAGAACCAACCCAAATGCCAAAAAATAGAAGACTGGATTAAAAAGATGTGGTACATATACACAATGGAATATTACTTGGCAATCAAAAAAGATAAGGCCATGCCTTTTGCAGCAACATGGATGGAGCTGGAAGGGATCATGCTTAGTGAAATAAGCCAGAAAGAAAATGAAAAATACAAGATAGTTTCACTCACAGCAAGAGTGTAAGGGAACAAGGTGGAAAAAATGAGATACAAACAACTGTAATAAAGTAAATATGAAAACAATGAACAACTATAAGCTAGAGGTATTTTATGGGGGTACAAGGGGGAATGGGATCAGAACTGGGGTGGGAAGAATGCACTGGACTGTGGTGATGACACACAGGTGAACTGGTGGTGGGAAGCCCATGGTGATTACAACAGAGATGGGAAAATGCACAAAATGAAGAATGATGAAAAAATAAAGTCTGGGGATTTTTAAAAGTTTCTAGTTTCAACATTCAAGAATATATTTTTAAATTTATTTTTATGAAATTTTCAGATAAGCAAATCTAGAGAGACTGAAAATGGTTGTTCAGAGCAAGGGAGAGGTGAATTGAAGGAAAATAGTTAGTGACTGATAAATGGGTATAGGATTTCTTTTTAGGGTGATAAAAATGTACTAAAAATTATTATGGTAATGGTTACAACTCCATGAACACGCCAGGAACATTGACTTGTCTGTATTTTAAATGGATGGACTGTGTGGTATGTGAGTTATAATTTAGCAAAACTGCTGTATTTAAAAAAAAAAAAAAAAACGGAGAGGAATTTGAAGGTCTGAAGGAGAACATTTTCCAACGGCCTTATGTCCTTGGAGGGTTTGGGGGTTAGAGAGATGAGTCGAAGAACAAAGTCAATAGGAAAGAAAGCCAAGGAAGCACTGAGAGCCCACCAAGAGTGAGAGAATGATTCCACAGGGACTACCTGTACAGGTAATCTTCCCGTATGAACAGAAAATTATAGGTGAGCTATTTCAAGAGTGACAATGGCATGGCAGATCCAAGAAAAAGACAAGGAGCAAGACTTCTGCCTAAAAATCTCTGGTGAACAAAATAAGTTTACTAGAGTATTTTCTTATTCAGCCTTTTGTGTGCATAAGTCTTTTCTCATTATCCTTAACAGTAGGTGGGTTTGATTGGATTCTATCACTTGAGTCTCTGATGCACTACTCATACAAATGTTGTTTACAATAAGGGACTTAAAACATGAATAACTCAATGAGTTAACATTTACTCAACTTTTACTCTATGTCTAGGCATTATATGTTAATTATCTTTAACTTCAATAGTTCCATCATGTAAGTAGTAGTATTCCTGTGCTACCAAGTAGAAAAAAAAGAGAATAAAAATTTTGAGTAATTTGCTCAAGATCACAAGACTAATAAAGAGTAAGAACAAGATTCTAAAACAGATCTATTAGGGCCCCTTGTGCCTACACCCTTAACCAACCACAAATTGTCTTTTGGTCACCATTTACTCTAATGTTGAAAGAAAACTTTTTTTTTTTAATAATTATGGTCTTAAAGTTGGTAATATATGGTATTAGTAACTAGATACCCAGAAGTTGGCAAAATTTGCAACTGAAATGAGTAGTTATCTTTTATTTACTCTTACCAATTTATCTGTTAAACTGAAGCAAAAAAATTTTAAATACTATTTTTTCACCTTTCCTACTGATTAGATTTTTTATTTATAGTTTTACACAGACTGTATCAAATGCAGTAAGAAAAGAGTTCATATTAACACCGAGTAAAGAAAAAAATATGGTGTATGGCAGTACTTAAAACCTACCATTCTGCACAGAAGATGTGCTTGATTGACTTGCTTTCTCTTGATTCTCCTTCTTGGCATCCATTGACTCTTTTAAAGAAAATGAGAGCAATACTGGATGGAGGGTGACAGTGACAGTCTGAAAGAGTGCTTAGAAAAACTATAAATGCAAATTACAAGAACAAGTTTTAATTTTATAGTTAATATCCTCTTTTTCTGCATAAGGCCTCATTTTCCAATATACTATGTACCTTATAATTTGCTTATTTATTTTATTATAGGCCTTACTCCACTCAAATGTAAGCTACAAAAGAGCAGGGATTTATTTTATTTTCTCTACTCTGTTCAATGCCTAGAACAGGGCTTTGCACGCAAACGACACTCAGGCATTTGTTAAATGAATGAATCAATAAACCATAAAGAGCTGAATTGATCCTTACAATGTTCAAATAAATGTACTATAGAAATAAAGTGGATACCATCAAAGAATTAAAAAGGTAATAGGGGGCTCTTGCTAGTGGTGCGATGCAGGTTAAAATGCAGCACTATGAAACTGTCCACCACCAATGCATGACAAATTGGATCCCCAGCCAGGGAGCTGACACACATGACATGGCAGACCTCTTTTGCTCTGCCCGCTGCTCCCCTCAGTAGTGTGTATATCTGCCTGTCCTGTTCCCCACTCTGTCTCTGGTGAATCCTCTCACCCCCCGCATCTCTGGCCTGTACCCCAGTTGTTGTGTGCATAATTATTTAAAAATAAATAATCAATTAATAGGAAAATTAGAATACAATGTAATTCAACAAACTAGGACCTTCTTTCTATGTGTCAAGTTGAGAAAATCAAAGTGTTAAATCTTACGATTTCAACAAATCGAAGATATTATTTCATCTATATATATTATAGTATGTATTTCTAAAATGACTCATTTAAAAATTAATCATAACACTATTATTATGGTGGTGGAAGAAACATTTTTCCTCAATATCGTCAAATAGTAGTGTTTGTATTTCGTCAACTGTCCTAATTATTTTCAGTGTCTGAATCAGGACCCAAATAAAGTTCATATACAGCAGTGGTTGATATGTTTCTCAAGTCTCTTTTGATCTCTAGGCTCCTTCTCTCTTTTTCTTCCTTCCCCTTTCCCTGGCAATTTTTTTGCTGATAGTACCAGGTCAGTGTTGCAGTATAGATTTTGCTGACTGCCTCTTTGTAGAATGGATTCTTCGGTTCTTTGTATTTTCTCTAATGGTATTCAGAGCTAAAAGAGCTTTATTAGATTCAAGTCTGGTTTGGGAGGGCAGGACTTAAACTGGAGCTTGAAAGAACAACAGGATGCAGAACAGCAAAAGATGTGAACATGTATTATGGGAAAGAAAATACAATGCTGAACAGAGTGCACCTATGTTTACTGCAGCACTATTACAATACAGAAGATATAGAAACAACCTAAATGCCCAAAAACAGATGAGTGGATCAGGATGTGGTCCATATACACAATGGAATTTTATTCAGCAATCAAAAAAGACAAATTCATGCCATTTGCAGCAATGTGAATAGAGTTAGAAAGGATTATGCTCAGTAAAATAAGTCAGCAGGAAAAAGAATATAGGATAGTTTCACCCATAGGATGAATATAGGGGAACCAAACAAGGGATCAGGGAAAAAAAAAAAACAACTAGCAAAGTATAAATCGAAGACATTCAGCAGGGGAGGAGAGGGAAGAGCACAAGATGGTTCACCGGTGTCTTGAGGGTGGGAATTTCATGGGGATTACACCTGAGAAATCAAACTTGTACAAAAATGAACAACAATGTAAAAACACATAAGTAAATTTAAAAAGAAAAAGAGTACAAATGAGTATAGCAGATTCATGCGAAGGTGAGTTGACTTCTCCCTAAAGACAGGACTAAGCATCTTTTAATCACTGAAATTAGAGTTAGATGATTCAGATTAGGGATTTTGATTGTCACAGATTATAATATGACCCATTCACTTCACTTCCCTAAGTACCAGTTTTCTCATTTATAAAACTAATAAAGGAAGATAAGATTACCTTTAGTAGCTATTCAGTTCCAAAATTCCAATTATAAGCTAATCTGAACATCTGAACTTGATATTTTTTGTAACTTTATTTTTGTAAAGGTTTTATTTCTAGTATACCAGGAGATACTCATTCCAAATAAATAAAACTTAAAATATTACCTTTAGACAAGTAAACCTTACCTTCCTTCACTGTTTGCCCCATGGTATGTCTTTCTGGGCTTCTTTCCTACAAGAAAAAAATTAATTAATGCCTCCTTTCAGCAAAAAATTCCTGGATGACTGTATTATTAGATTATCAGTTCTAGAGTTAGACCATTTTAGTTTCTTTCCTTGAATAAAAATGGTAACTTCAGTAGATTAGTTGCCAAGGACTGGGGATCTAGGGGCTGGGGAGTAACAACTAATGGGTAGTACAGCATTTCTTTTTTTGAGGGATGAAAACATTCTGGAATTAAACAGTAATGATGGTTGTATAGCTTAGTGAATACATCTTAAAAAAAAAAAAACACTGAATTGCATGGCTTTATTAAAGGTTAGTTTTATGGTCAAATAAAAAAAAAGTAGTTAAGTTGGTAGAATTGGGATTCAGACGGACACCTATTGCACATGCCTACTTTTAAGTCCATGTTGGCAGGAGTTTGTAGAAGTCCCAGGTATGTGGTGAAACCTGTAGAAATTAAGAGACAAATTTTCTAACAATACCATTACTTGTTAGAAAGCCTGTGTATTTTGGCCCTCCCTGATGGCGCAACGGGTTAAGGTGCAGCAGCGCAAGCTAGCAGCAGTTGCTTCAGTGCGAGTTCAATCCCCAGTCCCGGAGGTGATCTACATGGCACCTCAGATCTCTCCTGCTGCTCCCCTCAGCAGTGTACTTCATTAATCTGCCTGTTCTTGCTCCCCACTCTTCCTGGTAAATCCTCTCGCTGCCTCTGCATCTCTGGCCTGTATCCCAGTTCTGTATACATAAATAAATAAATCTTTACAAAAAGAAAGCCTGTGTATTTTGAGCCACTAATTCATTCATTAATTTAAGCTGTTCCTTCATGTCTTCAATATCCTAGGCAATCTGTACAACAAAGATAAATAATGAACTGTCCTCACCCATCAACAGTTTATTATGAACAAAATACAAGGTGAATTCTTTAAAAGAGGTATGTACTCAAAAATGCTTAATATGCCAAATTATATCTATCTCCCTATGTGCCTACAGTAAGATGATGATGTGTATAACCGAGGTTAATCTGTTAATTAAAGCTAACTCATGGTGAATATATTCATTAAGCCACCTAGAGTCTTCTCCACTTGATTCAACAAAGTTATACTTAAGCATCCCCAACTCCCAAAAATTGTTGTTCTGTTGCATATTGACTAGGCAATATTTTTTTCTCTTAACACCCTTCTCTCTTAGGTAACTGACCTCAAAACCCTATATAACTGAATGTGAGATTTCTTTCATTCACACATTCAATCACTAGACAATATGCACTCTCATTTACCTTTTCCGGCCACTAACTGGTTTAAGGCCTCATCAGCTCCTGCCTGGTCTAATACCATATCTGCCAGCTTGCTACATAAAGTTATAGAAAAATATTCTGGTGATCTTTTTTTGCATCACTGAGTGTTAAGATTTTAGGTGACCTTTATCTTATTCCTTATATTTTTATGTGTAATTTGTATTCTTTACAAATTAATTATAATTAACTGTATTAAATTATCAAAGTTATTTTTATGGTATGGGGGGTGGGGGAGATTTATTTAAGTGTTATGTTATTAGTAAGTGATTGAAATGCTGGCCTATCACATAAATTTTTAAAATTATATACTCTTAAAGGAATAAATTATATACTGTGATGGTTACTGATAGCTATGTCAATTAAATAAAAATATTATTTCAAGTGCTTAAAGCCATTATAAGTTACTTGATCTTGCTGAGCCTTGGTTTTCCTAAGTATAAATTAAGGTTAATCCCACCTATATTTCAAAGTAGTCTTGAAAACTGAAATGAGATAGTACAGGTAGAGTACCTAGCATAGTGTCATGAACAAGTGCAAGCTCAAAGATGGTTTCCTATCCAACTATCTGTCCTAATTAAAAATCTCTGAAATGAGGTTCAACATTAATACTTAACATTAATTATGCTATAAAATGAAATTATGCTCCTACTTTGACTCCTGAGCATTAATTATTCTCTTCCAAATTAATAGACCAAAAGGGTATTGTTTAAAGAAAAAGAAATGCTAAGTTTATCACTCTTAAATTAAGCACTAGTAAATACATATTTGTAATGCCCAGCCATAATAATCAAAGAAAGGAGTCACAATTACTAACTAGCATTATCAGAAAGTGCATATATTTCCTGATATTTCTAATATCAAAAAAAAATGATGTTACCCATTGTTGCATGACTCTGCAGATTAACTATACATGGATATATTATTGTTATCAAACAAATAACCAAAAATATTATTGTTAACAAATAACCAAATACATTATTGTTTGTTATCAAACAAATAACCAAAAATATTGCCTAGTCAATATGCAGAAAGGATAATAGGGAAGCTCTGAGTTGAATGCATAAAACAGCACCTTAGTTTTTCATTTTGACTTGAATAGTAGTTTATTACTTTGGTTTCAAGAAGTGCACTCCCTGGTGGTGCAGCGGGTTAAAGCACAGCACTAAGAAGCTTAAACCATTTTTGCATGAGTTCAATCCCCACCTGCCCCAGAGGTGACCCACATGGCGTGGCAGACCTCTCCTGACCCACCCACTGTTCCCCTCAGCAGTGTACTTCATCCATCTGCCTGTTCTGCTCCCCACTCTGTCACTGGTGGGTTCTCTCACCCTCCGCATCTCTGGGCTGTACCCCAGTTCCATATGAATAAATAAATCTTAAAAAAAAAAAAAGAAGTAGTTCACATTTATACCCAAATACAAAAACATATATTGATTTACTCCAAGTATATTACAGCTATGTAGTTTCCTTTGACAAAAAGCAACTGACTCTTAACAAAAATTTTGTTTCTGGTAATGGTGATTATCCGAATATTAGATAGAAAAAATATATATCTCCATTGTGTAGCCATAGATAACTTGTTGAATTAGACATGATTCATCACTTTCAGAAATACCTACTCAATTTACATTAAGTACATAATTATCTAATATTATTAATATAACTGATATAATCAAATTTCCCATGTTCTGATTTATCTATAAATATAATCGGAGGGAAAACTAAGTTTTAGTGTAATTACCTTTAAAAATAAAATTCCATCTCTAGATTGTGATTAATCAATATTAAGAATGAGCTTCTCTTTTTATCAAATCTTCTAGAGGAAATTTAAGATTTCGAAATTTTAACTATCCTTTATTAAAGCTTATCCCAACAGATAAACCTTTTTGTGTCAAAACAAACCCAAGAAGAAAACAACTATTTTCAAGAATTTTTAAGTTACCTAAAAAGTTACATCCTATACCGTTAATATAATCACTTGCAACTTAAAAATAATTTACGTGAAAGTTATACATTTGGTTAAGAACTATGTTATGTCAGAAGACAGATAAATGAAAGACAAGGGTTGCCAAAAATCCCCGTTTATAGCTGTAAATTCCTAAGGTTTTTAAAGCACAGCCACAGGCTAATTGCCCAAAGACCTGCTGCCCACCGACATTTTCCGAGGACTGGAGTTAATAGCAGGGCATGTCAATTTACTACAGGCAGCTCTTGGTGGGACATTTTGACAAAAGAATTGGGTCAGGTTACAGCCTGTTCCTATTATCACAGCAGTCTAGATTTATGGTTTCTAACACAGGCCCTACAAGAAATAATGGAAATGATGACAACAATCCCTGCTGGACAACAGACTACAGAAAAGCTTGCAATAAACCACAATCTGATGTGACCAGAAAACTAAACATCCTTGACAATACTTCAAACATGAGGCAGGTGTCAGTAAATTACCCATTTAAATATTCCTACAACCTCTCAAAATCTCACAACAAAAAATCTCAAATCAGAGCTTCTAATCTAAAATCAAGCAATATATAAATGTACTTGCCACTGAGTATTATTTTAACAACCAAAGACAATGTTTTCCATTTGAACAGATTTAAGATATTCTGCTAAATTAATAAAAAATATTAATACTGATCGTTACTTTTCAAATAACTTTAAAGTGTACTGAAAGATACTCCAAATACTTTCAAACTTTGTAAAGAAAAAGAAAACTTGTTTTACAACAAAGGGCATAGGTTTATAACAGTATTCAGAGAGGCAGAACTGAAGAGAAAACAATCACATTTGATTCATTGCTTAATTTAAACCTAAATATAGAAAATCTTAAACCAGCTAAAAATGAGGAAAGGCGGGCAAGTGACCAAATGTTAAATACGAAAAATAAGACTTTGTCAATACACGTGCCTAAAAAACTATATTAAGGCTATAAAGGTAAATGCCAAGCAAATGGAGCTGTTTAAGTCTGGAATTCAACACTGATCAATCCTCATGAGAAACACAAGTCAAGAAAAATCAAATAGGTATTCTAAACACAAGAAGCAAATCGTCCCAGTAACCTTTCCCAGAGAAAATAAAGCATCCCCAAGGTATGCTCTGGAATTACAATATTATCTGTCCCTTCTGAAGTTTACAATGGTCCCTTCTACAAAAGGTGGGCACTCTCTTTCCGCTCTAGAGACAATTTGCTCCTATAAACTTAGGAAGAAGGGGCAGAGCCACAGCCATAAACACAGGTCACAAGTAATAGGTAGTCAAATGCTCTCTATCTTCAAATGTTTCCCAGGTCTTTACTCATACAATGTTGGTTTTGGGTTTTGTTGTTTTAACACCTTGGTTAAATAACCAATCAGACTGGTC
>NW_004567128.1:6800297-6804292 GCF_000260355.1 Condylura cristata
GGAGCAGCGGGCCGGTCAGGAGAGGTCTGCTGCGCCATGTGGGTCAGCTCCCTGACCAGGGATTGAACTCATGCTGAAGTGTCTGCCTATAGCTTCATAGTGCTGAGACTTAACCCCTTGTGCCACCAGGGAGGCTTCCTTACTTGACTTTTATGTACTTCTAAAATCATTCTGAACAATGATGATATCTTTAGAATAACTGTGCCGCTTCTAGAGGCAACATATAAAGGGCAATATTTATATACATTTAGCATGTGACACTCTTCCTTCGCAAGCAGACTTTATATAGCCCAGTTTTCATCTAATGAGCCGTTTGACATGGTCTTACGCTTTGTACTGAGTCTCTTTGGACTTGCATCACCTGTTTGCCTTTATCCTTTTTACCCAGAATTAATTTTTTTTTCTTTTTTTCTGTGTAATGGCCAGATATTTTGACACAGCCAATGCTTTGGAGCAAGAAACTAAGCTGGGGTTACGACGCTTTGAAGTTTGTGACAACATTGATCTTGAAACCATTTTGATGGAATATGAGAGCTATTATTATGTAAAATTTCAGAAATACCCCAAAATTATCAAAAAGGCATCAGATACAGGTACATGGCTATATTCTAGAATTCAGAATTCTGAATTTTGAATGCTATCTTCAAATGTTTCCCAGGTCTTTACTCATACAATGTTGGTTTTGGGTTTTGTTGTTTTAACACCTTGGTTAAATAACCAATCAGACTGGTCAGATGAATATGAAATTAAGTTGAACAGCACCATCATATAAACTGCTACAGGAGTCTCAAATCTTTCACTTTTGACACAGTCTCTCACTTTCAACACAATCAATAAGATATCCTAATTTCTTTTATGAAAGCCTTTCAATTACTTACCCAAAAGTGAAAGAGAAAAATTTGGAACATATGTCTAGTAGCAATCACTCAGCATAAAAACTATTAACTAGCATTATTTTTTAGATGGCCAAGGTTTAGTTATATTAGACAACATAAAGACAAAATAAATAGAAATGCCTTACTTTATCATGAAAACCAAAGAACATATGTACACTTCAAATCTTAGATGGTTTCCAAAATTTTGTTATCTTGCTCTAAGAACCATCACCTCTATCTTCAAAAATTGTTAAACCGGTAAAGACATTTTTTCCCCCAAATCAGAATTACCATGTGAATAAAGGCATTTCTAAGTATAGAGTAACCAAAGCCTAAGTAAATTATACCTACCCATTTTAATCTAAGATAAGCAGTGTGGTTTCTTTATCTAAGTCAAAAGAATCATAAGTATTAAGACCCAAGCCAAGAAAGGATAAACTTTTTCTTTCAAATCGTTTGCCATTTTCACAATTTTCAGGTGTTTGATTCCTAAAATCAACAGTCACTTCAAATTCTTAGATATAACACTTTTTATAAAGCATAAATAATGTTTCTAAAATTTGTAGAGATGCTTAATTTGCTCACTCCAAGCTACAACGCATCTCCTGGCAATGCCAAAAGCCTCTTATCTCTAATGATGTCTGGCAGAGAATACTTTGTTCATATTTTGTATATCCTAAAATCCAGGAATATGACTATGAGGAGACAATGAGACTCTCAGGGAGGGGAGCTATAGAGAAGATGACCTTAGATTTCCACTCACAACTGAAATGAGAATAGAGTTGGCATAAGAAGATGAGGGGGGAGTAGCAGACAAGGTAACCTGTCTAGAAGTGACCATCCATAGCAAAAACTAGAAGAGGATCCCTTGCATCCAGCCTTCTAGTTACTAAAGTTACAAGTCACTTCTATTAACCCAAAGAGAAGGGTAGTAAAATACTCAAGTGAAATTATCCTCCTCCCTTTTGCTATTCTCACTCCTCAAGAATTAAAGAAAAAATTGGATTTGATCTCCCTTTAATGTAACAAGGGGCTATGACATTTTCACTCAAGACTTGATGTTTACTCAGCCTTTTCAAGGCACTTTATCATCATCAATTATTCCTCAATGAAGCAGCGAAGGATTACCCTGACCACTTCACTGATGCGGAAACAGACACCAACAGCAAAGGGAAAGGACAGGAAGAGGGGCGATAGGAAGCATCTGGGAGGAACAGGCAGGCAACTAAAAAGGAACAAACTCAAGAGAAAATGAGAGTCACATCTGGTTTATACCTGATCATCATAAGCCTTATTTTTGAGTTTAGAGCTACTCCTGAAGAAACATTTTGAAAAGAAAGTGCTCTAAATAATCAGTCAGATAATAATACCTACTTACTACCTAAACTACTTGGTCATAAAAGTAAAGTTATTAAGCATAAAAAAAAATTCCAATCTCCACATACTGACTTCAGTTTATACCATTAACCCATTTCCCCCCTCAAGCCTAAACAGAATGTTACCTGTCTGACCCAGAAAGTAATCTCTCACAAATATATATATATAATTTATATGGAATATATAATTATATATTTTATAATTCTAATAAAAACACAAAGTTTATATCACACAAGTCAGGAAAAACTCAATTACAGCCAGAATTTTGTTTAGAGAATTACAACCAAAATATTGACTCCCTGAAACAGCCCTTGCAATAAGAATTTTTTTTCTACATTCTCACTGATATTCTTAGCTATAACCTTGAGCTTTTCAGGAATGAACTGATGGGGAGTCTTAAACAACCAGAAACCAACACACACAGTAGCTTCCGAATGAAACATCACAGGCACTTAATAAAGATGTGTTGACTGAAGCATAAATCTAGTGGACTGACCAATTTCCTCATGAAAAAAAAACGTAACAATATCTTTAAGATTGATTTCAATCTTTTTATACATATTACTAAGTCATTAGTTTTAAAGCATTCCCACATACAACACAGTTCAGTTATATTAACCATTTTGTCCAAACTTTCAGCTCCCAAACAAATCAAATTCTTTGGGGTAAACAGGTAGACACCCTTAAGCAGGTTATAATGCCCCATTATGTATATGAATTTTATTTTAAAATTTCAAAGCCATTTCAAATGGTGTTTGTTTTTGAGAAAATTCTATCAGGCTGTCTTAAAGACCTCAAATAAAGCTATAGCCAAACAAATACAAGGCATCAGGTGAGTGCTCATAAGCTCACACCTTTCCCCAAATCCCAACTGGATTCATCTCCCAGAGCTTATTTTCACACTCCTCACATCGAATACTCAAAATCACACAGACTGAAAAAACACTCATCCTTGAAAATACTCAAAATCACACAGAGACTGAAAATACACTACTTAAATGAGTAAGAAAAATGGCAAGAAAGACAAAAGTTGTCATTACTGAAGGACACTCCCAAGTAGTTATTGAAAAAAAAATGCGTCTACGAACTACAACAATACAATGCTTTCACAGCAGTTGTACTCCATACATGTTACACATCTAATAACCCCCCCAACAAAGAGAAATATGAATAATTCCAGGTTGGCTGAGGAAAGCAACTGCAATTGTTTTGAGAAAGAAAACTATCTTGATCATATGATCATAAAAAAAGTTCTCATTTTCCCTGCCTGGTTTTCTCCCTATTTTCTAGAGATGTCCTAAAGTCGCCCCTACAGGTAAGTCGTAACTGCCAATCTCTTCATCCTTCCAAGAGAGGCTAATTTCAAACTGTAATCACATTTTGTAAGGAACGACAAATGTCCTACCAATTTTTTAAAAGTCAATAATAACTTGTAACTAAATACCTGTGCTACCCAAACGCGGGGGGGGGGGGCCGAGGGGAAGGGGCGTTTAAGCCAAAGTACAGTTCCTCCCTCGAAGCTCAGTACAACCTCGTTGCACACCACAGACTAAACCGGCCGCCCCGCTCTCCATTTGCGGATCCACACTCAGCGAAGCACAACCAACCCTTTCATCCAGGTGAAAAAAAGCAAGCAGCTGCCTCGACATCAAGACAGCCACGGTCGCGACGCCCAATCGCGCCGCGAGGGCACCGCAGCCGCCCCGCCGGGGTATCGGCGCCCCTCCACGGGCCCCCAGCCCC
>NW_004567128.1:6804392-6805069 GCF_000260355.1 Condylura cristata
CCCGAGCCCGCGCCCCGCCGCTGGAGCATCCTTCCCGGCTGACGTCTCCCTCTCAAACTCCAAAGTTATCTCAGACGTCCTGCAAAAGACGTCTGAGCCACCGCAGGGACTCGGCGCCGCGCACACCGAAGTCCCAGGCCGACCCCACCGGGCGGGAAGATGCGCTTCGAACCTGGGGGCGGCCGCAGGAAAGCGGCCCCGCCACTTAACGCCAAACCGCCGCGGGCGGGATGGGCCGGGAACCGCGCGAGGGCCCGGGGGGGGGGCATGTGTGAGCCTCGGAGAGGAGCTGAGGGGCGTCCCGGGGAAGGCGACGGAGGACAGGGGACCCCAGGCCTCAAGGGGTGGAGCTGACCAGGCTGGACTCTGGGGGTGCGGGGCCGAGCTGCGGCCCGACCCCCGAGTGACCGTTGAGGGGGCGTTCCTCGCGCGGGACGCGCTGCCGAGGGCTCCCCGCCACCCGCCAGTCCGCGGACAACAACCCAGAAAGCCCGGATGCCACGGCACCGTCTCTCGGTTCCTCACAGGGCCCGAAGTCGGCACGTACCTCGGGTCTCGTCCGCGGAAAGAGCGAAATTCTGTCACACCGAGCCCACGAACCGGCACCGGACTTCACACCGCCGCCGCCATGTTTGAGAAGCCGCGCGCCTCGCCGCGCATGCCCCGCAACCGCCGCC
>NW_004567128.1:6805169-6828061 GCF_000260355.1 Condylura cristata
GCCCGCGCGGGCGCTGACAGCCGCGCGAGCCAGAGCCCGGGAAAGCCCGGGGCGGTTTCCTCGCGGCCGCCCCCCACCGCCACCTCCCGCTCCCCTCCCGCCAAAAGAATGAAAAGCCAGTCGCAGTCCACGCACTGTGGGACCCGCGGTGCGCGTCAAGTCCCATGCCGGACACAGTCTTCGACTCTCTGCCGCCACCCACCCCGGGCACGCACCGAAAAGACCGGCGCTTCCCTACCAACTCCAGCAAGTTCAAGGAGCTGGGAAAAGCCACCCCTTAGGGCAGCTGGAGCAGAGCCACTCCTTCGCGGGTGGCCTGCAGCTCATTGCCTGAAACACTTTTTTATGATTATTTTTTAAATTCCCATGGGTTTTGCCACGCACTCCCCTCCAGATCCACTTTCTGCAGTTAGCGGTTCCTCCTACCCAGGCTTGAGCTAACCGGGCCAGATTACCGCCCAGGGGAAAGAGACTTGCTCACCGGCTGGAAGTGCTCGGGAACGTCCTCGAGGGTGCGACTCGCGCCTCTGCAGCCCGCTCCCGGTCGCCCGCTCGCTGCCGAGCGCGCGCACAGGTGGAAGTCGCTGCGAGGGGCGTGGGCGTGCGTAAGAACACGACCCCTCCCGCGGGGTGTGAGCGGCCGAACTGCCCATCCCTCGTTAGGAGGGTGAGTATCCGCAGATTTCCAACTTTTGTTTGAAAAATAATACAATATGCTGTGTTAGCCAAAAGTGAACTATTGGCAGGCTGGCGTTCCCCACAACTCTTTCCAAAAGCTGGGAGTGGGTTTTGCATTCGCGATCGCCTTCACTTGGTATATTCTGCCTGATGTATTTTCAAAATCGTAATTCAGAAACCGGAACCGCCCCCCCCCCCAAAAAAAGGAAAGGAAAACCAACTTGCAGAATAGATCCATTTTCTACCACATAGAATTAAACTTTTCATATGCAGCTTTTGCAATATTAAACAAGGGCCTAATTAAAGTGTTTTTAATGTAACTAGTCACTAGCAAATGGCATAAAATTAAATTGCTCTGATGGTGAATCCTTTAAAAATGAGTAAATACTTGTTAGTGCAAAAGTCAAGAAAACTTTGTGGTGGAAAAGAGTAAAAATAGGCCATTGATAAGCAAATATCAAAGAGATATGGTCATAGCAATTGCATAATACATGTCACATACAACAGGGTATTAAAATGATCTGCAATAAAAGTTTAAACATCTTTTTAAACGCCAGAAAGGTACTTTACCAGAAAAAAATTAAACAGAGGTTTAATTGAGGCCAACCCTATTGTGGGCTAGCGCAGAGCCGAGGGTGACTAGCATTCTAATCCTGATGCAGTGGAAATATTTGAAATTCATCTCTACATTCTTTATGTGAAAGATTTGGGTTATCATTCATGCCACTTTTATATATATTAAATTGTAAGCATTCTATTCTGATTGTTAAATGAACTCTCACCTATGCCTCATCTGCTTCCCAGTTGTTTTTAAAATGACATTACCAAAGCCCTTACTCTAAAAGTATAACCTGCATGATCTGTACTAGGACAGTGGACTCAATGACTATGTTCACCAAGGATTTGTGGAAGCTGACTCTTTGCTAGATTACATATGAGTTATTGACAAGACAGCAGCTATTGGGTATCTACTTTGTGCTGAGAATCATGTTATTCTCTTCAGATGCATAATTTCCAATATTCACAATGTTGTTTCACAAAGTTCTTAGCAGCTAGGTACCCTTTTCCCATTTTCCAAATGAGGAAATTGAATATTACATACAAAGAAATGGCAGAATCATCTTCTGAACATCAAACCCTTCCTAACTATCCTTTCCACCCTTATTATCAGTCATACACTTTTATCATACACTATGCATATAAACATTCAACAATAAGTCTTTCATTTATTTATACCCTGCTTTGCCTCTTTTGCCAAAACTTGAGACTACTTTTTAATGATTTTCACACAGGTTGGAGCATCGTTTCTTTTACATTACATGGAAGCCTCTTGCACACAGTAGGAATTTGGTAACTATTTGGGGAATGGATGAATACCTCCTATTATGATATTCAGTTAATTCTGACTACAAAACATGAAAATAAGCAAATAATTTGAACTGAAAGAATAAGAGTGAAGTCTGGCAACATCCAAACTTTCATGATTCAGTTTTCAAATTTGCTTCTGTCGATTTGCTCCTAAGTTCTCCTGCCATAATCATCCATCCACCCCATATTTAATGACAAATATTCCTGTATTTGAAATGCATTTGATTACTTCCTTTTGCACCTTTCTTTAGAATTCCATATTAGACTATCAAAATGAAAAGATGGTCTTCTTTCCTAGGTGAGCAAGTTTAGTATAGATTTCTATCAAGCATATGCTTATATTGATGACATTCACATATGTATTCCACCACCACAGCCCATTGTGCCCCTCATGGCTTTGTGCTCGCTCCACCCTTCCCCCCCTCGGATGCCTCAGGTTTATGGTCAGCTTTCAGGGCGTAGTTTTGAAGCTTGTCTTTATCTGGCCCTTTGTTTGGTTTTTTTATATTCTACATGTAAGTTACACCATCTGGTATTTATCGTTCTCCTTTTGACTTACTTCACTTAGCATAATTCCTCCCAGCTCCATCCATGTTGCCACAGATGGCATGATTTTATCCTTTTTGATCACTGAGTGATATTCCATTGTGTATATGTAGCACATCTCCTTGATCCGCATCTTCTGTTTTTGGGTGCTCAGGTTGTTTCCATAGTTTGACTGTTGTAAATGGTGCTGCAGTAAACATGGGAGTGCAGGCTTCCTTTTAAATCAGTGTTTTTGTGTCCTCAGACACAAAAACAGAGTGGAATTACTGGATCACATGGCAGATACATTTTTAATTTTTTGAGAATCCTCCATACTGTTTTTCATAGGGGAAGACTCTAGCTTTCCTACTCCATGCAGTCCTTTCTCCCTAAAACACAGAATCCTAAGTAAGCCGGGCAGAGACTAATGATCCTAAGTGTTCCTGGTACATTCACCATTATATCAGTGGTAACTGGCTTTACAAACATCTGCAGATCCTTGTTTCTAACAAATTGCCCTTTTGTTCCTCATTAAACCAAGAGCACATATCTGTAAGATAAGAGCTGATTTTTGTATTGTCGTTAGTTACAATAATCCTCTTCCTTACTTACAAATGGTAACTTTCTTGGAAAACCGTCAAGAGGTAAAGTCTGTAATATGAAGAGAGGACTCTAACAGGAAGGCTAAATCTTGCAGTGAATGGCTACAACCACTGTCGGGAGTCTGTGCTTTTGTCTTGAATGCGGAGTCTCTTACCCACTGACTAGATTTGTTTAGGATATTTACATGTAACAACTGTCATCATTAAGGGAAAAAATGGGATAATCAAACTTGCCGCACTTAACTTCACAGATTAGAAAGTGCTACTCAAATCGAACAAAAACCCACATGGTCTTTTTTTAATATTTGTTCAGAAAACGTAATCAGTCTTTTACCAACTAATATGAGATCTGAACGGACTTTGGCCAAGTTAAGTACTTTATATGCTGTGAAAATTCGTGTAACTTCAGTGAACATTATACACTACACTTGGCTGTTATTACATTCACTTGGTCCTTCATGCAAACACCAAACATTTGTTGAATGTTTGTTGTATGCAACTCTAGTAGATGTGGAGATACTGAGATGAATAAGACAAATTGAGCATTTCTGGAGTTTGCTCCCAGTGCTAAGAGGGGAGAAAAGGGTGAGTAGAAGGGACAGAGCGGGGAAGGGAGGAAGATTTTAAAATCTTCAAAAGAACTAGGATCTCAGCACTCCCTTCATCATATCAACCATTTTTTTTAAGATTTATTTATTTATTCATATAGAACTGGGGTACAGGCCAGAGATGCGGAGGGTGAGAGGATTCACCAGAGACAGAGTGGGGAGCAGAACAGGTAGACTGTCGAAGTACACTGCTGAGGGGAGCAGCGGGCGGGCCAGGAGTGGTCTGCCGCGCCATGTGGATCTCCTCCGGGGCACGCGGGAATTGAACTCATGTGGAAGTGGCTTAAGCTTCTTAGTGCAGTGCTTTAACCCGCTGCGCCACCAGGGAGGACCACTCATATCAACCATTTTTACTTGCACTCATTATATGGGTACCTAGAAGAGTAGGCTTGCACTTGACCTGCTGACATAAGTCCTTTGGGCATATAATTAAAACAAATGTCTGATTGTACACTTCCTGTGCTGGCTCTTCTCATGTGAGCATCTCCCCACCCATTTCCACCCTTCTTCGTCTTACTCTGTGCTCTGGAGGATGGACCTTCAGCTGAATATCACTCTGGCTCTTTTCACAACCAATTTAGCCAAGGAGGAGGTGGGAAGAGGGAGGGAGGGAGGGAGAGGTTTCTTCCCCACTCTGTTCCTGTGTAGAACCTCCGTGGTTCTGCCAGTGACTGGCGCCACAATGGCAGCTCCTGTTAGGGTCTCCTCTTTCGTAGACTGCTTCTTACTGGTGTTCAAGAGTGGGGAGGAGCAGGTACAGCTTCCAGCTTCCGGTTCCTAGTCACTGGGCAACTTCAGCATCCCTTGTGAGCTCCTTTAAACCCTATCTGCAGCTCTATAAAGAATTCATTCAATTTTCTTCAAAATCACCTGTGACTGTACCTTCTATTCCTGCTACAACCATTATAGGGATGGTTTTTCTTTTCATATTCCAAGTCAATTAATTGAGGGGTTTGGGGCTGGAGCTTGAAATATTTCTGTAAGCCCTTTGAGAACTTATAACCCTGAGGCACTGTGTCTAATTGAGGCACAGGCCTAACTGCCTGGACCATTTGAGAGCTAAGAGTGGATTCCATCAACCTGAAGGAAGCTTAAAGAAGCTAGGTGTGAAAAGCACCCAAATGCTGCCTGATGGTAATAAACACGATTACTAGTCTTTCATGCACCTATTTCTTAAAAGGGGGTAAGAGGTGGCTTTTGAACAAAGAGAGGAGGAATGTCCTTTGCCAATCAGACATGGAAGCTCACAGTATGTGTGCAAACTAATGAAAAGTCACCACATGGTCTTTGAACAGTGAAAGGTTCATCGTGCTGAAGAAAATAAGAAAGGGTCCCTTTAAAGTGGATGCTGAGTGCCCTGCTCTGGTACTTGAATCTTATTCGGTGGGTGTCAGGGAGCCATCAGAGGTTATAAAGCAGACAAGGTGTAGATCCTGCAACTTCTGCTGCTCCAGCCCTGAAGGGGCTGCCTATGTCTCCTCTTGGAAACATGGCCTCTGTGACAGCAGCCTGAGGGCTGGCATCAGAGTTTAGACATCTCCAGGACTGGCTGGGACGTCCCCTCCTCAGCTTCAAGTAGCTCCTATTCTGACATCTCACTAGAGATTCATTCTGTCTGTTCTTGGATGACTTATCAGTGCACTCATGCAGGGCATCCTCTCTTGTGACTGGCTTCCTTCACTTAACGCCGTGTTCACTTACCGTGACGATTGAGCCCTGTCGTTAAAGCATCAGCCTCAGTCCTAGCAAGTGTTGCAGACAACTTTGCTGGCCTGCTTTTCCCATAAGTTGTTCATTTTGATAAAAGCTATTGTAATTTCTTTTCCAATTATTGTCTCTTCCCTCATATGGTGACTTCTTTTTAATTGAAGCTACTGATTAAGTTTGGCCTCTGGTTACATTAAACCTTCGTTATCTTGATAATGAAAACTTTGCTTTATTCAGAGTCAAAGGCAGGTTTTACTCCTACCTACAGTGGGGTACTGTGTAGGTAAACTGGCCCTCCTGTCCCGTTAGGTTCCCTGTCTAAATACAGAGTTGTAAACCAACACGGTGGTTGGGGAGACAAATATTTAGAGGCCCTTGGCGTTCTGTGTATTCCATAGATTTAGGCAGTTGAATCTTTTTTGTTGTTGTTGTTTTCCTCTGCTTTGGAAAAAACAAGCAAGGAATTTTGAAGCGAACAACCAAAAGATACGGATTAGAAAAGTAGAAAGGAAAATAACCTAGACAATAAGGAAAGGAGGCATTTTATCTGATCACAAGAAGGGTGTAGTTGAGGGAGTGTGGGTTCATGAGAAGCGGGAAAGGAGAGAAAATGAAGCACAGTGGTGAGTAACAGCAGTGACCTGCTTACTCTTGATGACCAAGGAGACCAAGGAGGCCTAAGAGATAGCACTTTTGCCCCGTGGAACGTGGAATGTTCTTTGTTTTATGGTTCAATTCACTGTCTCTCTGTTCCTTTATGTATGTCAATGCCTTTGCTGGCTTACATCTTTAGTGCCAGGGACCTCAGACTAGGTGCCTGAGAAAAGAAGATGGAAAGTTGTGGTCTCAAGGGATGCTTTATGTAAACCGACAACGTGCAAACTATTTTTTATTATATAACATTAGCCAGGAGAGAGTAAAAAGTGTGCCAAGCCTAAGTCTACAAACTGCCAAAGCATGACACAACACATTAAACTTTAGTGTCACAATCAGGTTTGTGTCGGCTCCCCATTTGCTAGCGCGGTCTCCACACGGAGCAGGCCAGCTCTAGCTCTTCATAAAACATTTTGGCAACACAGGATGGGTCAGCTCTCTGGCTGTCTCTCTAAGGAAATGACTGCAAGTGTTTTTTGGTGTGAACAACGTTTTAAGTACTGGTAGATAGAGTTGCCAGCAGTCCGGAATATGTTACTGTTTCTGAATTGGACATCCAGGATTATTCTAGCAGGAATTTCTTCAACAACAAAACATTTCAATAAATAAATCCTAATTCACTCTTTTTAAATAATGAGGACTTTGGAAAATTTTATAAATGAGAAACAAATTTTAGAAGCAAACTTTCGGGGGCTGAAATAAATAAAAATTTCCTAGAAAGCAGACTGTAAAGACAGCATGAGCCTACTGAGGTTTCCATCCACAGTTTTTGCTATATGAGGATGCAAATTTATAAATCAAAGGTTTGAGAAAACAGCCTAATTTACCAAGCTGACATTTCAGCAAGTTATCCTTTCATTTGCACATTGTTGGTTTATTTGGCTTCCAAGATGGTGGCCACTAACAACATGTAACTAATTAAATTTAAATTTATAGTGATTGAAATAAAATAGAAAATTCAGTCTTTCAGTTACACTAGCCTCATTTCAAGTGTTGCGCAGCTCCTTATGACTAGTGGCTGACGTACTAGAAAGAAAGTCCTGTTTAATAGCATTGTAAGTCATTACTCAAAGGGTGGACCGGCAGCTTCAGTATCTCCAGAAGTCTGCTAACAAGAGAATCTTATGTCCCACACCAAACCCGCTGAATCAGCAACTTATTCTTAACAAGATGTGTGTATATTAAGTTTGAGAAGCACTAGTCTAAATCAGTGTTTGCTGGACTGGCTTGATCGTAAGAAATACCGAGAGCATCCATTATTCATTCTGAGTCCAAAGCCTTGATCTAGACCTCTTTAATTTCACTCTTCAGAGCAGGTGCTTGGGAATCTGTATATTTAACAAGCGCTCTACATGCTTGCTACAATACTCTAGAACTGAACATTAATGTAGATTTTTAGCTCCCTGGTATTCTAATGGGCAGCCATGGCAAAGAACCACCTCTATACATGATTTGATTTCAAAACCACTCCTGGTTTTAAAGTTGAGTACTGGATTTTTAAACAAAGGTAAAATGAAATGACATTTAAAATATATCTACTGCAACTTAGAAACACAACTAAAGATTTCCTTACTTTTGTATTCCATGAGCTAAAACAAGAAGTATTAGTATAAGGTTTTGCCCAAATATTTTTCCAGTTTCAATCTTACACAATCATTTTGGGGGAGTCAGAAGTTATACATGAATTTTCAACTACACCAGGACCTAACCCCTGAGTCCTTCAAGGATCAATTGTATTGCTGTTAGAAACACATACTGATATAAACAAATATTATATCTTAGAAAATAGTCTAACATATCAAGAAATTGAACAGTTCCATATTCTATGATCCAGTAATTCTACTCCTAAATATATCTCAAAGAAATACCCACCCATGTATCCTAGGAGACCTGTACATAGATGGCAATAGTAACATTGTTCACAACAGCAAAAATCTGAAAATAACCCAAATAGCCATTAATGGAAGAGTGGATTAGCCCACTGTAGTATATTATACAATAAAATACTCAATCAAAATGAATAAGCCATTAACACATAACAACAGGGATGAATCTTAGCAATTAAATATTAAATGAAGAGTATTGAATATTAAATAGTCCGGACAACTTGATACCCTTTTTCTTTTGTTTCTTGATATCCCTTTTCTTAATAATATAATATATATTTTTACATCATTCTGTGCCTTTTTCCACCTCAGTTGTAATCCCCATGGGCTTCCCACCACCAATTCACCCATTTGCCATCACCATAGTCCTGTGCACTGCCCCCCCACCCCCATTTTTGATCCCATTCCCCACTCTACCCCCATAAAATGTCTCTGATATATAGTTGTTCATCATTATTATTATTTCCCCCCTGGTCCTTTATGCTCCTGCTATGAGTGAAACCACCCGGTATTTTTCCTTTTCTTTCTGGCTTATCTCACTAAGCATGATCCCTTCCAGCTCCATCCATGCTGCTGCAAAAGGCATGTGTTTATCTTGATATCCCTTTTAAAAGTTAAAACAAATAAAATTAAAAATGAACTTTTAGGTATGAATGCAGATGAGATCAAGGAAAGTAAGAGAATGATTAACACAGGGTTCAGATGGTTATCTCAGCTGGGGAGAATCAAAGAAATGAAATGGCTTAGGAGCACACAGCTGGATGTATGTTGTTGTACAAGTCCTGGCTTTCATGTTAGGTGAATGGTGCTTGTTGATTTGTAAATTCAGTTAGATAGATAGAAGGATAGATATGTAGATAGATGATAGATAGACAGACAGACAGACAGACATCATAGGTAGATAGATGATAGACAGACATCATAGGTAGACACATAGATGACAGATAGACAGACAGACAAATGTCATAGGTAGTGAATGGCCCAATGATGAGAGTAGTCCTAGATCAAGGATTATAATTAACCCAAATTTGTAAAACTAAGGTCCATTACAAACATGTTACAGAGCAAATATTACTTCTTAATTAAGGAAAACAGAAAAATAACACGCACTCACTTGAATTTATAAATTTATTTCTGAAAAACCTTATATCAGTTTTCCCCCCAGTGGAATGGGATCAAATCACAAATGTCTTACTAGACTTTTTCTTTTATTGTTCTTTTTGCTTTAATAGTGATCCGATGACAAATAAACACAGGGCTATACATATAGTTTAACTATCTCCTAATTTATGTATTCATAATAAATTTCCACTTTCAGCCACTCTGTAGTTGCCCTCACTGTCTCTCTGTCTCTCCAACTCTCTCGAGCAGCCCAGGCAACCCCACAAGTCTCCTTGTCTCAGACTTTGCCACAGTAGGGTTTCTAGTCCCCAAAACAGCTCACCCCTCTCCGGCCTACCATATCTTGCATGTGTTCTCAGTCCTGGCTTTGCATTTCATCTCATTGCCTGCATCCACTGCTCCTTCTTCACTCCAACAACTCCATTTCCATTTCTTCACTCCAAAGATCCAGGCCTCACTCAACAAGGAGCTGTTCACTACATTCGCTGTGTGCAGAGTTAAATGCAATGGGAGATGATGAGGAATCAGAGAACGCCCTGGCTTCAGGACTTGCAGGCCAGTGGTGACATATATACAGCACAAATAATTATAAAGGAGAAAGGAATGTGTCAGGTCTTGCCCACACATGTGAACTCAACATTGGTCCAGATCCTAGGATGAACCTGACCTAAGACAAGAAGCAGTTAACAGATTCAACCCTCTAGACGCTGGGCATAAGTATTGAGCTGCCCTTTCTCATCAGTTCTCATTTGGGGCTTTGATTATTTTCTTTTAAGATTTATTTTTTTAATTTATGAATACAAGAACTGGGGTCTAGGACAAAAGTGCGGAGAGTGAGAAGACCTCAGAGACAGAGTGGGGAGCAGAACAGGCAGATTTACTGAAATAAACTGCTGAGGGGAGCAGCAGGCGAGACAGGAGAGGTCTGCTGCGCCATGTGCCAGGGTCAGCTCCCTGGCCGGGATGGAACTCATGCTGCAGTGGCTGATGATAGCTCCATAGCACTGAGACTTTAAGAGTAAGGACTTAATTCTTATATCTAGAATTCTGACTTTGTTACTACACCCCGGTTCTTGTTCCGAAAACTTGCAGAGTATCTCAGCCCCCTGATGGATACTCAGATGTTTTGTTGTTTTTTTTTAAAGATTTATTTATTTATTCATACAGAACTGGTATACAGGCCAGAAATGTGGAGGGTGAGAGGATTCACCAGAGACAGAGTGGGGAGCAGAACAGGCAAATTGACTGAAATCCACTGCTGAGGCGAGCAGCAGGCAGATAGGAGAGGTCTGCTGCGCCATGTGGATCAGCTCCCTGGCCAGGGATCGAATTCGCACTGCAGTGGCTGCAGATAGCTTCATAGTGCTGTGCTTTAACCTACTGTGCTACCAGGGAGGGCCCTCTGCCCCTCATTTTTGGCTCCAGTAATTTCTACAATATGCTTTTTCTTTGAGCTGGGATTCTCATGTGAATGATGTAGCAGCCCCCCAAATGTATCCTTCCATGGTGCATGGTTCCTTCTTCTTCTGATGCTCTCTGATATCACATTTCTGCATTTGCAAATTTCACCTTCCTGGGATGACTGTGCTCTATCTATCAAGGATATAGTCTACTCATCCTGGGTTCCCTATCCTGTTCCTGTCTGTGATTCAGTGATCATTTGCTCTCAGGCTCTTAAAACTCTCATTTGTCCACCCTCACTGTCTAGCTCCCCCAAGCTGTTTCCCATAGGTAGGAAGGGCCTGTTGTAGGGCCCTTTCCCAGTAACCATATCCCAGTATCCAGATGTGCCCAGCTGGATACTGGGATACTGAAACAGGTATAGGTCAACTCTTTAGCGAAGAAGCAAAGAGAGAGATTCCTTTGTAGTCACGAGGCTGCACTAGGGAAGATTTTATAGGGAGGCTCTAAGGAGCATTTGAGGAAAAACGCAAAGGTGAAGAAATTTGAGAAATGCACAGAAAGCAGCAAGGAACAAGGAGCCGGAACAAGGAGCAGGGAGCACAGTGGTTTGGTAAAAGCATTTCGTGGAGGGTTTTACATATCAGGGAAAGGAGTTTGGATGTGGCTTACTAGGAAATGGGAATCACTATAGGTTTTCGAGGGGGGCATGATTAGATTTGCACTTCTCAGGGTATACGGAAGTGTGTCTGCAGCATATGTAGACTGTATTTATGGGAGACCTGTATTGAGTTCTGAACTCAAGGCAGTCACAGTGGGAAGGGTAAAGGGGGGACAATTACAAGGTCGTTGTAGAGGAGATAGAATTGAAAGATGCTGTAATGATACTTCCTTCTTTGCCCTCAGTGTTCGAAGATGACTTAAGTTTGTGACTGTCAAGCTGGAAGATGTCACGTGTATTGGACAGAATAAGGGATGCAGGTAATTAAGGGGTCTGGTCACTAATTTCAGCATGGGGTTGACCTTCATGACCTTCATATAGTTCCCTTCATGCCCTCACAGCAGCTGGGTGTCCTACAGCTTAACTCAGTTCTGACACTGTCTACCTGAGATGGCATCAGATTCTCGAGGTTAAGAGCTCAGGCCTACAAGACTGCTCCACCCCTTCAGAGGCCAGGCATTAATCCAGGTTGTCATCTGTGCTTCTGACCATCCAGCTATAAATTAGAAGTTTCCACAGCCTCCTCCTGGGTTTGATAAATTGTTGAAACAGTTCAAAGAGCTCAAGGAAATAGTCCCTTACCAGATTGCTGGTTTATTACGAAGGATGTAAGTCACGAACACTAGATGGAAAAGATGCATGAGGCAAGGTATGGGGAGAGGATGTGGCGCTTCCCAGGCCTCGATGAAAGCTCCACTCCCTCCAGTTCTCCATCTGTGACCGACCCAGAAGCTTTCTGTATCCAATGCTTGGGGATTTTATGGAGATTTCATTACAGTCATTATTGACTTAATCATTGGCCTTTGGTGACTGACTCAACCTCCAGCACCTCTTCCCTCCCAGGAGGTAGGGGGGGAAATACTGAAAGTTCAAACCCTCTAATAATGTGATTGGTTCCCGTGGCAACCAGCCTCCCCACCCTGGTCCTGAAGCCACCTCATTAGCATAACAATAGATGCTGTCTGGTTGCTGAACATTTAGGAAATGTCTGCCAGAAACAGGTGGAAGACCAAATATATATATATATCTTATTATAAATCAATCTAAATGTCTTATTATAAAAGAGGAGATGGTGCCAGAAAATCTGAGCCAGTGAACAAGTGAGCACGCTAGCCTAGACTCTTAGCGAAAGGTACAGATGGAGATAGAAAGGCATGGATTTGGGGGGGAATTATCAGGAGCAGAGGGCATACAAGAAAAGGAGGAGGAAGAAAAAAAAAGTCAGAATCAGGGTCCAGTCAGGAAACTGGAGCCATATCAGCTCCTTGAACAGGAAAAACTGAATATAAGGAATTGTTACCAGGCTAACTACTGAAATATAGTTTAAAGAACTCAAAGATGCAATAGAAATAGCTATGGCAGAAAGAGGCTGCGCCTTCCAGGGTTGAGGGGAAAGGGAACAAAGAGGGAACTTCGAAAATTCGAAGCAGTCTCTTACCCCCAAAGGGCTGAAAAACAGACCTCTGAGGATGTGGTGAGGCCGCTGCAGGAACACATCACTCACCATGAGGGCGAGTGAGGAAGAAACCACCAGGCGTTTTGGCAGACCTGAGAACAGCCCATCTCACAGCAGGCCTGGAGAACTAATTACATTACATACCCAGTCAAGCCAATCTAAACAGTGGGAGAAGAAACAAATCCAAGTAGAAAAGTCCTCCAGCGCCCCCTATTGGAAGAGCCTAAGTTCGAACCTGCTTCCAAAGAAATTGTGGTTTGTGGGCCCTCCTTGGTGGCGAAGTTGGTTAAAGCACAGCACTAAGAAGGGAAAGCTACTTCAGCATGAGTTCCATCCCCGCCCCGGAGGTGACCCGCATGGCGGCAGACCTCTCCTGACCCGCCCGCTGCTCCCTCAGCAGTGTACTTAGTCAATCTGCCTGTTCTGCTCCCCACTCTGTCTCTGGTGAAGCCTCTCACTGCCCCTGCACCACTGGCCTGTACCCCAGTTCTGTATGCATAACTACATAAAAATCTTAAAAAAAAAAAAAAAGAATACAGTGAAAATGTACGCAAAATAAAGAAACTAGGATGGTAAACAGGGTACCTTTTATAGTTAAGAGCAATCTGAAAATTACAAAACTAAATTGCAAAAATAGTCTTTGGTTTTTAAAAACCAGGCATGAGGAATCTAGTAAGAGACCTTAGTCACATTAAACTGAGACAAGAGAGAACCAGAAATAAATCTGCCTTTGCCTCTAGCTCAGGAACCTGCAGTGATGTTTGTCTTCATTCAGAAAAAATGGACACCAGGGTGGAGTAGAAAAGAAAACTTGTTAAAGTTTCATCCACGGCTGACCCATGTGAGGAGTGGAAGCCCAATTCACATCACTGTCCACAAAAACACCAAATCATGCATTAGTTTAGTGCTATCAGATGTAGACTTTGCATGCCTTTGAGCCCCAGGCAAAATACTTTCAATGTTCTGAAATAAAATAACTTCCAACCTAAAGTTCCATACCCAATGAAAATATTCTTTATGAATAAAGATAAACAAATGAAAAAAAGTTAAATAAAATATAAACAAAGTCTACCCTAAAAAAAAAGAATAAAGATAAACAAAAGCTAAAAGAATGAATTTCTTGAAGAATAACACTGAAGGAAATACCAAAGTTCTTTAGGTAGAAGAAAAATCTTCCTAGAAGGAAGAAATGCAAGAACTAAAGGTTAATGAGATGGTAAATAGATGGATAAATCTAAGTGATCAGTGACTACATGAAGCACTAGGGTATACACACCTGTCTTGACTTGAGTGGCCATTACAGAATACCACAGAGCAGATTTTGTAAAAATATTTATTTATTTATTTATGCATACAAGAACTGGGGTGCAGGCCAGAGACGCAGAGGGTGAGAGGATTCACCAGGGACAGTGGGGAGGGAGGTTGATGGAAATACCCTGCTGAGGAGGTCTGCTGCCATGCAGATCCCTTCATAACGCTGTGCTTTAACCCCTTGCGCCACCAGGGAGACCCAGAGCAGATATTTTAATCTATAGAAACCCGTTTCCCAGAGTTCTGGAGACTGGAAGTCCTAGATCAGAGTGAATCGGGGAGGCCAGTCTCATTGTAGAGGAGGCAGCGTCACATCACACTGAGGTCAGTGCTTCAGTATGTGAATTTTGGAAGAACACAAACATTCATTTTGTGGGTGTTGGCGGGGAAAAAGACAGACAGAATAAAAATACACAAAATGACATTTAAGTAGAAGTGACTTACGTAACACCCTGAGCAGTTTTGAGTGAACGGGGGAGATACAGAGACAACAGGCATAAATAAGAACTGTACTGGGAAGACTGGAGTATAAACCAAACAATACAAATGGAAGGTGAAGATTTGCCCTGAGATCTGTGCAATTGCAGGAAAAAGGGGAAAAGGTCTTCTTTTGTTGATGTTGTAAATGGCATATTTATTTAAACTCCACTTTTTGTTTTGTTTTTAAATATAAATATATTAAATAGTCATTAACCTCCCTAGCAATCAGGGAAATGCAAAATTAAAGCCACAGTGGGGGTCCACAGTATCAGTTTTTGGTGAGAATGTGGAACAAAGCAACTTGCTCACATTCTTTAGATTTCTTTAGTTTTTACCCAATGCCCTTTGACTGTTCTGAGATCCTGTCCAAGGTTCCCCAACACATTTAACTGCCATGATACCTTGGGCTCCTCTTGCTGACACTTTCTCAGACCTCCCGTGTTTTTAATAACCTTGACAGTTTTGAGGCGGACTAGTCAGATATTTTATGCCAAGTCCCTCGTTGGGAATTTGCTTTATGCTTTTCTTATGCTTTTGTGTGAAGACCAGAGAGATAAAGTTCCATTTTCATCACATCATACCAATGATATATACTGTCAACCTGACTTATTACTGGTGATGTTGACCTTGATTGCCTGGCTGAGATGTTTGCCAGGTTTCTCCGCTGTAAAGTTAGTCTTCTCACTCCCAGTCCCCCACATTTTAGCAGTCTACTCTGAAAAGACATCACTAAGAGCAACCCACACTGAAGAGGGTGTGTGTGTGTTAAGCTCTTCCTCATTGAGGGCAGATACTCCACATAAGTTATTTGGAATTTCTTCTGCATGGAAGATTTGTCTCTTTTCCAAGGAAGGCTTTTAAGCAAGGAAATGAGACTGACAGATTTGGTTTGGGGAGGAAAACTTGGACAGCAGTGTGGGGAATGGGCTAAAGTAAGGGGAGCCAGATGGCCAAAAGATTAGGTAAGATGCTCTTGGGATTAACTAAGACAGAGATAAAGACCTGAACCAGGAAGGAGCCCTGCGAACAGAGAGGAGGGTTCTCCAGATCCTGTAGAGGGCCTGGGTGGGAGAGAGGAGACAGAACGCCAAGTGTACAGGAAATAATCCGTGTTCAGTTTCGCTGAGACACCAGGGACGTGGTTTCAAATAGCCTGAGAGGTTGGTGAAGAGCTTCGAGCATGACTGAGTTGTGATGTTGACAGTTGTAAGGTGGCTCCTAGGAGGTGAAGTCACAGGAGGAGCTGGGATCACCCAAGGAGAACACACAGTTGAAGGAGAAAAGAGGAACAAGGAAAGAAACTCTGGGAACATCAGTTATGTGAAGCAATCTATGCCAAGTTCCAAATCAATAGATGAAGAATTTTGGAACATTCGTGCATTTGCAGGCACTAATTCAAGAAATGGCTAATAATCAAGAACATATTTTGATACTGCTTTCTCGCTTTATGTAATTTAGAAAACTTTTTATGTCGCTGTTACAAAGAGACATAGTTCATTGAAAAATTTAGGAAGCATGCCAGGGTGATTTTTGTATGTATTTTAGAGTTCCAGTAAAAAAAAAAAAAAGAAATCAAGATTTTTTTTCATTATAAAACAAATGCTATTATTTAGAACAGAAATTAAGAAAAATACAAAGTTGAAAAATTAAGAGTAAACTTTGCTTTCCAAACTATAGTTTTCATAAAATTTAAATTGTTAAAATACAGCACTAAGAAGCTAAAGCCACTTCAGCATGAGTTCGATCCCCGCCCTGGGGGTGATCCACATGGTGCTGTGCGGCAGACCTCTCCCGTCTGGCCTGCTGCTCCCCTTAGCAATGTACTTCGTCGGTCGGCCTGTTCTGCTCCCCACTCTGTCTCTGGTGGGTCCTCTCATCCCCAGCACCTCTGGCCTGTACCCCAGTTCACCTCTGGCCTGTACCCCAGTTCTGTATGCATAAATAAATAAATCTTTTAAAAAGAAATGGGTGTGGGAGGGGGTTTACCAACCCATCAAAAGATTGCTGAAGGGCTTAAGAAAATAGATGCATGAAACTACTTAAGAGAAAAGCAAAATACTATGAAAAACAAGATAGTATTGAAAAAATCTGAAGGCTTGTTAAGGAAAAGAATAAGGACTAGAATATCAAGGAAAATAACACAAGAAAATCTCAACTTTTAATATTCCTTCATTTGTTCAGTTTATTGGGACATTCATCAGGTGGCGTTTTGTTCAGTGCTGAGGAACTCGGAGTTTTGAAAGGAAGGTAAGCAAGTAAACTGAGTACAGAGAGAGGTAAGGACATTCTACTATGAGAAATGGAGCTAATTCCACATAGGAAAATAAAAGTAGGCTTCTCAGTGGTCACATTTGAACTGGACCTTGGTAGACAAATTGGAGTTTGCAAGCAAGAGACAAAAAAGTCACCATAGCACTGCAGAATTTAGGAATGAGGAGAAAAGCACATATATATCTTGGAGTTTGTAAGGCAGGGCAAGGTGAGTTTGGGCATTTGTCAGGTATCCCGGGAACATGCAAATGATTTGCCTCAGTAGTATGTAAATGAAGCTTTTTTAAAAGCTTCATTTGGAAAAGGACTCAAGGCTAACTGGTTTCAAAATTCTGTACATGCAGCAGACTCCAGGTTTGAGGTTCTTTTGACAAAGCCTAGTTGTATAACTAATATCTGTTGAAATATTCACATTTTTAAAATCCTTATAATAATATCATGTTTTTTTCATCTGAAACATTTTATATTACATTATTCCAGTTAAAAAAAGCTTTAAGCAGAGCGGGTTAAAGCACAGCACTAAGAAGCTAAAGCCACTTCCGCATGAGTTCAATCCCTGCCCGCCCCAGAATTGATCCACATGGCACGACAGACCTCTCCTGACCCGCCCGCTGCTCCCCTCAGCAGTGTACTTCGTCCATGTGCCTGTTCTGCTCCCCACTCTGTTTCTGGTGGGTCCTCTCACGCTCCGCATCTCTGGCCTGTACCCCAGTTCTGTATGAATAAATAAATAAATCTTTAAAAAAAAAAAGCTTTAAGCAAGTCATGACAACCAACTCACCCCTCCTTTTCTAGCTACAAAGTACGCTTCACATGAAACTTTCACTGACAGAAAGGTCTTCTTAGTGCTCTGGGAGCAATGAAAAAATCTTTCAGAAAACAACATAAAAGTCTTAAAAGTCAGATCTCTTCGGTGTCCATTTGTCACTTAACTTCTAACAGTGGGGAAGCATTTACCCACCTATCAGAATAAAAGTAAAAGCTAACCTTTGATGAGATTCAGTTAAATATAAAATGTTTGTGCTCTCTTAGCTCTCTAGTCCAATGGAAGTACTTAATAAGTGGCAAGAGATTGATCAAAATGAACATGAAAAGACCCCCAAATCCAGGCCCAAGATTCACCAGACAGAATCTTGACTTCATGGAAGGTATCCCAGAGTACATCAGTCTGGTGTGATTTAAGACAGACTGCTGCTAAGGTTACATTCTTTTCTCAGGGAAATTTTCCAATAAACCTGAGAACTGTAATGTGTACATTGAAGTTTTATAATGGCGTGTGCCTACCGGCACAGACAATGAACCTTCTGGATTCTTTCCCAAGAGAGGAGGACTGAATGTCAGAACTAGAATTTAATAATACCCAAATAGAGATAACAAATATTCTCTAAAGCTATATAAATAAACTAGTATGCTACTGATGAAGAAACCAAACCAGTAAAATAGAATAGGGAGTTTGGAAATAGACTCACAAGTGTTACGAAGTTAGTCTATAATAAAGGTGCTTTCAAATCAGGGGACAAAGGAAAACCTGGTCAGTTAGAAAGATTGGAACAATTGACTATGTGTTAGGGGAAAAAAGACTAGACTGTACACAATAAGCCAAAAGGAATTCCAGATGGATTAAGGGTATAACTGTAAAGAAAAAAAAGAAACCTCTAAAAGTATGACAAGAATATATATGGGAATGTGCTTCTAAGTCTCATGCAGAGTTGGTCATCCTGAACAAGAAAAAGTTCACAAATCATCAGGGGAAATATTGATAATTTTGACTAAGTCATAATTAAAACCTTCTGTCTCATTTTAAAAGACCTACAAGTTCAAAGACAGGCAGGAGACAAGTATAATATATTTGTAACATATGTTACAGTCCAAGAATAAATATAGCTGGTAAAGTGTTATCTCTATTTGGGTTTTATTAAATGATATATAAGGTTCCAGAATTTATTAAGAGAAAATAGAAACAGTCATTTATATACAGCTGACTCTGGCACAGATTTTTATCCTCACTACAGACCTCTCCTGTGAGTGCCAGACATCTGTGTTCACCCTTGATATCTGTTGGATTTCTCAGAGGCTTCAAACGCACAGGACCCCAAACAGAGTGTATGATCTTCCACACATACCCAGTCCTCTCTAACATTCTTTTTTCTTTGTGAAGAAAAATCATTCTACCATTTTGTTTTTTTCAGTTGGGATTCACAGAATCACTTGATTGTACCAATGGCCTGAGAATCGTCTATTAATTAATTAATTCTGTTAATTGCACCAGAAAACAGTCTAGCAGATTGACAGATCAATCTACCAGAAAGCTATGAATCAATGTTGGCCTCTCTCTGTTGTTCAGATCTGATCATTCACCAAACCCCGTCTCAGCTTCACCCTCTTCACCATGTTGCCATCAGCGCCTCACTTCTCTAAGCCACCTGATCTGGATGTTGCTATAGCATCCTACCTGGTCCACCTTCATCAACTGTCCTCCTGTAGTCTGTACTTCTCGAGGTAGTCTAAGTGATCTACTCAAAAATAAAACTATTCCTAGCACTCAAGACTACTGTCTCTGAAAGCCATTCTCTAGCAAAAAGTACCAGGGGGCCCTCTCTGGTGGCACAACAGGTTGAAGCACAGCGCTATGAAGGGAGCCGCAGCCACGTCAGCGTGAGTTTCGATCCCAGGCCAGGGAGCTGACCCAAAGGGCGCAGCAGACTTCTGCTGTCTCACCCGCTGTTCCCCTCAATCTGCCTGTTCTGCTCCCCACTCTGTCTGGTGAATCCCTGCATCTCTGGAGGGTACCCAAGTTCTGTATGAATGAATGAATAAATCTTAAAAAAAAAAAGAAAAAGTACCAAGGCTCCTTAGAGAAATGGCTGATTCCAGGTCTGCAGCATGAAATGCATGAAAATATCCATTTTTGCTTGCCAGACGTAAAGGAAGCTGTCAAAGCCTAATGGGTTATATCCAGAGGAAATAGGAACCACCTTACAGAGCTCCCATTGGCCTGGAACGGGACAATTTGGGCATAAAAATTAATAACAAATGGATTAAAACACGTTGAGCATATAAAGTGCCATGGCTTTTTAATAAAATGCATATAAAATGAATAATATAAAAAAGGAAACACCAAAACAAATGTATTGGTAACCGCTACGTCATCAACATCTTACTTTAAAAATTGGCAGTCTTTACTGTGGCTTATTTGACATTCCATTGTTCTTGAACAAATCTACGACAGTAACTTGATTGTCACCGATGACGTATATTTTCATCATTGAGGCTTCTGCATCAGATGAGATGGCTCAGGTAACTTCTGTTACTTTAGACACAGTCAAACACAATAACCACTGGCAGTAAGAACCGCATATTCATTTTAAGAGAATAGTAGAATACTTTTATGTAAAGCAAATCAAGTTTTCATGCTATTATAGCAAACAGATAAAACTGTTTTGCCATCAGCATACTGGTTTAGTGCTTGCATTTAGCATATTAAGTGTTTACTTGTCATATGTAAATGGTGACTCAAAAGGGGCTGAAATGCCCTCTTCACTCAGTAATCTTGGCTAAGTGATTAACTTCCCAGACTTTTCATTACAAATGCACAAAGATAAGCTTCAGCTCAACCCTGAAGTGAAAGTTACTAGTGTAGCCGCGAGGGAAGTGTAATCAGTCACTAGATGTGGGGGCTGCTGTAATGGTCCCTGGAGAAAACATTATTGTATTACTGTAAGCAGCCGTCCTGTACTGTCCGAGTTCTCAGTTTTCTGAGGGGGAAGTGTGTCCTCCTCTTGGCAGGCCGCCAAGGCCTCCCTTCCCCTACTCCCCACTAAGTCTTGACCTTGAGCAGCTATGTTTAATTGTCATTTTATTTGCATTTTAGAGCAAACTGAACATGAGCCCAAAGCAGAGTCCGTCACAGCAGAGAAAAAGCCTGCGTTTGACCCCAGGCGTAAAGCCGTGTGAAGCGCCATATCCGTGAGGTAGGAGCCTCCATGGCTCAAACACTGAATTGCCACTGTATGAGAGGAGGGTGGGAGCTAGCTCGCCCAGATCCCCTTGCACAGGCCTTGAACCTCAGCCCCCCGGTATCGTATGTGTTGGGCACATGGGTTACAGCCCTCTTTGCCTGCTGCTGTGTGGCTAGGGTTGTGCCTGTCACGGACACCTCCTTCGTCCCTGTCACATGGCCGTGGCAATTTTAAGGGAACTCAATGACTGTGAAATTGGGATTTTTTTTAAAAAAATTATTTATTTGTGCATACAGAACTGGGGTACAGGCCAGAGGTGCAGGGGCGGTGAGAGGATTCACCAGAGCGGGAAGCAGAACAGGCAGACTGTGGAAGTACACTGCTGAGGGGAGCAGCGGGCGGGTCAGGAGAGGTCTGCCACGCCATGTGGGTCACCTCTGGGGCAGGCGGGATCGAACTCATGCGGAAGTGGCTTTAGCTTCTCAGTGCTGTGCTTTAACCCGCTGCGCCATCAGGGAGGGCCTGAAATTGGAATTTTTAAGCTCTGGAAGTTTTGACATTTGCTCCATCATCATATCATTAGTGGGAAACCACAGACGGAGAGGTAGACTCTGCTTCTCTCTTGGTGCCCACACAACAGTCAAGTCGGTGAGCACGAGCGCTTGTCTCTGTGTCGTGGCCATCTGGGGTTTTGTCTGTAGCACGCCCAGGCATCTGTGCCAGGCAGTTCTGACATATTTTGCCCAAAAGAGGGCGGTTGTGCAGGCGGCCAGACCAGAACCAAGACCTGAGCGCCACAGAGCTGCCATCGACGCAGACACATTTGTTGGAAATAGTCAGCTAGACAATGTGGATATTAAGGCTCAAATTCCAGTCTTCTCTGCCTTGGACCCGCCTGCCAGGAGCGAGAGGGGTGGCCCGATGCACATCCAGAGCAATGACTGCCAAGGCGAGTTTCTAAATACCGCAGCGTCCGAGTAGCAGCAGGACCACACAGAAGGAGTTTTAATTAGAGTACACTTGTGATTAATGTAAGGAGTGAAAAGGAACCCACAAGAGAGATTGGCCTGCAGATATTATGTCCAGGGAGAATTTCAGTCGCTGTACTTGATTTATAATTACGTTCCTGAAATAGAAGCCCACCAACAGGATTTGAATAGATGACTTAGATAAATCTTTGCTCCACTGACAAATTTTACTAGTGACAGTCTCAGTCTGCAAAATTTGAAAGTGATAACAAGGTAGTAAAAAAAAAAAAAAGTCTTCTAGAGGCGATTGCCAAAGCAAAATCCAAAACCAGTGTGTTAATATAATTAAAATCTTTTTGTTTCTCTCTCTCTCTCTCTCTCTTTTTTTTTTTTTGAAGATCAGTTTTTATTTATTTTGCATACAAGAAATGGGGGGTAGGACAGAGATGTCAGGGGTGAGTGGATTCACCAGAGACAGAGTGGGGAGCAGAACAGGCGGATCTACTGAAATCCACTGTTGAGGGGAGCAGCGGGGGAGACAGGAGAGGTCTGCTGTGCCATGTGGGTCACTCCCTGGCCGGGGATTGAACTCAGGCAAAGTGGGCTGGCGATATCTTAATCCCTGCACCACCAGGGTTTCTCTTTTTTGAGGAGAATAGGTGTCACAGAAGTTATGCCGTTAGCAGTAAGGAAGACCAGGTACCATTTTGAATTTCTTCTTCCCTCTTTCGGACTTTTAGGTCAACTTTTCTGTCAAATTTTCTTGGCTCTCTGGCTTGCCAAGGAAAAGTGAACATCGCATTTAGGACATACAGGATATTTCTGTATATTTCACAGGAAAGATCAGGAAGAGGGAAGAGTATAATGTCTAAACAACCCCATTCCCACATCTTTTTGTATTCCTGGCCATGGACTGGACAGTGACAGGTGGCTTTGGGGATAATAATACAGTATTATTTCCTGGGGTATTGTAACAAATTGCCCCTAATGCAATGACTTCTGATAGCAGAGATTCATTTTCTTACCATGCTGGAGGGGAGAAGTTTGAAATCACCTTCACTGAGCCAGAATGAAGGTCTCCGCAGAGCCGTGCTCCCTCTGGGAGCTCTGGGGAGACCTTTTCCTGCTGCCTCACCTCCTGGTGGATGGAGGCAGCCTCCCCCCCCCCCCCCCCC
>NW_004567128.1:6828161-6869473 GCF_000260355.1 Condylura cristata
CCCAGCCTCTGCCGCTGTTGAACTGCCTGCTTCTCCTCTTGGTGAGCTTATTGCTCCCTGCCGCCCTCATCTCTGTGGCTGTATCCAGAGTCAACCCAGAAAACCCAGGGCCATCTCCCATCTCAATTCCTTATCTTAGTTATATCGGCAAAGTCATCTCCCTGGTGGCGCAAGGAGTTGAGCCACAGCACTATGAAGCTGTCCGCAGCCACTGCAGCATGTCAGAAGTTCAAACTCTGGCCAGGGAGGTGACACACAGGAAGCAGCAGACCTCTCCTGTCTCTTCCCCCACCTCCTGCTCCCCTCAGCAGTGTATTTCAGGAGATCCGACTGTTCTGCTCCCCACTCTGTCTCCCGTGAATCCTCTCACCATCCCCCGCCCCCATCTCTGGCCTGCACCCTAGCTCTTGTACGCATGAATAAAAAAATAAATCTTTAAAACAGAAAGTCTTTGCCACATAAGGCAGCTTTCTCAGAAGGAAGCCTCCCTACTCGGTGCAATGCTCAGGGCCATATAAGGAAGCACTGCCTTAGTTTAAGGAGGAACTCTGCTCACCCCGAGACTATGTTTCCAAATTGCCTTTTTGTTGTTTCCAAATAAACCCATTTTGTTGGTGAGATAACTAGTTGCTGTTCCTTTGAGGTAAACAACCTGCAGCACTTGGCTCCAATTCCCTAGCCCCTTAGCGACTGGCTGGTTCAGGAACAGGCAATTTTGAAATAAAGCCCTTGAGACTGCACCCCTGAGAATCACATGTCTGGATCCTGGGAATGAGAGCCACTCTCACTTTCCTCCGATTTCAAGCTGCAGCGCCTTAAGCCTGAAGGTCTCACTGATCTTGTTCCCAGTCACATGGAAGGAGCCAGGATAAATGAGGGGAGAATGAAGCCAAGCAGAGAAAGGAGCGGAGCTCAGAGTTGGAAATGGAGCAGGCCTTGCTAACATCTGGAGGGCCTCTGGATCCTTCATGCCTGAAATTCACCCCGGAATTTCCCAGGAACATAAGCCAGTACATTTCCTTCCTTTTGCTTAAGCCCTTTGACTTGGATTTGACTCTTTGCAACTGAAAGGCGCTGGACTTAGGCACTGCTGAAGGAAACCTCTTAGGAAAGAACTCATCCTGGAGGAACAGAAATCGAACTTGGTGCAGTGGCCCAGCCTCAGCTCTGAAGGAGTAATCTCCACAAAGGAATCGATCACTCACTTTGATCTCATGACCTTAGAACCACGTCTAAGTCCTATAGGAAAGGAGGAAAGTTGTTGTTTCTTCTGTGGGAAAACAGTTTTATTATAAACTCAGTAGGCATTTGAGGCAAAAGCAATCCCGAATTTGTGCCCTTGCTTGGTGGGATGCTGTGAGGTGACAGTGGCTCACAGCAAGTGAAAGGAGAGGCACTTTCACTGCTTCAGTGCCACAAAACCTGGTGGGGGTTTTGGAGTGCCCTGGCAGGGAGCCACAGCAGATGCTTTAGTTTGAGGGGCTTTCTGGGTAAAGACCTGATGTTGGGTGTGGCCTGTAAATTGAGTATTCTGCCAACAGGCAGAAAGAAAGCTGGCCCCTCCTGGGCATCTTTCCTCATTTGACTCCTCTGAGCTTTGGGGGCGAGGATTCCCTGGGGGTGGGTACCGCTCACTCCAGCTGCCCCCTCCAACATCCTACCTGGAAGCAGTATTCCAGCCTCTTCCCTGGGAACACTCACTATATAGTATGTAGTTTCTGCAAGGTCCAGGCACAGAGCTTCTGCCTGGTGCTTCAAAGATAGTGATGGGGTGAAAGCCTTGAAGGGGAGCCACTCTACCACCACAAATAACGCCTCTTTGGCATAAAGGTTATTTTGAGCAGGCTCTTTTTAAAATAGAGTAGACTAAGAGAAAGGCTCTGAAAACTGGCAGGGGTTACCTGCCCTTCTGAAAGAGACATTTGCATTTATGAGCGAAATCTCCCCATGTAAAGATGCCTCCTGCTCTGAACCAAGAAGAGGCTGAACACATATCTAGAAATTCTTACAAATGGAAAGGGCAAGGACTTGAACCTGCATAACAGACTTACCCTCCTTAACTGTGCCTTGCCAGATAACCTCCCCTGACTGCACCCCGCCCCAAACACCTTCTGTCTTCTGCTGCAGAGGGTAATTTAATGTGATGGTCTGGGCTGTTTCAGGGAATTACTCAGTTTTCCTGGGCATCGTCCATCTATATGTGTTATTAAACTTATATTTGCTTTTCTCTTGCCCTGTCTCAACCAAGAACCTAGAAGGTAGAGGGGGGAAAAAATTTAACCTCCCAAATAAGCCTAGTGGGATGAAATCATCATTTCTGGCGCCATCAAATAAAGACAACAAAGCTTGATCATTCCAGTGCTCCAAGAAATTCCAAAATCCTTATGTGAATGCTCCTAGAGGATCTGGAGATTTTCACATTTTTTAGTTATATAGAAATGCAGACGTGTATTAGTATTGTGAAACACAACACCCCAAGGAGACAACAGTGGTTCCCTAGGAGAGAAGGAACGAAGTTGACAAAATATACGAAGTAATTTTCAGGTCCCTGCCACTTCCTGACAGAAGATGGCGCTGTGGAACAACGATAAGCAACCTTTTCCTGCGGGGCTCAGAGGAATCCGGGGAAACAAACAAATCTTGTGCGGGGTTCAGTCCTATTTAAAATCTACGTCTGTGGGGAGGGTTGTTTATTTAAAAAAAAAAAAAAAAGCCCGCTGCTCAGCCCTTGCACCACTCTGGTTTGTCTCTTCACTATCAAATGTCTTTGTGGCCGCCGCAGCGCTGGCTTCACCCGAGAACCTGTTAGAAATTCAGACTCTCTGCCTGGAGATTCCCCCCAAGACAGTTCTCTTAACCTTGTCATCTTAGCCGGCAGTTATGTCGAAGTGCAGACGTTTGTCATTGTCACGAAGCTAGGCAACGCAAAATAGCCTCTGTCCCCTTTAAGAAAAAAACCGTTCTTGTAAAATACCCGCTAAATGAATTTGCAGTACGTGCTGCTTCCAGGCAGCAGGTGGCACTGTGGGACAGCTCTAAAGTGACCGCCTAAAGTGGAGCCTGGAGAAAGCCAGGGAAATTGGGTCCCAACGCAGCAATTTCGCTGGATCTAGAACTATTTAAAGTCTGCATCTCCCAGATCAGAAGATTAGGGACTCTTCTGACTGAGGAAAAACAAAATAAGCCTGTGGAGGAAATGATTGAAAAGAAGACAAGGACTTGGCCTCGGAGTGAAGAAAGAAGCCTCATTTATGTGTTAAGTGTCAGAAAGGCTCTCTGAAATTGCCTCCTAAAGTCCATTGCTAGCACTCCAGCCCTTTGGATGACTGCTTCAAACGTTAATGCTCCTAGGAGGCAACATATTTCACCATCAGTGAAGCCTTTCTGGGTACTCATTTGTGTCCTTGCTTTGTAATAAAAATTACTCCCTAGCGGTAAAGAAACCACATAAGACTTGCCAGCTGGCTGGAAGCAGCTTAAGTATGACCATCAGGAGTAAAAGCCTGGGTGGGACCAAGAGTCAGGTCTCTGGGTGCAGGGTCTCAGAGAGCACTCTAGAAGTCCAGGGACTGGGTTCCAAAGTGGCTACTCACCAGCTGGTCAGGAGCCTTTGCTAATGGAGCTGGTTGGAGACAGACAGGAGCTGGCTCCCAGGCTTCAGGCTTCTGTGGGAACACGCTCAGCCCAGCCTGAGAGCCCGGCTCTATTCTGTCATCTCTCTTGCGACCTTGGCCTGGCCTACTGTCAAGCCCTATTACTGAAAGGCTCAACATGGGGTCACTGAACACTAGGAAGAACAATAACCACACCATACCGAACCTCTACTTCCAGGAGTTTCCCCAGACACAGTTGCCAGATTTAGGCCAAATACACAGGACTCCCAGTTACATTTGATTTACAGATGAGCAATGATTTTTTTTTTTTTTTTTTTTTTTTAGTGTAAGTATACCCCCATGCAATATTTAGGACAAGGTCATACTAAAAAATTATCTGGTGTGCTTCTGAAATTCAAATTCCACTGGGCTTTCTCTACTTGATCTGCAATCCAACTGTCGAGAAATTCTCCCACACGGGTGAAGGAGACGTGCAAAGATATACTCATCACAGCCTGGTTATGTAACAGAGACATAGAAACGCCCTAACTAGGGCTCTTCTGTGAGGAGCCACAGACTCAGCCTGTTAGGGAGAGAGTGGGGGAGAGAGAGGCTTTCTCACCTCACCCCTCACCCCCACTGAGGCTCCCCTAGGCTGAGCCCTGCCTACTGCCAGAGGAGTGGGAGCCTGCAGTGGCCTCCAAGTCCATCTCCAGCGGGTGCCTGCGACTGGCCCTTCCCAGCTTCCTCTCTGGGCTGCAGGTGCAAGGGGGAACTCCCCACCCTCTGGGTCCTAGACTAGTAAACAAAACAGCACCAGCAGGGGTAGCCCAGAAAAGCCCACTTGTGTGAAGAGGGCACCCCCAAAGAGCGCCTGGTGTAGGGAGGGGTAGGCTGATGTGAGGGTCTGTGACTCCAAGGAGAAAGAAAGGGGAGTCTTGGCAGGTGAGGAGGTCTGCTTCACCTTTCACTCTCAGAGCAGAGGTGAGATTTGCAGATAAAGGATTTATTTGGAGATCAACCTTCACCTGAATGCCACTCTCCAAGCTACCTCATAAACAAGGACAGGCAAAAGCTTAGGCAATAATGATCTCAGCTTTGATTAGGGAAGGGGGATGGATGCAAATAAGGACAGAACTTCTCTTCAGCCTCCAGGGATTTCCTTGCTCCTAGCTCTAAATACTCTGCATGCCAGAGCTGAGATTCTTGGGGTGATGTGATTAGGGCACCTGCAGTGACAGCACAGCAGTAAGTTGAAACTGGCCAAGGTCAGGGTATTTACACCATGGAAATCAGCCAACACTACATATCAAGGTACTCGCCCTCCCCCTTGGGTAGCATGCTGGTGTGTTTTATTGTCTTTTCTCTATGAAACCCTGAAAGTTAAAACAGTGTTAGCTGTTGTGTAGATAGTTGTTACATACAGCTTTGGGATTATCCATCAGTGCTTGCTGGTTGCTGAGCATACGAAGATGCAGAGAAATCTGACATTTCACATGCCTGTGCAAACACATGGCTGTGGGGGACGCCCTCACCTGTGGTGCTAGTAATGGGTAGCTGTGTTGAGATTCCCCAGAAGGGAGGAACCTTGGGAAGGTCCTGCAAACACTTCAACGGAGAGTGGGGTTAAAATGGCTCTGGATGCTGGCCAGGCTCTGGAGAGTGGTCAGGGAGAGAGTTAGCACTCCTTCCAGGGAAGGCGGGGTGTTTGCAAGCACAGAAGTGCAAGAGGAGACATCTTAGATGCAAACACAGGCCAGTGTTGAGTGGGTCCGAAATTCTGGCCCTGGAGGGTGGATGGCTTGGAACAGGATTGGTGAAGCCTGAAACCTCTCTCCATCTGGATCATTCTACTTGTGTCTTCACCTGCCAGGCAAGAGCAGCCTGCAAAAGGCCCCCGAGTCCCTAAGGAGCCTGAATCTTTCTTTGCGGAGCGTGGGCAGTGCTAGCTTTTCTTAGCTAAGCAGTGACAGGATCCAAGCTGTGATTTAGGCAGATCCGCTTGGCAGTGCCACACAGGGTGGACTGGAAGGCAGAGAGAACCAGAGATGGAGAAACGGTTCAGAAGTCGGAGCCATCTTTGAAAGCTGCGTGGAGGCAGCGGCCTGACCTAGGACTGTGACCCTAGCTGTGGAAATAGGAAAGAAATGGAGGGAGCTGGGAACTCAATGCCAGCACTGGGCAGCTGTTGCCTCTGCAAGAGGAAAGAGAAATTGATGGGAGCTCCACAGGGAGGGAGGAGAGCCACACCGCCAAGGACAGTACATGGTGCGGGAAAGCTTCAAGGATTCAGTGAAGGTGGGAGGAGCTTGCAGCTCTGGAATTAGGAACTCCTGTGTGTAAATTTTGAGCTTAAAGTTCCACCTGAGCGATCAGACTGTGAAGCAGGTGATTTGAGACCGGAGGTGTAAGAGTCAGTCCCAGCTGCCAGGCTCAGTTGGGCTGTGTCCCAAAGCGGCAGGATTGAACATGCCTTTTGAGCTGAATGGTTGAGGGGGGTGTACACCAAAGGTCCTCTCTTATGGGAGGAAGAGTAGCAAGATACCAGGAGCTAGAGAAGCGTGAGCCGAAACTAGGCCACAGGAGAAAGCCGACTGTGGGAATGCAGGCGGCCCAGTGTGAGAGGCAGGCGTCAGCTCTCCATGGCCTTGTCGATTACTTCACCACTTAGCATCCTTTGGGCAGGACAACAGCAAGTCTGAAGAGTGTCTAATGGTCTCCAGCTTTCTCTCACCTCTATCCATCTCGGGCGCTGAGGACCTGGAACCTTCATCAAACTTTAATTCTCTCAGGAAGCTGACCTTTTACTGGTTCTCATTTCTCATCTGCCTTTAAATGCCACTGTAAATGTGTCTTTCTCTGCAGCCCTACAGCACATTTCTTGCCCCTCTATTGGCCATCAGAGTTGCCCAGAGAAGATTCTGGAATCGCAGGCTTGAGCTTAAATCCAGGCTCCATCAATTACTATTATCTAAAACTATGCACTGATCACTGGACCTGCTACGTTTGATTCTGTTGGTCTCTTGAGGGTCTAAGACAATGATTAGTGCAGTTAACATTACTTTGCAACCCCCATGCCATTTCTACTTTGTCCCCATGTTTTCATTCTGTCCACATTGTGACGTTTTCACATTGTGACATTTTCAGCAGAGAAGCAGGGACTAGTGACCACATGATCAAGAAGTAGAGCAGCAAAGAACCAAGAGAAAAGGCATGGTGACAGGAGGAGACATTGATGGCTTTTCCAGGATTGTGACAGGCATGAGAGGCAGGAATTGATGTCAAGCCAGAGCTAAAAGGGAAGGAATCTTGTGATCACTGGGAAGAGAACAGGAAGGCAAATCATGACCCCAAGGGAAGGGGGTTTGCCTTTCTTTTCTTAAACATGATTTTTAAAGTTCTTTGGAAGCAATGAAAATCCTCTTAAATAGCGATTAACAGTAATTAGCTAGGAAAGCCATCATGCCAAATATATTATTACTTAAACTGATCTTTTCACTGAATCCTTGAAGTTTTCACGCACGAACTGGTAAAGATGTCTGCACTTATATTACAAATGCATCTGTAAGAAGGCAAATGCAGTCAACTCAAGTGATTCTATCTAGAAATTCTATTCAAGAAGAACTTCAGAAAGCTGAAGTCCCCTGGAGTGGAGATCCATTCATTAAGCCCTATGTTTCATCTCTCTTCAAATAAAGGTATATATATACCCATATACAGATATACTTATACTTCTGAAGGTTGGAAGTTCACGGTCAAGATGCCACAGATTCCGTTTCCGGTGAGCCCTCGTTCCTGGGGTTGTAGGTGGCGACTTCTGCTGTTCCTCTGTCCCTGTGCACCTCTGGACGCGCTTCCTCTCCTTGTGAGGACGCCAGCCCTATTGTGTTCAGACCCCATCCGAAAGGCCTCATTCAATCTGAACTACCTTTCGAAGGGTAATTTAAACTCCCCATCTTCAAATGCCGTTTCACTGGGGCTCAGGGCTCCAGCCTATAAATTTTGGCTTAATACAATTCTATTATCCCAGCCTATCACAAATTCTGAGGCTGTCTTTGTAATGAAGAGAAAGAGCTGAAGAAGTGAAAGACTCACGACTGGTTAATATTACTTTGCAAAGGGAGTCAAGAGCTGCTAGCAGGGAGAAGATTTAACTGGGGGCAGGACGCAGCCAAAATGAGGGAAAATCACACAGGCTGTATACTATGGGGAGACTTAAAAAAAAAAAAAGTGGCGAATGAGGACTTGAGAAATTTGTGACACTTCCATAAGGGGCGAGATACTGCAAGTGCAAATTGGTTCCTAAGGAGCATTGCGGGCGGTGCGCTGGGCCTGCCTCGGCACGCTCGCTCGCAAGGACTGCAGGGCAGTGTGGCCACCGCTGGAGGCTGGGCTGAGCTGCTTTGAAGGGTGTTCAGTATGTCGACTGGGTTACGTGGGCACTGGGCTTTACTGAGTTACCAAAGAAGGGCCTTCCACAAAACCGGAAAGATGCTGGGCAGTGAGTACGCCACCCCCCGCTGTGCACATCGTTATGACTGAGTTGCACACACCACTGCAACGAGTTGCTTTCCGCAGGACAAAATGCAAAAGGCAAGTGAGGGCGAGTAGATTAGACATTAAATAGACAGGATTTCCCAGATGGTGTCACTTGGACACCACTGCTCCCTCAAATTAGTTAACTATGTCCCAGTTTGACACTTTGAAAGAAATCTCTGGGAGCTGTATTGCATCCGAGATAGAGGCAAAGAAACCTTTAGGGGGCTGACTTATGATAGGCCTGGCTGCAGAAATCCCAGAGGTGGTCACCTTATGGTACTAAAACCTGATACATTTTGAGTTCTGATAAATCTAAGGAAGGTACAGTTGTGAGGAAGCTAAGACTCAGAGGTACTTGTCCAGGCTCACCCAGCTGGTGAATCGCAGAGCTCAAAACAAGGTTGAGGGTGAGTGTGCATGACCTAAGTGTGGGTCTCAGATGGCCAGCACACTCTTTCCTTTGTTGCGCATTCTCTCAATCTATAGAAATTTGCTACTTTGGGCTGTCCCTGGTGGCGCAACAGGTTGAAGCTCAGCATTATGAACCTGTCCACCGCCGCAGCAGCAAGAGTTCAGTCCCTGGCCAGGGAGCTGACCAACATTGTGCAGCAGACCTCTCCTGACCCGCCCGCTGCTCCCCTCAGCAGTGTGCTTCAATCCATCTGCCTGTTCTGCTCCCCACCTTGCCCCTGGTGAATCCCCTCACCCTCTGCACCTCTGGCTTGCACCCCAGTTCTTATATGCATAAATAAATAAATCTTTACAAAGAAAAGAAATTTGCTACAGTTGAATTAATAAATGAAGGCATATGCTACAGTTACCTAAAGCTGAAGGGTTTCAAGCTTCGATTAATGCTTGATATGTGTACATAGACATGCGTGTGTGTATGTGAAAAGGTGGAAAAGGAAGAGAGACTCCAACTCCCAAGAGAATTTGTTCCAAGCTGATTTTTTTTAAAGATTTATTTATTTATGCATACAGAACTGGGGTACAGACCAGAGGTGCAGGGGCGGTGAGAGGCTTTACCAGAGATAGAATGATGAAGTACACTGCTGAGGGGAGCAGCGGGTGGGTCAGGAGAGGTCTGCCATGCCATGTGATCACCTCCCGGGGCGGGGATTGAACTCATGCTGAAGTGGCTTTGGCTTCTTAGTGCTGTGCTTTAACCCACTGCACCACCAGGGAGGGCCCCAAGCTGATTTTTAAATCAATGGCATAGAGATTAAGGGGCCTGGGTTGGGCTGAAAAAACCAACTTTCTTTTCCAGAAGCAGAGTGGTATCATAGAGTCCAAACACTGATTCATGACAGTAAAAATGTGCTGAAGGGCCTGATTTGGAATAGCAGCAACTAATTACCTCACAGGCCCTCCTGGCCTACCCACCTGCACAGAGTGAAAACAGCCACTTCCCTCACCTGCAGCTGCACGTGGTGACTGAGGGGTCCAGGAGCAGAGGACTGTGATGTGGTAAGTGGCTAGAGATGGACTGATGGGACTGGCACAGGCCCAGAGCCCTGAGGGACAGCAAGAGTTGTGGCGGGCACTTTATGGCACCTGAGACATTTCCCCAACTCCTCCTTGGGTCTCTAAACAGGCCCAGTGATCGCCCACCTGCTTCCTTTCCTATTACCACCAACCGGTGCTTCTAATTTCTTTTCCCTGGTCCATTTTTGTGTCTTCTTTATAGTTGGGTCGCTGAAGTGAGCACTTAACAATGTGGGAATTTAGTTAGTTTTAGCCAAATGGTCAGACTTTGACTTCCCTTGCATTTTCTCCTAAGAGCCAAAAGGATTCCTTCTGGTGATAAGTTGGATGAAGTCTAGAGCCACTGAGTAGGCAGATGGTTGAGAAATGGGGACATCACTGTGACCAATGGCTCTTCTGTTGGAGATTTGAGTGGCACTGAAGAGCCACTAGTCTTAAAATATCCTCACTAGAATACACTTTTGAAGGGAAGTGCAGGTGAGGAAGGCTTTTCCCTTTTACGGATCCCTCTGAGAGGAGTGATACGTTAGACACATTATCTTAGCCAGAGCTGCAGAGGGATAATGGAGCTTTTTGGGTTAATGGAAAAGCTAGCTACCTGTGCTCATACTTTGCTAAATTACAAAATGTCCTTCCATTCCTCATTTCTTCATATAATGTTCCACTTTCTCTGCTGGATATGAGGTGAATTTTTACAGAAAAAAATAAGAATTGAGACTTGTCACAAGTTGGGCTCCCCAGGAAGCAGAATCTCAAGTGGACATAAGATACTCATTAAGAAGTATCTTTGGGGGTAACCCTTGTGGTAGGGAGCAGCAGGAAGCAGGCTGAGCAAAGGGAGAAGCCCATCTGTCCTAGCATCCCAACCACCGCCTCAGGAAGTTTTGGAGCTTTGTTCTGGGTTGAGGCAAGATGGCCAGACTTTTATAACCCTGCACCCATCAGTCCTTGGCTGCAGGCCAGCCAGGCCAAGTGGCTCTGTGCAGTGGAGACCCCTCCTTAAAAGGCCAATAGCTCAAGATGCGGGGGCGACAATGAGCCCCACTTGTAGGGGGCTCGGCAGGGTGCTCCAAGGAATCTCTTATGACAGAATAAACAGTGGATGATAACTGAGAATTTATAGTGTAAAGTCAAAAAGCACACCTGCTTGAAGTGCTGTGCCTATCTGCACCGATTCACTCAGCAAGAGACTGTGATCCAGGGGCCAGTAGTTCACACACCTGTTGCTGAGCACAGAGCTGGGCTGTGGCCGAGATCTTGCCATCCATCCCCTGGCAAGATCCAGCAGACATGCCATGGCATGAGGAAAAAGAAAAGCCTGCCTCTCTGCCGTACACATTGTGTTAAAAAATAAGTGAATTAGCAACAACAATTGTTGGCGAGGATGTGGAGAAAAAGGAACTCTCCTGCACTGCTGGTGGGAATGCAAACTAGTACAACCACTATGGAAAACTGTCTGGAGGTTCCTCAAACTGCTAAACATGGAGCTTCCCTACGACCCAGCAATCCCACTCCTAGGTATCTATCCAAAAGACACAAAAACACTGATTGAAAAAGATACTTGTACCCCCATGTTTATTGCTGCTTTATTTACAATTGGAAAAACATGGAATCAGCCCAAATGCCCAAAAGTAGATGACTGGATTAGAAAGATGTGGTACATATATACAATGGAATATTACTCAGCAACCAAAAAAGAGAAACACATGTCTTTTGCAGCAACTTGGATGGAGCTGGAAAAGATCATGCTTAGTGAGATAAGCCAGAAAGAGAAAGAAAAATACCGGATGGTTTCACTCATAGCAGGAGTATAATGGACCAGGCGAGAAAATAACAAAAATAATGAACAACCATAGACCAGAGACATTCTGTGGGGGCGGAGTGGGAAATGGGATCAAAAACGGGGGGGGGGGAAGGGAGGGAAATGCACGGGACTAGGGTGGTGGCACAGGGGTGATTTGGTGTTGGGAAACCCGCGGGGATTACAATCGAGATGGAAAAAAAAAATGTGCAAAATGATGTAAAAATAAACTTTGTAATAAAAAAAAAGAAACTTAAAAAAAAAATAAGTGAATTCATTATTTATCCTGACTATGAAAGCAGCTATGTTTACTGTAGATGAAAATGTGCATAATACCCAAAAAGTCAGAATGGGGGAAATCATCTGTAAGTTCACCAATGAGAATCACTGAGAATCACTGCTAAGATTGTAGCATATTTTCCCTTATCATCTGTGCGTGTGTGTGTGTCTAGCAGACTTCTCCTGTCTCCCTGCTGCTCCCCTCAGCAGTGTACTTCAGTACATCTGCTGTTCTGCTCCCCACTGTCTCTGCTGAATCCTCTCCACCCTACCCCCACGTCATTGGCCTGCACCCTAGCTCTTGTATGCATAAATAAATAAATCTAAAAAAACGGGATCAACCTAGATCAAGAAAATGTGGTGCATATGCACAATGGAATATTACTTGGCAACCAAAAAGATAAGCTCATGCCTTTTGCAGCAACATGGATGGAGCTAGAAGGGGGTCATGTTTAGTGAAATAAGCTAGAAAGAAAAATACCAGATGGTTTCACTCATAGCAGGAGCATAAGGGATCAGAAAAAAAAAAAAGCAATTGTAATAAAGTAAAAACTAAAAAAAAAAAAGACTATTATGTTGCACTGGGAATATGAGAGTGAAAAAGAGAAAGTCTTTCCTTCGTGAACTTACATGTTCATGGAAACTTAATCTTCTCAGAGTTTCTACTTTCTCGCTTGTAAAGTGGACATAATATGGACCATGAGAGTTGTTATCTCGTTAAATGAGATAATGCATGGGAAGCGCCTGCAGGTAGTAATTGCTCAGAAAAGGCCAGTTATTATCATCCCATAAGTTTGGTTTTCCTGCAGAGCACTATATCCTAGTTTCCCCGCGTCATTAAAAAGAAAACAACCCTTCGTTGGGGACAGCCTGGGGCTCCTGCCGCAACTGTGGGAACCCAGGTGCTTGGCTTGGGCAAGGAGCGAGGGGTTGAGATTTCCCCCAGCCTGGCAGCACAGCTCTTCTGGCTTTGGGTGTGCTCTCTTCTTCGCGCTGTTGCTTTCCAGTCCTAGGAGGAGTCCTAGGAGGAGTGGGGCTCCCTGTGGGTCAGGACTCTCTGCCGCCCTTTCCGCTTTCCCTTCTTCAGTCCTCTTAACTCTTCTGTAGGGAATTCTCTCCACTAGGTCTCAAAACATGGGTTCTGTTTTCCCATTTGAACCTGACAGACAGAGATCTGATTTTAAAGGTTTACTTTATTTATTTAAAAATATATGTAAGTACTGGGGGACAGGCCAGAAGTGCAGGGGTATGAGAGGACTCACCAGAGACAGAGCGAGGAGCAGAATAGGTGGATCTACTGAAACTCTGCTGAGGGGAGCAGCGGGTAGGTCAGGAGCTGTCTGCCACACCACCCGGGTCAGCTCCCTGGCTGGGGATCGAACTCATTCCCCTCATTCCATTGGCAATAGCTTGATAGCACTGAGACTTTAACCCTTGCGCCAGTAGGAGACCCTGACTTCTGATTTTAAAGCAACTCTAAGAGGTGGATAGATGCAAAAAGAATTCGAGATTTTAAAAAATGGGATAGGTGAAGAGAAGTTGCAAAAGTGAGCAGGCAAAAGGTTGAAGGTCATTACAAAATCAAGGACTTAGGCATCTGAAAAACTGCTCAAGGAATTTTTTTTTTTACCATCTCCACTGATAAAAGAACAAGAGGACATTTTGTCAAGGCCAGGGAATCAGATTTGTTTTAAGAAAAAGCTTTCTTACCATGAAGTCAGGGCCAACTATACACCCGAATCGGTGGCTCTCAGGCAGGGGTGATTTTGTGCCGGGGCGAGGGGAGCATTTGTCAATGGCTGTTTTGCCAGGAGCCAACTGGAGCTGTCAGGACCAGGGAGGGGGCGCTGCTGGCATCTGGTGGGTAGAGAGGCCAGCGAAGCCTCTCTGCATCCTGCAGTGCCCGGGACGCCTCTGACAGCAGAGAGGCACAGCCCAAAATGTCAACAGTGCTGAAGCAGGGAAACCCTGGTGTAAATGATTTCAGGGGAATTTCTAGACACCGTAAAGTACTCTTACCAGCCCTACAAATGCCTTCTCTGCTTGTCTCACTGACCTTTTCTTCTAACAACTTAATTGACATATACAGTAATTCATATACCATAACATTCACCTTTTCAAATCGTACAATTCGGTGGTTTTCATTATATTCACAAAGGTGTGTATTGAGCAACACTATCTAATTCCAGAACATTTTCATTGCCCCCAAGGGAAACACCGTACTAGCCAATGGTGCCCCCTCCCAACACCCCGAGCCCTACAGCATTTGCCTCCCGAAAGCAGCGGGTACCAGTACATTACTGAAGATTTTGTAAGAGTGGTCCCTTTTCTTGAAGGGTATAATGATTGTGTCCTTGCTTTGCTTTGCTTTGCGACATAACTGAAAACTTCTTAAAAGCTTTAGGTTGGCTAAGGAGACATTGCCCAACGAATGGATTCTGTGTCAGGAGGTCTAGGTCTGAGCTTCTGCATTTCTAAGATGTTCTCAGGATGATGCTTGAGTGGGGGCGGTTGGGGTGGGGGGTGCTAAAGCAGTGCATGCTGCTGGGTGGGCTTTTATAGTGCAACCCCTGTATCTGCTCCTGGACCAATTTTTTATTTATTTTAGTTTTTATTTTTTAAAGATTATTTATTTATGCACGCAGAACCAGGGTACAGGCCAGAGGTGCAGGGGCGTAGGGGGTGAGAGGATTTCATCAGCACAGAGTGAGGAGCCAGAAAAGGTGGGTCTACTGAAATCGACTGCTGAGGGGAGCAGCAGGCGAGACAGGAGAGGTCTGCTGTGTCATGTCACTCCCTGGTCAGGGATCGAACTCATGCTGCTGTGGCTGCGGACAGCTTCATAGTGCTGAGATTTATCCCCTTGCACCAACAGGGAAGCCCCATAATCCACTTTCTGTGTCTGTGAATTCTGTCTGTGTTTGGACATTTCATATAAATGGAATCAGTCATGTCTTCAGGTCATCCATGGTGTATTGCATTCAGTGTCTCACTCCTCTGTATACAAATAACATTCCGTTGTATAGAGACACTGCATTTTGCTTACCCATTCGTCAGCTGATAGGCTTTTGGGTTGTTTCCACTTTTTGGCTATTATGAACAATGCTGGTAGTCTCACTGAATCGTGCAAGGTTATGAAGAGAGATTTTGCTGTTAAAATGCAAGCTGCCAAGAGTGCATAAAACATTATCAGAAATTTATAAGTTGGTTTCTATCAAGTTACCAGGTGTTTTTCTCAGAACTACTTTTGAAAGAACACTTGGGGGTGCCGAGCCTGAGGTTCTATCGAGGCTGGGGGTCCCTAAAACAAAGACTGTGTCTTGGGTTTTGCCTCGTGTAAAGGCGTTCATTATGAATCAGAGTCCCAAAGGAGACTAAGACACTGCAGTCATTTGATGGGTGTGTTAGTTAGCAATTCTGTTGCTTAGAAGTTGGTGGACAAGACATGTTGGAATCTCCTATCCACGACGTTAAGTTGTATCTTTTACGCTAGTGAAGTTGATTGGTGAGACAAAAATCTTCGGTTTGGGTTTTATTTGGTTAGTCCATACAATGTTTCCAGGAGTTGATTACCTTATGTGTGAGTCCGTAAAGTAACAGCCTTTTCTTTCCTTCTTTTCTCATGATTACTTTTGATCATGTCCATATTTATTAGCAGTTTGGAGACGTGATTGGCCCTTCCCGCATGCACCCTACTTTGATAAATGCAGTGCTTTCTTCCTCATCAGCTCTCATTAATCTTTGCTGGGTGGATGAATACAAGTCAACCTGGCCATTTGCTAGCGATTCTCATTTTTAAAAAGCTTCCCAGGTGAGAGATAAATAAACTTGGCTTAAGTGAAGTACTTGGATTATTGTTATCAGGAGATGTCAATTGTTTGCACAATCTCTGTCTCCTACTAGAACAGTAAGATAGTTGTTTTCTTGATTTTGGAAGCCAGTGTGGGTAGATTCATGTGGTTTTTGTCTGAGACATTGTATCAGAGACACGTTGTATGCTAGATCCTATCAGAGATCTGTTGCTATGAAACAAAATACCTCTAAGCACAGTGACATGTAATTATTTACTTTCATCACGAGTCTCAGTCTAAGCAGGACTGGGTGTGGCCTGGTTCTGGATACACTTCCAGAAATGTATGGGACTGACTGTTGGCATCGCTGCATGGTCACTTCTCTGTAAAGTAACATGGGCTTTGTCACAACAACTTGACTGGGTGAAAACAATGAGCACCCCAAGAGAAATAAGAAGAAACCTTTTATAACTCCATAATCACAAGTCAGCACAGATTCAAGGGGAGGGACCATGAACTGTCACCCCTTAATGGAAGGGGTGTCACACATACTGTAAGAAAAACATGTGGTTTAGAGATATTTTGGCTGCTATCTTTTGGAAAATACAGTTTGCTGGTGTGTTTATTTCTGATCTTTCTCCACAATTTTTGAAGCTTAAAGATTCTTTTCCATTTGCCCATATGATTCTTTTTTCCTAACTGCTTCCTCTCAACTTGGCAGCTATAACAGCTCAGGAGTTAGCATTCTTTAAAATAATTTATGTGTGGGGGCCCTCCCTGGTGGTGCAGCGGGTTAAAGCACAGCACCGAGAAGCTAAAGCCACCTCAGCATGAGTTCGATCCCCGCCTACCCTGGAGGTGACCCACATGGCACGGCAGACCTCTCCTGACCTACCCACTGCTCCCCGCAGCAGTGTGCTTCATCAGTCAGCCTGTTCTGCTCCCCTCTCTGTCTCTGGTGAATCCTCTCACCGCCCTTGCACCTCTGACCTGTGCCCCAGTTCTGTATGCACAAAAAAAAATTAATCTTTAAAATAAAATAATTTATGTGTGTAAGACCATCCCTCCAATACGCTAAAGCATCTTTAGCTGCAGAACATCTTTCTGGGTTAGCGATGTGCCCAGCTAGATTTATTCCTCTATACAATTCTAACCTCTATCTAGTTCGGAGAAGAGAATATCACAGAGGTAGTGCCGACCCTAAATATAACAAAGGAAATATATAAGTGTGTGTATAAAATAGCTTAAATGTCTTTAAGTCAATTATTGGAAGGAACTGTGTTGCAGATAATGGGCAGATTCCACAGAAAATCTTACAGGTGTGTTAGACGAGTAGTGGTCTCTGTTTTGAGATAATCACAGCAGTGAAAGTAAGTGATTTGTGGGGTCCTTCCTGATGGTACAAGGGGTTAAGCACAGCACTATGAAGCTATTGGCAGCCACTGCAGCATGAGTTTGATCTCCAGCCAGGGAACTGACCCACAGGGTGCAGCAGACCTCTCCTGACCCGCCTGCTGCTCCCCTCAGCAGTGTACTTCGTCGATCTGCCTGTCCTGCTCCCCACTCTGTCTCTGGGGAAGAAACCTTTTATAACTCCATAATCACATAGCTCTGGCCAACACCCTAGCTCTTATGTGCATAAATAAATAAATCTTTTTTAAAAAAGTAAGTAACTGGGCCCTCCCTGGTGGCGCAGCGGGTTAAAGCACAGCACTAAGAAGCTTAAGCCACTTCCACGTGAGTTCGATCCCAGCCTGCCCCGGAGGAGTCCACATGGCGTGGCAGACCTCTCCTGACCCGCCCGCTGCTCCTCTCAGCAGTGTACTTCATAGATCTGCCTGCTCTGCTCCCCACTCTGTCTCTGGTGAATCCTCTCACCCTCTGCATCTCTGGCCTGTACCCCAGTTCTGTATGAATAAATAAATAAATCTTTAAAAAAAAAAAAAAGTAAGTAACTGATTTATGGTGGTGGTGATGTCTGTATGTTTGTACCTGGCCTTAGTTAAGTTAGAATACTGAGACTGGCAGCATTAATATGGTTGTGACTTTCTGTGAAACTCTGAATGTAAAATCACAAAGTGTTATATCTATATATTTTTCACCAAAACAGCCTTTCCCTAACATTTTCATCAGCATTTTTCAAATACTAAAAGTTGAAAGAACTATGCAGTGAATATCCACATACGTAACACCTGTCTTGGTGTTTTTGTACACTTCTAAGTAATTTGATACTCACTAGTAGATGAGGTAGCATGTTTTGACCTTTGTTTTAAAATGTGGGCAGTTTTCTTCTCATTTACATCTGTCTTGTAAAATTTCAATTTGATAGATAACTGAAATGAGGTGGACTTGATCTTTTATCATGAATGTGAAATTTAGGAAAATTTAGTGAAGTTTCTGGAGAACAAAGTCTGTAAAGATTGCCCTCAATGAGTTGTATTATTTAAAATACTCCACAGCGAATCTTTGCCTTGGCTTGAGAATGTAATAAACAGTAATATCTTTTGAATGGAAAAGTTGTGTTTCTGGGTGGTAAAAAGGCAAGATAATGCATAAAATAAGACTTGCCCCTCTTAATTTCCTTAAATATTTAGGATGTCATATTGGATTTTTATCTGTAAACTTGGTCAAGACAGTCTTTTAGAATAGCAGAGTGAGGGCTCTCCCTGGTGGCTCAGTGAGTTAACGCATAACACTATGAAGCGCTCCCAAGCCACTGTGGCATGAGTTCCATCCCTGGCCAGGGAGCTGACCCATATGGCACAGTAGACCTCTCACAGTAGACATGTCCACTGCTCCAGAGTATTTCAGTTGATCTGCCTGTTCTGCTCCCCACTCTGTCTCTGGTGAATCCTCTCACCACCCTTGCACCTCTGACCTGTACCCCAGTACCCCAGTTATGTAAGAATAAATAAATAAATCTTTAAAAAATAAAACTTAAAAAAAAGAATAACAGAATGAAAACTTGAGGCAAATGTACAGACAGCTCAAATTCCCTACACAGCCCCCATGCCCTTTTATTCTAATGATAATTTACCTAGTGCTACTGAGTTCAGCTTTCTAGTCTTCATTTTCTTCTTTTTTGAAATGCGTATTCTTAAGATAATTTTCCAAATCTTTAATTTTCCTCTATTGTGTAGCAGCACAACACAAAATGATGCGGGAACTCACCGATCAGCTCATTGATTGATTCATTCAGCAAATGCGAATGTTTAGCTTTGAGAAAACAAAACTAAGTGAGACATAATCTTTATTTTTAAGGCAAAAGAATAATATGGTGCACTGATCAATACAGGTGACAGCAGTGAATAGTTGAGGTCCACTAGATTTTGTGCTACCTTTCTAATGACAGCAACTGCTGTTCTTCAACCATTTCTGCTTGATTTTAGGTAGTGAAGATGCCAGCTAGAAGTGCACACAGAACAATGTTATGCTAATGACTCATTATAATATCAGCACTTTTAAGAACAAGAATTGAGAGGATTTGAGAGGAAGCAATATCAATATGTTTTTCACTGTGTGTGTCTTTATTTAACCAGCTCAGAATCCTAAGGTGCCCTTAAAAAGTCTGTAAAATTGTATTGAATTAGTTCTAGTATTAAACCCAGAAAATGAAAGGCACAGCCATTTTATTTCTTCTTAGGACTGAGACTCTGTGAACTCATTTGTTTCCTATACAAATTAAGTGCTGGGTGTAGTTTTTTCAATTTTTAATTACAATCTTGAGATAGGAAAGATTATATTACCTTTCAGTCTATCTGCATAGATTCAAGGGCAGGGTATCCTTTTGGGTCATTTCGAAGTTTAATAACCATTTGAAGGAGGGACATGGCAAGACGTTGATCAAGTCATGTCACAGTTGAGCCAAGCAAGTAAGCAAAAGACAAAAAGAAATGGCCACAGAGTGCATCACTTGTGTGCCTTCACATACTTCATCATCATTTGGTTCTCATTAAGGAATAGTAACTTTACTTTGACACCTTTGGAAGGTAGGAAAAAGGCTTTCTTTTGATCCGAGACTGTAAAGAACGTTCCTGATACATAGCACTATTATGTAAGTGGGTTCTCATGCTGAGAGGGTATAGCCTGTGGTTCAGGATTAGGCTTCTGGACTCAGTTGCCTGGGTCTGCATCTTGATTTCACAGCCTACTGCGTGGGTTAGCGTGGCTAAGTTACTCAAACCTTGCCTATAAAATGAAGAGAGGTGTTACGTGTATTAGTTACCCATTGCTGCCTAACGAATCACCTTGCTTAGAGAAGTGAGTCGCTATGTGTAGCCCACACTCAAGGGGAAGAGAATTTAGCTTTAGCTTTTGAAGGGAGAAATGGGGGGAAAATTTTGTGGGGCTATTTTTAAAGCACTACACAATGTCACAGAGGCATTGCAAAAATTAAATGAGATAATCCATGGCTATTGTTCAGCACAATGCTTGGTGCACAGTAAACACTCAAAGTGTTGAATGATAGTTCTCCAAGTATATCAGTAGGCTGATGCTTAGCTAGGGAATCTGGTTTCATCCAGATTCAGACTTGAAAAATAAATTTATTGATATTTGAAAATCATAAGCATTAGAAACATATATCTGACATACTCCTTTGGTTCAGTCTCTTTCATAATTTTTTGTATGCTGTTAAGGGGAGCAGAGTGAACTGTATGTTAGGAATCACCTCTACCTAGACTCATCAGGCCAGGGGTGTATAGAACTATTAAATTATTTAGACCAGATGGAAAGATGCTAGAATTACTCACTATTATGTGCCCCAATTCCCACACATTTCCTGCTGCTATCTATATAATTAGCTGACTTCCTTCTTCTAAAGTCAAAGACAGAGCATCTCCATTATCTTATTAGATATTACACTCGAAATAAAAAGCCCTCTACATCAGTAACAGCATCTATTAGCATTTCCACCCTCCAGCTCCCTGGATAGCCCTGATACCATGTGATCTGCGTACCCTAGACTGAGAGAGACTAGGGGAATCTGCAGCTACCCCAGGGAATTGAAAATGGGCAGGATGGGATAGAGGTTGAGGGAAGGTTCTAGATGTCACTGCTCTCTCCGATGATCCTCAAAATAGCGGAGTACCAGACTTCCAGGTTTATGTTTTTCCAAGAGCCCTCAGATGTAGAGTCCATATTATTCTCGGCTATTTTTGGCACTGTCTGTGATTGGAGAACATTCCCTGATGGCTATATTTCTGTAAAACACATGTTCTGTAAAATCGGCACGATTCCCTGGGGGACATACCAGTGTTGCCCCACCCTTGTCTGCCTGGCACTCACCCCCACCTACCCAGGGCTGCTGGTGGAGAGTGCCTGCAACTCTGCCTGAGGGTTCTTTCCCAGGCTGTGGGAGCCCCTCTGCCTGCATATGGGGAGAACTGGCAATTCTGGAGAGGTAATGCCCGGAAGGCCTTCAGAATGGCGGAGAAACAGCCCAGTTCCTCGCTTCCCTTCTAGGAGGGGAGAATGGTCTACATCATCTACCAGAGCTCCTCAGACAGTCTTGCTGAGCTCCAGCCCCCACAGCAGTAACTGGCTTGATGGCACACCTATTCTTGGCTTCTCCTCTTCCCGGTCTCACTCACCCACTCATCTTCTGGTATTTCTTGGGATCAACTCTCAAATGAAACTGCTTATGCTTGAATCCTTGTTCTAGGGTCTGCTTTGGGGGAGCCCAAACTAAGATATCATTCATGGGGTCAATGTGAGGATTCAGTGAGATGGTATACACACAATGCCTGGCACAGAACAACAGCCAGCAGTCATTGATCAGTCTCTTTGTGCCAGCACTACCTCAAACACTTTCTCTGCATTAACTCATCTAACCCTGCATTCATTTTCACAACAACCTGTTATTATGCCCCTTCCAACCGTGAGGAGACAGACACACTGAGAGTAACTGCCCCTAAGATCACACACTATTCAAACTGTTGAAACCATTATTCTAACCCAGGCAATAAATGTTAGAAACATTCTTTCAGGATTTTGGAGTGGTTCTTTGAGTTACTGGAGCTCTAACTTATTGAATTGACCTTGGGAGATGGTGGCTTGTTTTCTGTGTATTGTTGACTCACAGATAATAGTATTTTGAAAGAGATTTTTCTTGTTGCCCCTCCTAGGAGGAGTAGGGCTTCTGTGGGGCAGGTGACCTTAGCAACTAGAAGCTGTGAGGATCACACCCTGTGGTCACTTAAGATGCCTTGAGCCACTAGCCTGTCAGGTGTTGATGGGGAAGTTAAAATCAAACACAACATTCAGGTTTTACCTGGTTTGATTTTTAATAGATGGAAAAGACCTGAAGGTCAGGGAAACTATCCATGATGTAAAGGAACACACAAAGCAAATTTGCCATAAAAATAGGCAGTGATTAGAAAAAAAAAAAAAAAAACTTGCTTCAAATTGATGTTCCATGGAAGGGAACCTGCTCAATAATGTCTAATCCTCATAGTCTTACCATGGGCCAGAAGCTCTGCTAAGCATTTCGTAAGTCATTACTCAGGCCTATGAGGGAGACACTATCATTATCACCATCCCCATTTTACAGAGAAGGAAAGAGAGACATGGAGAAGTTAAGCAATTTGCCCAAGGCCATAACAAGAGCTGGTATGAATTTGAATACCAGAGACCTGCTTCCCAAGGCTCGTGTTCTAGCCACTAAGCTACACTGGCTTGCCAACCTTCGCTTTCCTAGGCCATTCTCTTCTGTGTGGCTTTCCCACTTGGGTCTTTTGAAGCTGATGTTTCTATTCCTTCTATGCTGCTCATGATTAAACTCAGTGTTTGTAGGACAGGGATAGAGGTTGTAATTGTTTAAAATGAGGGACTGGACTCACATTTCTAAAATGACATTTTCCCAAATGGCATGAACTTTACATGAAAACAAGTAATATCTGAGTCTGACGTAAGCTCTGAGCAGGGCCAAGGATTAACTAATGCTCACCTCTTCCTGCAAACACTCCACATTTACACATTGATTTCATTCTTAACATTTTCTCCTAGATTTTGATTGCATCATAAGGTATAGGTTCAGATGAGCATTTCATAAATACTTTTGGACAGTGAAAAGACGGCTCATTTAATCTTCTAGAGTTGTCCCACATATATCCAGGTTACAAACATCTTACATCTTGCTGACCACTTGTTTATTGTCAGGCCCCACAGGCTGTAACATCTGTGGCAGGATGCGTCTGAGTCATCTGTCAGGAACTCCGATTCGGACTGCCTTCAATGCAAAGAAAAGGCAGAATTTGTTTAATGAAGCAACTCATTTTTTCTCTTTTATTTCCAACTCTGTGTTACTTAGTATAGCGGCTTTGATCTAAGGCTGGTTGCCCTCCTGCCACAAGATGGCTGCCAGAGGGAACCAGCCTACTTGCTTCCTTGCTTAGCCAGCAGGATAGTCAGAGGAACCTTCTCTCCAATCCAAGGCCTGCTAAGTCTTTTCCTTTAGTCTAATTGGGTCACACATTGGTTAACTAAGACTAATCAGCACCCACTTCTCTGGAAGTGCAGCTGGAGTGGATACCCGAACACAGTTGGGGTGCTGTTAGAAGGGGCAGGAGCAAACAGATGCTGAGGCGGCTCTGAAGCTGTTGTTTGCTCGGGGAAAATGGTGACCTAATGGAGAACCTGGCAGAGAACCATCAGACTCGGAGATGATGTATGTAGGGTTGCCAGAGTTAGCAAATCAAAAAGAGAAAGCCTGGTTAAATTTGAAATTCAGATCAACTGCAAATAATTTTTTAGTGTAAGTCTATGCACCTCTTTCTATATACACTACAAGCTTACCCATTGATTTGGTTCTTAAGTTTTTCCTCCCAAATCCTGATTGAATTATGAGGTGGTGTTTTGGAAAAAAAAAATTTTTTTGAGAAAGGTTAGAAAACTTGTTTAGTCTTCTACCCCTGCGCTGCAAGAATCCAGCATACAAATACATACTTATACTACAAATTATTCCTTGTTTAGCTGAAATTCAAATTTCACGGGCCTCCTGTATTTTATCTGGCAACTATTAATGTATGTCAAGTTCTTGGCACAGAGCAGGCATTCATTCAGTGCTATATTATGTTAGTGTGCTTTCTACATAAGGAAAGAGCTCAGTTAAATCGAAGCCTGGGACTTGTGAACTCTTAGTAACCTTCTAGAAAATATACTATTTCAATCAAAATTGCAATTAACTCCCCCACTACTCAAAACCAGGTGAAAACAAACACCCCGGAGTGGAGCTGTCTCAACAGATACTCAGGTATTGGTCTTGCCTTATCTTGCTGGGAATCTACACAGATAAATCATTCTTCACTTGATTTAAAGGTAATGCTACTGCAATTCCTGGGACAAAGGCAGTGACACACTGAGATAAAAATGGAGCCATTGCCCAGGAATTCTGGCTCCCAGTAGGCGAAACTTGAGGTCACAGCGCTGTTACTTTGCATCTGGAGGAGGCAGGAGACTCGGCAAAGCTCTCTGCTGTTGCCTCTGACTCCATTTTCCCTCACTGCTAATTCACTGTTCCTAGCTGTAAATGTTCTAATATGCTTCCTGAAAAAAAGCCGAAGGGAAAGCCAGCACCTTCATTCCCTCATCAAATATTCACCATGTTAAGGAAAGAAAGCCCTACTGGTAGCTTGGCACGGAATGGCCAAACCCTGCATATTGCTACATATTGTTACCACATTCGAGACAGGAATAGATGAAGTGGATTTTATCCAAGTTATCTATTTCCCATTACAGTACTGCATATTTCTAATTTGGTGCCTGCTATGACCTCATGCAGTCTATTTTCTGTGCTTTTCCTAAAAACCAGAAAAAAAAAACCCACCCAGTTTTTCTGTCTTTGTTTTTTTTTAAGTGAATTTGCATAGGTCGACCCACAATGTGTTTAAAATATTTTTTCTTAATTTTCAAAAAGTGGCATTAGAAAGGTATCTCCTTCCATTTCATCATCTCTTCATCCTCATTGGAAACCCGCTCCATGACGGGTATTAAGATCTTTACATTTCTGCTGGTTGGGCGATGACTTCATTGCTTTCATGCCGACTGGGGAATCTCGTGTGGCGGAGCATTGGACCCAAGCGGAGCTATAGGTCGCTGCCGCTGCCGCCAGCATGCATCTAACAGCCGTTTGCCTGCTTCCAGCTGCGGTGTCAGGAATGCTCAGGCTACTAGTTCTTTGCTCCTGATTCACCCCAGGCATCACAAGCTGAAGGATAAGTGGACGTGCGAGTGTGTGTATATGTGTGCGTATACATGCATGTGTGTGTGCACGCGTAGCTGCAACAGTTGGGCAGCAGCAGCAGCAATGGATCTCGGTATCATTTTTACCAACGATAGAGATAACTGTCTTCCGTCCTTTATTTCCAAGCAGTGTCTCTCGGCTCTCGTCCCAAATGTGCTTTCCCTCACTTCCCCGAGCCCTCCCTTCCTCAACCCCCTCCCTTCCCCTCCGGCACGAGTCCCTCCGGAGGGAGGCCAGGATAGCTGCGCCGCAGGCAGGATTCCCCTTTTTTCCGCAGTGACAGGCGGATTCCCGGGCCTCCTCGGTCCCGCATCCTTGCAGCCGCCCCATTCCCAGTCACGATCTCCGCCCCCCTTCCCCGACAGCTCGCGCCTCGGGCCCCGCCCCATCCCGCCACCCGGCCCAGGTTGCTAGGGCCTGGCGGGGCAACCAAACCCGGAGCGCGTGGAGGCGCGGGGCGCGCGTGCGCGCGCAGGCAGGCTTTCTACAAGGGATCAGTGGTCCTTGGCTTCGGGGACCCGAGCACGAGCGGCGCGGGCGGGGCGCGCGAGCCCGAGCCCAGGCCCAGCGGTTCTTTCTCATTGGCTTCGGCAGAAGTGGGCGGGGTGGAGGCGGGACCTGGCGGGGCTTGAGGAGCTTCTCCATTGGCCCGAGCGGGCAGGCCGGGGCGGGGCAGTTAGCAAATTAGGCTGCGCGTTCGCCTCAGCGAGAGGGCGGGGCCGGAGGTTTCGATTAGTTGTCGCTGCCGCTGGGGAAGGTGAAGCGGCGACGGCGGCTTCTGGAGCTCTGGGGTCCCCGGCTGGAGGTGGGGGACTCGGCGCGGTGAGTAGTCGCGCCGCCACCCTCCCGCCACACCGTCTGGTCCTCACGTCGGTCCCGCGCCTACCCAGCTTCTCTCGCCCGAGAGGGGACCCACCCGATCCCCCAGGCAGGCGTGAGAGGGGCGGCGGCACCGGTCTCCCCAAACGGGGAGAAGCTGCGAGTGCGCCCCAACCTGGAGTGGCCCCTCCTCTGGGGCTCAGCGAGGCACTGGAAGGGCTCCCTGGAGAGGGACTGGGTCTATATTTGGGGTGTGGGGAAACCGGAGGGTGCGAGGTGAGGCGGCGGATCGAGGCCGCCCCGCGGGGTTCCCCTCAGCGGCGGGTCTGCGGCGTCCCCGCCCCGCCGCCCCCGCGGCGCGAGCTCCCCCGGGCTTGCGGCGAGGGAAGCCCCTTCCCGCCGGCGCCGAGGAGGAGCCTGCGCTGAGGAGCCCCCACCCGAGTGGCGAGGAACCCCGGGACCCCGGGACCCGCCGCGGGCTGCCAGTCGCTTCCCCGGCCCTGCTGACCTTGGTTGCCCGCGAGGGTGGGCGAGGGACTCACGCCTGCCCCGCGCCGCCTTCAGCCTCCCCGAACAAGTTTCCGTGGTTGCTGTGAAGTTCACGACTGGCAGAGTGGGGAGCAGTAGAAATTGGTCCCTTACCAGACCGTCAAACCCTTTGGACCCTGATAGAAATGAAATCCGGGGGTTGGGCACTAGCTCCCAGAACGAACAGGACCTGCTGGCGTGGACACGTTCTGAGCCCGTGTTGGGGGAAAAAAAAAAACCCGAACACCCTTGAGTCTAAAGGCAGATCATCCGTGAGGGTTTTTTTTTTTTTTTTCTCTCGCTCCACATGAGTGTTAAAGCACAGAAGCCGGAGCGAAAAAAGCCTGAGCTCAGTATCTCCACCGCGAGCTTTGACGGATGCTGTGATATTTAGTAGTTGCAGACAGTGTTCGGTTAACACAATCTATTTTAATTGGCTGAAATTTAAGCTTGATTTCAGAAAGTCTTGCAGACACAAGATAATTTCTTCCCTTGCATCTGAATTAGGTTTGTTTGGACCTAACGGTTATTTAGTTAATGTAAGAGATTACACAAATTAATTTGCCTGAGAGCATTTGACTGAAATAGGAGACATTCATGTGTACAGAATAGGATTATTGTTTTAGGTAACATCTCCTGGAACAGTTCCAGCTTGTTCTTTTCTTGCCCGAGGGTTACAGAAAAGACATCTTTACCAAGGCTATTGGGAATTTATAGGTGAATGACATTTAGAGGCAAATTTGTTTTTAATTCCTTTAAGTGTTAAAAAATATTTTATTCACAAATTGTGAAAACTTGTGTTTACCTTGTTCCTGCATATTTAGTATTGGGGGGTTAGTGTATAATCTATTGGACAACTCACTTAGCGTTCATTAATAATTTTTTTAAAGGGGTGCCTCTTTTTGAGAAGATGATAGTCGAGTACCTTAGTGAGCCTTTCCATTTCTTTATTAAAGTGCTATTTTCGGTTTGAGCGTTTTTGGCGTTGACACTGGAACAGGAGTAAGGAAGCCTGCAGCATTATTACCAGTTTGACACCACCAGTGGGTGTTTCTGTTGACAAATGCAGAGAAGAGAACATTTGGGAAGGAAATCTTTTTTTTCCGGGGGGGTGGGGGGTGGGGTAGGGTGAGGATGGGGTGGGGGGTTGGGGGTAAAAGTGAGGGGGGAAGGAGCTAGAAGAGAAGCTGTAAAACTAAAGCTACCAGCACAGTGTATGCTGAGCATTTCACAAGTACAAGGAAACCTAATTAGGAAAAATAATTCAGTTTGACTGTATTAAATGATAGAACTCTGAGAGGCATGTTAAATAAAGAGAATCATTCCAAGATTGTTGAATAATCTACCATTTCAGAGGAGTTGGAGAGTCTTCAGTTGGAGAGTGTCAGATCCCTTTGAATTGTCTGGCCTTTTAAACATAATTATCACCACGATTAAATTGATATAATGTATATATGTAAAAAACAATTTAGTCCTCTAATTTTGTTTACTTAGCTTATTTCCTAAGGCTAATTTAAGGAAGAAAAAAAACAACAACCAAACTTGATACATTAAGCAAATAATTGGGAGTAAGTATTCTTTCTTTCTCCAGAGAGGCTTTTTTATTTTTTCCTGTCCAGATTTATAATTTATGATTTCGGGACCTGTGGTAAGGATTTTTTTTTTAAACTTCTTGAAGCTCAGGTTTTCGATTTTTACTTAATACAAGTTCCCTGGACGAAAGCTGCCTTTATTTTAATTGTAATTTTCTTGGAGTCATTTTAAATCGGAGTGTGGCATCTACAGTATTCCCTGGGGTGCTAAAAGAAAAGGCTCCCATTGAGGAAAATTGCAGGGCCATCCCGTATAGATGAGAAATAGAGGGTTGACTGATTGCGAATCAGATGTATTCTGTTCCAAATATGCTGCATGGGGGTAAAGGCAGTTCCATTTAATGAGAACCAGATTTTGCATGGTATGTCTGCTTTGAAGGTGCAGTATTGTTACATTATACACTGAAATACAGAGATGGAGAAATTCCTGTAAGTATGCTCTCCCTGCCCCCCAGCCTTGCTTCACCATTGCATCCAAGAATCTGAGAAAGACTCTTTCAACAGTAGTTGCATTGTTGGAAATGACAGTGGCTTCTGTTGTAGAAATTTAACCCTTCGTTATGATTTGCGTGGAAGTTTACTTTGTGATGGACAATTCAGCAGTGTCTAAGAATATGGTTGTAGGAAATTTGTAAGGAAGCGAGCAGAGGAAATAAACCTTTAGCATATGTGATAAAAGTTCACCTATTTATCCCTCCCATTGTGATAACTTTGGCTGTTACCTCTTGATTTCTTCTGGATGTTAGAAAGTAGGCTAAAATAGCCCGTTATTTTGGGTAGTTAGTGTAGAGACAAGTCCTTTTCATGTGATAAGTTGATGTTAAATAGTAACAGAAGGAATTTAAGAAAAATGAGTCCACATGTTTGCATCCAAAAGATCAGAAAAATCATTTAGGCAACCCTTGACTTTGTTATAAGAATAGCAAAATATAAAGTATTAAGTTGCTTTCTGAGAAGAAAAGGCTGTTCATTTAGGGTTTGATCATTTTCTAAAGTTTTATATTTTGGCAACATCAAATTCCTTACTAGAGGAGGAGATGGCATCTTAAACGTTCTTCCTTGATCTGACGATGGTGGTCCAAGCACATTTCAGTTGATGGAAATAATGCAATAAGAAGCTACCTTTGAACTTTCGGTTTAGGAGGCTTTTCCACTTTACTTTCAATCTTAAGGTTAGAAATTTTTGGTTGGTGATACATCACTTTAGTGTTTAGAATTACATTTTTGACAGTTTATAGACTGTTTCCCGTATATAGAGCTGTTCATGGATGACTAACTTCAGGTCTCATTCGAGTTTATGCATTTCTTGATCATGGGATATGAATTTGGGTGTAGTTCTGTTGGTGGGTATGAAAAGCTGAGAGTGAGGACCTTCTACCTAAAGAATTTGATCAAATTTAGACAATTGAGATTTGGGAATTAACAGAACATTATTTATTAGATTGAAAGGATCTGGTCCATTCAGATCTTTGAAATTGATTGTCAACACTTTGAATTAAGCTTTTTACTTTGAAATATTTACATTTGAGATTGTTCTAACTAGTCAGTTTTGGGTGTGGTCTCATTTGGGGACAGCCTTTATAAGCACTATAAGCTATTGAGCCTTATTGACTGTTGGATCCTATGGTAAATCATTTATTTGCATGAATATGTATGTATACAGGTCTTCTCACACCATGTCTTTGAGATACGTGTTTTTCTTCTTTCCTGCACACATTTAATCAGATCAGCTTAGAAAGTAATTTGCCCAGATACCAGCTAGTCAGCAGCGAGGCAAACTTCCATCCGAACCGGTCTGACTTGCTTGCACCTGTGCTCTTCAAAACCATGCTTTCTGCTTCTCCTGGGGAGCCTCATTCTTCAAACACCTTTTGAGCTAGTGTGTCACTCCTGGGGTGATGCGCAGTGTAAACATGCCTTCTAGAGGTCACAGGCTGCTTCTGGCAAAGCCTCCTGAACTTCAGCCCCTTTGGAGGCCGGACTCAGATCCGTCAGCACTGCTGCTTAGGACAAATGAAGTGCAGACTTTTCCAACAGAGGCTCCTTACTTCTGTTTCTTCATAAATGCAGGCAGGTTGTACACAATTATTTACACCCAAAATGAGGTAGCTGTTTCTAATTAACCACTTGGTATTTCATGTTTCTGCATGTTCCATTATAACTTTGGATTGGCTTTGATTAAATTTGCTACACTAATAAAGGCTATGGAGATCTTCCTTGAATTCAATTTTGTGGTTTAAGCTGTGCTCTTGAAGTAAAATGGCAGATGGGATCTCATCTGTAATTGTAATGATTTCAGTGAAACAAAACCTAGAGGTGAACTCTACAGAGATGTGTTATTGTTGCTTCTCAATACATGGAAGTTGGACTCTGACAAATTTCCTACTTGAAGGTAGAGTTTTCTGCCACTTAGCAGCCTCTTAGGAGACAGAGAGAGAGAGAGGGACAGAGAGACAGAGAGACAGAGACAGAGAGAGTGAGAGTGTGTTTAAGACTCATCATTAAGAGAGCCGAGCAGTTGCTTAGCCTAAAAGAACACTGGGAGTTAGGGAGGAAAAGGATCTAACATTTTAGTCTGTTATTGATGAGAACCGCTTTTGTCACTTAATAAAGTTAGAAAGGAGTGATGAATATTGTAGAACATCAGGGCCAGAAGTCATCTTGGTCAAAGCAAGACATTTGGGCCTGTCCATAAATTCTTGTGGGTTTCCTTACAAAGTACCAGGGCTCAAGATGCATTTTTCTCAGCTTTATTGAGGTGTACTTTACTTACCATCAAATTCACCTGTTTTACTTGTCTCATCCAGTGATCTTTGGGTACATTAGAGTTGTGTAATCGTCATTACAATCCAAATTTAGAACATTTCCCTCACCCCCAAAGATACCTCCTGCCAACGTGCTTTTTTTTTAACCTTATTTACTTGTTTCCCCCACCCAGATCCCTTTATCAAGTCAGACGCTGATAAACAAGTCCTGTCTATTTTCAAAGATGTCTTCTAAAAATACCCTATGCATATTACAATTTCTTAGTGCTTTTTATATATTTAAAAGTTTTTTGCCTGAACAGCACATAAGCAGAGTATAAAAAACAGTACTGGAAATGGTATAAATTACCATGTCTTTGTGGTTTCATCTGGATTTTATTTTGATCTTTTTTAAAACCAGCAAATAAAATAGAATTTTTTTGATATGTTGGAAAATTAGGAAAAGAAATCTAGGTTTTAAGTGATAATTATTGGGCAAGAAAAATCACTTTAAGGTTTGAAACCAAAATGCTTGGTGTGCTTGATTTGAAGCCAATAGCACTGTGTACCTTATTGTTTGTGCTCTAACACTCCCCCCTCACCACCCCCCTCAGGTGCTTCTGTGCAGGCCGCCAAGCAGGCTTCGTTAAATTCAGGTACTCAAACACATTGTCTGCTCTCTGAGTTGCTTCAGACTGGATTGTTGTGGGCCTTCGATACACTTGAAACTGGTAGGTAGTGTAGGTGCCTTTTCTCTTGCCTGCATCATTTTCTTTTTAGTTACCCTTGAGGGTGGGTGGGAGGTAGCGCTAACTTGGCAACAGTTGTACAGGGTAGGTTGATCGCCACCAAGTTCTGAAGTGTTCTCCTTTGCTCAGTGTACCGTGTATAAGATGGACACTGCTGAGAGGATAATTCAGGGGTGTCATTTTGGGGCATACGTGTAATAGAGTGATACAGTGGTTGGATTGGATGTGATGTGTTTTGGGAGCGATCTAACTTTCTGTGCTTTTAGATGAACATTTTTCTATGAGAGTGACCCTTAACAGGTGCAAGACAGGTAAGTCGGTACCTCCTTGTATGGTAGGTTGTATCTGGATTTTTACTAGCAAACATGTTGGGTGGAACATTACTCTGATGGTAGTTTACTATAAATTCAACTGGTCAAAATGGGTTTATCCTTTTAAAACCTGCTTTGAGGTTGTGGGCAGTGTATAATTCTGCTATTATTTTGTAGCCTGTGTAGGAAAAAAGCCTAATACCAAATAGTAACATTCATGCTTTTTGACACTGTCACTTTCTTGATTTAGAGGAAAATGTGATTTTGAAAATAACAACTTTGGTTTCTGCACGTTAACAAAACATTTGGCTGAATAAGTCATGTGGTTTTTCTTGTTTTTTTTTTTTTTAAAGACTGCCCTAAATTATTTTAGGTAAATTGCAGTTTTAGAGGGCATTTTCTTAGATTTCTGTACTGTGCTTAAAGATTAGGTTCTCAGTAGCATAAAATCGTATCATAATAATCAGATCAAGCACACATAACACACAATCAACATATGGCAGATAAAAAGTAATAGTTAAAGAATAACTTACTGACTTGTATTTGCCCGATTATCCTGACAAAAATCTAGAAACTAGTTTCCTGTTGTCTGGAATCTCTCAGAGTATAAAAACTGATTCAGGTGTGACGAACTTGATGCGATATCCTCACCTGAGGATTGCCAGCCTTTTGTGCTTTAATTTACTTTAATTGCTAGTAATTATTACTAGTAGCATTACCTCTAAAACATAAGATGAGAAATGCAAAGGGAAATAAAATGTTTTAAAGGTTACCAATTGGACATACTAGAGATAGATGGAAGCTAATTTTGTGCAAGATCAGTGATTTCTTTTGAAAATAACCTGTTCTACATGCTGAGCACCTAACATTTGTTTGGCAAAAACTTACTGAATGTCTAATCTGTACCAGACTGTGACAGAGGGTGGGTGAATGATAAATGAAAGGAAGTAGGCCCACCCTGCCTGCAAAGTTTTGAGTCTTGACTTAGAGGCAGGGCGGAAGTATAGGCCAGTGGGCTCCGAAGCCGGCCTGGGGCTGGCCACATTGACTGGTGACATTAAGTGAGGCCTGGAGGGGCAGGACACACTCCAGCTGGGGAAATAAGGTTTCTTGGCAGAAGGTACAAATGCCCTTAGGCAAGGTGAGAGCTTGAGGTTTTTTTGGGGGAAAAAAATCTTTTTAAAGAGCTGGAAAATTCAAAATGGTTGGAAAGTCGCAAAGCAGGTGAAGAAGCAGAAGGGGGCTGGGGGGAGGGGCAGGTCTTGAAAAGGCTTAGTAGGCCATCCGCTTGCTGGGTTTTTGAACGTGCCCTAAGTCTCTGAAGGTTTTAAACAGAGGTGTGACGTGAAATGAAATGGCACAAAAAACCTGCAAGAATTTTAGCTCAATGGAACCTTGATGATTTACCAAAAAGGTCATAATCCCTGCAAAGTAAAATATTCTTCCCTCATTAAAAATTTTGCAGCTGCTGCTTTGATTGTCATCTCTGATACTTTCTTTGTTTTTATAAAAATTGCCTTAATTTTCTAAAGACTCCTTTGCTTTTATGCTTCACCATTCTGTTACCCTTATATAGGAATGTCATTTCTATTTATAACTGAGTTAAAACATTTTTTCTAAGAGTTTTAGACTTCCATATTTAAACTGAAAAGACTTCCCCCTAGACACCGTTAATTTGCTCAGGGTTTTTAATGAAATGTTTCATTAACTATAAACATTAAATTTTCTTTGTTTTCCCCCCAAATACACTCTTAGGTTAACTTAATTTTTCAGCACTTAGGCTATTTCATATTTTATGAAGTCTTGTCAAGCACCTAGTATTTGTAGAGAATTTTGTTAATATTGTTTAGGAGCACTAATCTTTGGTGAGAGTATCACTTCAAATCCTGTTCACATTCTGTGACCTTTCCTCTTTTATATTAAACTGGTCTCTGTTGAGCTTTTTATGTGCAGGTGAGCTTCTGTGTGTAAAATTTCCATAAAGGTGCAGTTTTATGTATCCTGATTTGTTTCTTTCTCTTTCTACAGCAAGCTTTCCTACATGCTCACTTCTCTTCATACACCTAAAGTTCTGTTTGCATTGGTGTTCGGGCATTCCTTCAGTTCATCCTTGTCTGGATCGAATGCTGTTGTCCACTTTCCCCCTCACATACGTGTGTTTGTGCACAGGCATGCGCACACACATAGAAAATAACCACAGCATTACCCCCTTCTGCATTATTCCTTTGAAATCTGCAGTCTCTAACTCAGCTCACTTTGACCTTGAGTTCTTAGGTTTTCTTGAACCATTCTAGTGTTTTATATTTCTTTTCTTGTTGCTTTGATTTTTTTTTTTTCCTCCTGATGCTGGTAACTTCTGAAGAGTCTGCAGTGGTTTGTGTTCACTCCTTGGCCTAGGCACTTATTTTACAAAAGTTGCCTCGTTTCAGATTTTAGAAACTGGTAGGTTTTAGGGTGGATGGTTTCTTCAGTATCCAGAGTGACTGCCCTGGATTTAGAGCTGGGCTTTGAGTCTTCCCTCGCTGCAGGATTGGTAAAGGATGGTCATGCTTGTCTTCATTGGCTGACCCTGTGGTAGGGTATCTTAATGTCTTCAGGCAACTGAAAGGTGTCAGCAGTGCTCTGTAATCCAGCGGGAGAAACACAAACAGTGATTCTTCTAGGCTGATCTGCACCAATAATGGGAATACAGGTGCTGGTACTCTAGACCAGAAGAGGTGCGCTCAGCGCAGACTTAAGGGGGCTGGGGAAGGCAGTGATTTCTGAGTGTTTGTAAAGAGTCATAAAGGAGGCCCAGAACGTCAGGTGGAGGGAAGGGGTTTTGGGCATTTATTCAGACTTGGAGATCTAAGAATGAGCATTAAAAGCTGGAAGGAGAGCAAGAAATAGTGTGCGTTTATGTATGGCGTGCCTTACTCTGATGCTTCCCCTCCAGCGACACCTCAGGATCTTTGTGTTTTTTTTTTCTGGATGGCCATCTTTTGACTTTTTTTTGTTATCCATTTTTTACTTTTACCTGAGAGGATATGAAGGAAATACTAAAAGCAGGAGTTTAAGTAGGGGTGGACTTTAGCAAAATGGGTAAGTAGATGGTGAGCTCCATAGGGGTGTGGTGTGTTGATCTTCGTGCATGCTGGGGCAGAACCGGGCGCCTGGAAGATGCTCAGGTGATGCTTCTCTCCTAAGGTATCCCTGCACCTCTCGTACTGACACCGCCTTCTTTGGTCCCTGGCTTCTCTTCTATGTCAGGTACCTTTCTAGGCCACCTGCCCCAGAGAAGTCACGCCCTCCTCTCCTAAGCTGGAATCCAGGCTTGTGACCTTACTTGGACCAGTCACTTGACACAGGGTGAGATTTGTAGACAGAGGTGAGCATTGTGAGGTGGCCGGCAGGTGCACTTAAATTTTGACCTGGTGATCATGGTGACAACATTTGCTTCTTGAGCATGTGGCAGTTCAGTCCTGAGGGGGGTGGGGGGTTGGGGGGGTGATGTGTGGCTATGGTTTTTGTTTTGGTGGTATTTGTCTTCCTAGTCTCTGATCCTTTGGGATTTGTGGTTCGATGTTGTATGTTATTTTTGAAATATTTTCAGTCATAATTTCTTCAGACATTTCTTTTGTCCCATTCTCTGGAATTCCAGTGACCAGAATGGTCAACCCTTTGCTGTCCCACAGCTCTTGGATGTTTTCTCCTTCTTCCCTTCCTTTCCCAGTTTTCTCCTGTGCTTTGGTTAGGTTAATGTCTAATGACTGGTTCTTTCCTAGGCTTAGGGAGATTTTCCTTACCTGCTCTTGTTCTTCTCTTGCCCCTGTGCCAGCAGAATGCCAGTGGTAAACTGTTACTTGGTAGTGGAAGTCTGTAGCTGGCAGGTGGAGAGTGGTGCTGGGTGTGGCCTTTTGTCAGATCAAACCTCAGATTTCCACTTGCATCAGTGTGCAAGGTCTTGTCCCTCCCCCCATATTTTCTGGTGAGCTTTGTGAGGAATCCTGCCCTTCTTCCCCAGCTGCGGTGAGGTTTTTTTTTTTTTTTTTTTTTTCCACCAATGCTTTAAGCATTTAACTGCCCTTTCTTTCACAGATGCAGGCTTTTCTTCTGAGGACTCTGGGAAGGATCTGGGTGTCTTTCTCGCCCTGAGGCAGCTGCAGTTTGCTTTCCCCAAGTCTGCATCACAATGGGCACACTGAAGGGCTCCTTCTCTGAGTGCTTGGTAGGGTTGCTGGAAGAAGATCCTGCCAAAGATGGGGCCTCCCCAAGTTCTGTGACCGCCCCCTCAGTGGTTCCACACTGCCTTCAGCAAGCAACACCAGGCTTCTTGTCAATTTGCCAGTTATTCGAGATGAACTCTTGTCAGCGTCCAGTTGCAATCTCCTTGGCAGGGCTTGTCTCTCCTAAGGTTTTGAGCCAGTTGGTTACCTTACAAAGAGGTTAAAGATTGTCATGAACTTGAAATGAGTTCTCTCTTTAAGATTTATTTATTTATGCACACAGAACTGGGGTACAAGCCAGAGGTTCAGGGGGTGAGAGGATTCACCAGACACAGAGTGGGGATCAGAACAGGCAGATTGATGACGTACACTGCTGAGGGGAGCAGCGGGGGAGACAGGAGAGGTCTGCCTCGCCATGTGGGTCAGCTCCCTGGCGGGGGATTGAACTGGCGCTAAAGCAGCCAGGCTGTCTCTGCAGTGCTGTGCTTACTCCATTGCATCACTACAGAGGGCCCCCAGCTCTTTTTCATTTTAAGGGCAGACAGCTATGTTCCTTCCAGCTTTCTTACTTCAGGGTAGAGGACACAAGTTTGGTTGTTCTTAAAATTTTAACATCATGCTTAACTAAGTCTAAGCTTAATTATTATTCCTCTTCTGCTGAATCAAAGACTTTGGAACCTTTTTTTTTTTTTTTAAAGATTTATTTATTTGTGCATACAGAACTGGGGTACAGGCCAGAGGCTCAGGGGCGGCGAGAGGCTTCACCAGAGACAGAGTGGGGAGCAGAACAGGCAGATCTACGAAGTACACTGCTGAGGGGAGCAGTGGGCAGGCCAGGAGAGGTCTGGCTCGCCATGTGGTCTCCTCCGGGGCAGGCGGCAGGCGGGAATCGAACTCATGCGGAAGTGGCTTCAGATTCTCAGTGCTGTGCTTTAACCCGCTGCGCCACCAGGGAGGGCCCAGACTTTGGAACCTTTTAACTCTTGTCTCCTTCCATTTTGACTCCTGATGCTTTAGTTTTACCTTATTTAAGCCACCTTAAGCCTGTAAAATTAGTGAATACTCACTTTTCTTTATTCATACCATTTCTCCCTCTTGGTTTAGTTTCTTTTCTTCTTCTTTTTTTTTTATTATTAAAGAATGACATTAAGTAGTTCTTTCACTAAAGGCCTGTCAGTGGTATACTTGGTGTTAGTGTTTCTTAGTGTCTTTCCCTCACTTTTTCTCTTGTAAGATTGTTGAGCTGGGCACAGAATTTTATAGTGAAAATTCTTTTCCCTCAGGATTTTGATGATGTTCTTTTCTTGTGTTTTGCAGGTCTTGTTTGCTGATGAGAAATTAGTCAGTTCCGATGTAATTTCTCTGTAGGTGGGTAATCATTTTTCTCTTGGCCTACCTTTAAGATCTTTCTCTTGCTTTTGGTTTTCTGCATATTTTCTCTAAGTGTGGATTTGTTTTTATATATTCTGCTTTTATTTGGTATATTCCATCATTCTGAAGACTTGTAACACTTTCAATTGTAGATAAAATCTTAGTTACTATCTTTTAAAATATTCCTCATTTTCCTTTCTGGAACTATTATTTAGATATTGTTGGAGTTTTTCATTCCATTCTCCATATTGCTTTTCTTTATTTTCCATATTTACTTCTGGGTGATTTCCTAACATCCTTCTTACAAGTCACTGTTTTCTCTTTGTGTTTAGCCTTTTGGTTAAGCTATTTAACGAAAATTTTCATGAACAACATTTGACTGTTGTTTTCAACAGTAAACTGTAAATTGTTGTTTTCAACAGTAAACTGTAAATTTCTGTTTTCTTTTCAATCTGCTTTTTAATTTTCGTAAGGGCTTTTTCTTTGAACATTTAAACATACAGTTATGCTTATTGCCTTTGGATTATTTTCTTAACTGTAGTTCTTGAAGATTGAAGTTTCCCATTTGGCTTCCCTTCCTCCCACCCTCCCAAGTTTTGCTTGTTTCTATGTGTGGTATGGGATATTTGATAGTCTGGGAATTGTCTGTGCCTGGCTGGTGGAATGCCACTTATCATGGTCTTGCATTTGTCTCTGAGGTAACCATTTGGATACCCAGCTTCGGAGAGTCTGTTTGATCTGTTCTCAGGTGGGTCTTTCATGTCCAGAGACGGATGTGAACCTGTGTGTGGTGGAGCAAACACTTGGGCTTTTTCTGTGCCTTGGCCACTCTTCAGTACAGCCCTGCTGTGTGTAGCTTCTCCTTTGTTCTGATTTACCCAAAGACAGCTCCTGGTATCTCTTGGCTTAGTGCTGGTATTTATTCCAGCTTCTTTCCCATGCATGGACTTAAGGCAACACCTTTGGTTTACTGGCCCATAATCATTTGCATTTGCAGTTCTTGGTTTAGAGGGTAGGTGTGAGCGATCCCTGTGCTGTGAAGACTGTCATTATTAAGACTATTCTAGTCTTCCTGACTGTTGGTTAAGAAGTAGTTCATCCCCTTAAGAACCAGGATGTAGTCATAACTATCGGTCTCCTCTAACTTCAACAGATTAGTTACCAAAATTCAGTTAGAACTTGACTGAACTACAGTCAAGTGGACTACAGTCCCTATTACTTATTAACAAAATGGGTTTGTTTCTTTCAGGGATGGGTTGTTTCCATGATGCAGTTGAAATTCATATAGACTTATGAGCTCTTTTGGACTGTAATCAGAATGTAGAAGGTGGTTTCTCGGGGGAGGTACATTTTAACAGTCAGTGAGAGGAGAGAGTATGGTGTTTGCCAACCTCAGGTGGTCTTCTCTGGTGTGACCTGCCAGCTGCCAATCCCTGTTCATTGTCACGAGCCCTTGTCATTGTTCTCAAGTCTGCAGCTCCATCATCACCACTCCTGCTCAGCACACACCTTGCTTCCACTCTGCTGAGAACAGTTCGAGGGCCTTCTGGCTGGTTTTCTGTACCTTCTGGCACCATCTACAGATTTACCAGCTGCTTTCTTTCTGGAGCTGCCCTTGCCTTCTTGTCTAGAGGATGAGGTGCTTCTGTTCCTTGTAGGCCAGTCCCTTGCCCAGCGCCCTCAGCGCCACAGTGTGTGGCAATCATTTTCCCCCAGCTCTCCTCTTCGTCATCCTGGATCCCTGTGCATCTTAACCATGTGTGTAGGTGCACAGTTTCCCCCCTCGGGGACATCTGGAAGTGTCTGGAGGCATTTTTGGTTGTCACAAATGGGGTGGTGTGTGTGCCACTGGCATCTGGTAGGTGGAGGCCAGGGTTGCTGGGCACAGCAAGGCCCCCACAGCAAGGAGTTGGCAGTGCCGAGGTTGAGTGACCTTGCTGTAGCTGGCAGTCGCTTTCGACTCTTTTTTTCCTCTGCCTCTAGCTCGTTTGTTCATGTTCTTGTCCTAGAAAACTTTTCCCGAGCCACTCATCGACTCCTCTCCTGCCTACATCACTTGTTCCCCTTCTTACCTAAACTCCTGAGTGCTCCATATGTAGTCTTCATTTCTCATTCACTTCTCAAACTGCTGCTCTTGCTCCCTGGCCTCCCCCTCCCATGCTACTTAAACCAAGTGCCTGTGTGCACCTGTGATTTCTCCACTGCATTTGGTGCTTTGCTTTAGTCCTGCTTTACTTGGCATTTCTGTTGCACTTGCCACTCTTATTCATTATCTTCTTAAAGGAGCTTGTTCCCTGGGCATACTTGTTTTCCACGTCCCTTCTCTTAGGTTTCTTTCTCTGCATCTTCTCTGGGCTCGTGTTGAGCCACTGGTTCCTTACTGCTGCCCCCTGGGTTTCACTAATTGAGCCAATGTAATCCTTGGTTATCATCTCGGTTATACCCAGAATTTCAGTTTTACTTGTATACAGATATTTTTCTAAACTTCTGAATTCTTCCCTGACTTACCCTGTGTATTTTAGACTTGTTCATAATAACCTTCTGGAAATCTGCATCTAAGTATTCTATAGGTATGCCTGATGTGAAGTATAGAATCCTTCCTCAAACATGGTCTTCTTCTTCTTTTTTTTTTTTTTTTTTGGTTAAAGATTTATTTATTTGTACATACAGAACTGGGGTACAGGCCAGGGGTTCAGGGGTGGCGAGAGGCTTCACCAGAGACAGAGTGGGGAGCAGAACAGCTGAGGGGAGCAGTGGGCAGGTCAGGAGAGGTCTGCCACGCCATGTGGTCACCTCGGGGGCAGGCAGGAATCAAACTCATGGGACCTGGCTTTAGCTTCTCAGTGCTGTGCTTTGACCCGCTGCGCCACCAGGGAGGGCCTTGATTCCCCTTTTTATGTCTTACTCAATTTAAAGTTTTAGGTTTTTTTCCTCTTCAATTATGAAAAGAGTACATCTTCAAACAGAAAATTAGAAAAATTTTGAAAAGCAAAAGGAAGAGACACATTCTCTGAAAGACCATTGATATTAGTATCTTCATGTATTGCCTTCTAGTCTTTCTTTGAGAAACTGCAGTGGTACTGCCTAATGTATTCATAACCGCCAAAGTCTAGAAATACTTCTTTTGATGTCAGGTGCTTTACATATACTATCGTAACCTCAGATTAATCGTGGGTGGTCAGTATTATTTCCTTTTTATAGGAAACTGACCTGATTGAGGTCAGTTTATCTAACAACCAGTTTGTCTCACAGCTGAGAGGTGTGGAACTCACAGTGTTCCAAAGTCTTGTTTTTTCTTTGCCTCCCCACATTGCCTTTTTATTCTCCAGCTGTTTATACCATCTCTTCAGTACATGGAGGGCATGATTATTGCCCACCAAGAGAGCATTTTACTGGATTGAAGGAATGACAATGAATCCTTTCTCTTTAGTAGCCTGAGAGAACCAAGATGGCTATAGAAAGGGAACAAGAGGTGTGGAGCTAGGAGGGTTGGCATGGTTGGAACTAGAGAGAAAATTAGAAACTTACTTTGCCTTGCTTTTTTAAAATTTTGTATTGTGGAAAATGAATGATTGCATGTTGTCTAGAACAGTGGTTGGCAACTATAACCCACAGGCCAAATTTAACTTACTGCCTATTTTGTAAGTGAAGTTTTATTAGAACCTAGCCACACCCTTTTGTTTGCATATAGTCAGTGGCTACTTTCGAGCTATAGCGGCGATGTTGAGACTTAGCAATGGAAAACCACAGAGCCTCAAAGTTTGAAATATTTACTATCTCTTCTTTTCCTGAAAAATACTGCCAATCCCTGACCTACTAGTCTATATGTATGTTGTGCCTTTTGATTTATAATACCTTAGTGAGAAGATAGGATGTATTCATTTAGTTGGGGAGTTTAGATAAATATTTAAAAGTTATAGGTGAAGTAAGACCAGACTTTTGTCAACTAAAAATTGGGGGGTATGGATTTCTGCACTAAACAGAGTTCTAAAAAACAAATGTTTTGTATCATATTTTAGACTGTAACAAAAGGTGTGGAGTCTCTCATTTGTACAAATTGGGTGCGTCACAAATTTACCAAGTCAAGAATTCCAGATAAAGTAAGAGCAAGTTTTTTATTTTTAATGTTACTGTTTTTTAAGAACATATTATGTTTTTTTTTTAAAATACCTATATTTGACCGGATGGTTTCACTCATAGCAGGAGTATAATGGACCAGGCGAGAAAATAACAAAAATAATGAACAACCATATACCAGAGACAT
>NW_004567128.1:6869573-6927687 GCF_000260355.1 Condylura cristata
GGTCTTCTTTTTTAATTAAAAAAAAAAAAAAAAATCTCGGCCACTGATTCTACCATTCACCCAGGTGTCCAGGGTAGATGTGGGGGGATCTTGATCACCTCAGTGTATTCCCAATAGCATTTAGGATGAGATAAAATTTGAGTTTGAGCATCCATGGATCTGCCTGGAAGCCTGTGATGGTGCTTCTTGCTGACAGGAGGAGAGACTGGAGACAGTCTGAATTCCCTTATATGCCCATCAGGCTCTCCTGGTGTGGATGTTCTCTGCCTGCGTACCTCTCCAGCCTCCCACCTTCTCCCTCTCCACCTTGAACACTATGCTCCAGCATGCAGAGTTCCTGTCAAATTCTTCCCAGTTCATTATCATCTTTGCCTGTACTGTCTCCTTTGCCTGGAATGCTGTGTTTTTCTGAGGAGCATGGGGGTGGTGTGACTCCCCACTCCTCAGGAAGCACAGCTAATTGGCACCTTTCCCCACATCTCTGGCCTCAACGTTATTAAGGAGTTTTCTTGTCTGAACTATCTGTTGTAGAGAGCCTGGACTGGGTAGGCCCTGGTTTTAATTCTGCTGAGAGAGAGTAGGGGGTGAGGAGATGATAAAGGGTGTTTTATGGCTCTTCAATTATGTGGCTTACCATTAATAGCCTTTTCTTAGTCCATCCTACCTATAAGTTTATTACATTTTCAAGGGTTCTTTTGGAAAAAGTATCTCTTTGGTGAAGCTGTAGACTCTTCGGCTCTTACTGAGCTTTGCCATTCATTCACTCTTAACCTGCCTTGTACCTGTTGTTACTTGGCGCTCCTCACTGGGAATGCTGCTGGGAGCACCTCCTACATTCCGGATTGATTTGTTTATATTTCTTGTTGATGTCAGTGGCTTTTAGTGGGAGGACAAGTAGACATGTGTTCAGTCAGCCACTCTAAAGCAGACCTGCACTTCCCTGCCCCTCACATGGCATCTCCCTTTTCTCTATTCTGGATATCATGGCAAAGAAAGTCTTTTAAAGTGAATCCCCTTGTATGCCTTTGATCATTTTCTTAGGACACTGTTCTTAGAACCCCTTGAGAATATCTGGGGGTGATGATACATAACACCAGTGGGAGTGAGCCACATGTGTGAAGGGTGTAGAGGAAAGGCCATTGACTCATTGAAAGAAAGGTGCCAGTTAAGAACTGTTTACTATTTTGACCAGTCTGGTCAGATGGTTCCTCATGATTGCTTTTTGTTGGCTTTTAAAAATTAATAGTAAGATTGAACACTTACAAACTTTATTTATTGGCCATTGTTATGTTGCTTAGCTCATTTTCTTTTCATCCTAATAGTAGCTTTTAAAAAATACCCTCTGGTGAAGTTCATTTGATTCTTTTAACATGAAATCAGCAAACAGCTTCAAACGTAAGCTCTGTCACTCATGTCTTAGCTTTAGATTTATTGTGATCTGATTCTTGGAAAATGAAAGTCCGCTCCTGGTTTTGTGATTATTAATATATAACTCCTGTGGTGGCTGTGAAAATTAAGTGAAATAACATAGGTGAAATGCCCGACACAATACTTGGTACATACTCGGCAGCAGTAAATATTAGTTGCTTTCTTTCTCCTTTGCTAGATTATTAAAATAACTACAGTACTCCATGTGTGAAGAAAAAAAAATCACCTGTATTTACTGAACCCTTGTTAAATAAAAGGCAGTATGCCAAATACCTGAAGGATACAGAGATGTTTAAGGCTGATTCCTGTCCAGGGATAAACATTAGCTTCCTATATATATAAATATATATATAAAAATATATATATATATATATATATATTTACCTTTTTAGGCTCTTTTTAAACCTTTCAGTCTTTAAGCTGTGTTATTTTATTCGAGTGTACGCTGTAAAGTTTGGTGTACCACATTTACTCCATTAGGTTTCTTTGCGAATAGCTACTAGCTCCATTTCATAGCTGGGGGCCCTGAGGGGTGATCTGCCAGGTTTCTGGCTGGTGTGAAATTGGATGCATGGCTGAGTCAAAGAGTGCTGCCCCCCTGCATCTCCTGCCTCAGTAGATGCTGAAGAATTATTTGTTGAATGATTGGGTCATCTTTTATTAAATGGTTTTATTAAATGATTAAACCCATTCCTAAATCACTTTTCTATTTGCTGCTTGGTTCTCCCTCTTTATATTTTATGCTGCTTAAGAATTTAAAATAAACTTTAAAAGTCAGTGGTTGATAGAGGAGACATGGGAAATTGGAGAACAGATGCTATCCTGTCTTAGTCATAATGAAGAAGTCTTGGAGAGAATATTTTTGCATTGCTGCGGATTCTGTTTGCCCATTTAAGGGTTTGCCCTGGCACGCTTTGCAAGACCATTTTCTGGTTCCTGTGACAGCTGCTAGGGCTCCCCGAGTTTGGACCGACATCAGGGCCCAACTGGTTGCGCTGTAAGGAGGACACTGACTCTGCTGTTCATAGTCAGGCTTTTCATTAACCTCCAGTAAAGCAGGGGGAAATTGGTAATTATAATTGGGCTCTGGAGACTCGAGGGGCAAACTTTTTAATGGGTGAACTAGAAATATACAACTTTAGTGATAAACATCTCAGACTTTGTATTTAGCTTTTGGTAGTTGGCTGGCTAGACAGTGAAATAAGGGCTTTTGGTCAAAATGGTAAGCTCTGGAGAAGTGTTGGTGGGTGGGACAATCATGCTTTTCAAAGAGTTGTGTTAACACATTTTCACCCTGCACAAGGACGCCTCCATTTAGATGTGAGTTTGCTAAATTCACTTTTTGAAAATTTTATGAATAGCTAGATTTGTCCACCACATCTCTGGTTGTCCCAGTTCAATTGTCTACTCAGGATGCATCCCACGAGACTTACAAAAAAGTATTATCTTGTCAAACAGGCACAAACATGCCTTTGGTGAGAGGAGGTTGAAAAAACTTGGTTTGAGTTTGGCCTTGACACTTCCAATTTCTGTGAGTAGGGACAAGTGTTAGGGTTGAATGTGGTTATGTATGTAAGAACTCTGGGTGTTTTGCCTTCTGGGGTGCTCCCAAAGTACTCTTAGCAACCGTGTGTCTTACTGTCGGGGATATGGCTTAGTGGCAAAGTGTGGGGGTTCTGAGGCCTGACTGCCTGGATTTGTGTTCCAGTTCTGCCTGGCTGTGTGTCTAATTTCTGTCTTATCCTCCTTGTTGGTAGAAAGAAGTGTCTGGTAGAAAGGGAGCATAAAGTGTTCTCATGGGGATTAAATACACAATTTAAAACCCATCTAGACTAGGGCTTAGCATAAAGTGCTGTGTGTTTAAAAATTTTTTTAAAGATTTATTTATGCATACAGAACTGGGGTACAGGCCAGAGGTACAGGGGTAGTGAGAGGACTCACCAGAGACAGAGTGGGGAGCAAGAGCAGAACAGATGGATTGATGAAGTTCACTGCTGAGGGAAGCAGTGAGCAAGACAGGAGAGGTCTGCCGCACCATGTGGGTCACCTCGTCACCTCCCTGGTGGCGATCAAATTCCAATTGAAGTGGCTGTGGATAGCTTCATAGTGCTTCACTTTTAATGCATTGCATCACCAGGGAGGGCGCTGATAATCTTAAAGCCCATGGAAATCTGGTATGCCACCAGGTTTTTTATTTGAAGTAGTTGGTGCTACTGGGATGTGCTGCAACTTGTGGTTTTAAGCTCCATGAACACAGGATCTGGTGCATTTTGTTCACTACTGTTTTACCAGTGGCTGGTATAGTGACTGGCCTAGAGGACTTACTCAGTAAATCGCTGTGGACTAAATGAATGAATCATGTTCCATGACTTGTGTTGGGCAGCGTTGTATCTCAAATCATTTTATTCATTGTTATGTCAGTAGAAAAAACAAACAAACCAGCCTGTAATAAAATTTACAGTAAATTCCCACTGTTTACAGACAAAAATCCACATTTCTTAGCTTTGTGTTCAAAAGTGCGTGAAATCTAACCATACTCAGGTCTCGGGTTTCTTCTCTGCTAAGGTGTGGAGTTTTGAACAGGGATCATTTTTCTGTCTAATTTCAAGTGTATGATCTCTGGGCTGTGAATTCCCTGGGTTGTTGAGAATTCTGTCAGTGAAATGGTAAGTGGGAAAGCACTTTACAAATTCTATAATATCACTATCCTTTATACTAATTTTCAAGACTTTTAAACCACATTTTGCTGGATTGAGCCCTTCTCCTTTTTGCTCAGACAACTGTGTGTAACCCTACCTGTTTTTTCAGACCTAGTTCAAATCCTCTCTCATGTAAAACATGACCTTCCCTGTCTAAAATGAGCTCTCTTTTGTTTGACCGTCTCTAGCCATTGTGACTTGTATAGCTCATTTGATAAACACATCTGAATCGTCTCATCTTGCCTTTTGTCATTGATGGATCACTTAGGATCTTGAAATGTCTGACTCTTAATGAAATCAGTAAACAAAGCAAACATCTGTATTATCACAAGCTCTGGGCACAAAGTTTTCATGTATTAATGCCAGTTTTTGCAATTGAATTGAAAATGCCATTAGAAGAAATTGACACCTGCCCATCTGTCTGTCTCACAAGTAATGGTGAGATGGTAGCTGTTTGGTCTGTCAGAAGACATGCTGGAGGCCAATAGTGCTTGGGTGCACAGGCCAGATGGGCTTTTATAATGCATTTTATACTTCTCAAAAAGTCCACTTTTCTGTGAATATTTTTTTTTTTAACAGTAGAATAGAGATAACTAAGTTATTTGGAGTGCCTGGAGAAAATCACTTTGTTCAAGTGAGATCTCTGAGTCTTTCCTGAGGTGGAATTTTCCTCTACGCACAGATTCAGTTTCTACCTCTTCTGGGCGTGTAAACACATTGCATGTAGCATTTGGTATTTCTCAAGTGCAGTAATGCACCTGTTCACCTCTGCTTATGCTCGTCCTCTAAGCACTTTTCTTTTTAATGTCTATTCCAAAATTGGTGCCCAGCAAAGTGAATATAAAAATTGTAGCCCCTTAGACTAATGACACAGCCCAATCTTGCTGAGTTGTGATTTTGTTTGATGGTGCCAATAGGAAATAAGCTGTCAGTAACTTTAAGTTCAGTCCAGAAAGTATTTTAATGTACTTATTCTCAGTGGAGTATATTATATTCCATATGTCCCAGATACTGTGTCAGTTCTACAGTGTACTTGGTTTAACAACATATGATTCTTGTTTATGGACCTGTAGCTTCAGAGGACAACGGTAATATGTGGGGTAATATATGAGTGATTTGGAGAGGTTTTGAAGTGGATTGTGGTGACAGCAGTGAGGGCTTTTCTGCACACATTTACAGCCTTGTGGTGTTTGGTAGTCTGGTTCTCCTTCAGGCCCTCTTCTTGTCTCCCTATTCATTTCTGGCCTTCCCCTCACATTAGTTTCATCTACCTTAACAACCTGCCTTTGGCCATCTTCTTCCTTATTCTGCCCTTGCTTGCATTGCTTTATTGTCTTAACCCTAACCCTGAGCTTCTGGAAATAAGTTTTCTTTCTTGTGCACATTCACAGTACTTCATCAATGTCCCTCTTATAGCATTTATCATTTTTATGATTGTTTTCATACATATGTAGCATGCCTTTTTTTTTTTAAGTTTTATTTATTTGTGCATATAGAACTGGAGTACAGGCCATAGGTGCAGGGGGCGGGGGTGGTGAGAGGATTCACCAGAGACAGAGTGGGGAGCAGAACAGGCAGATGGACGAAGTACACTGCTGAGGGGAGCAGCGGGCGGGTCAGGAGAGGTCTGCCGCACCATGTGGGTCACCTCCGGGGCAGGTGGGGATAGATCTCTTGCGGAAGTGGCTTTCCATTCTTAGTGCTGCATTTCAACCCTCTGTGCCACCAGGGAAGGCCCTGTAGCATGCCTTTTACTGGACTATCACTTCTTGAGAACAAGTTGCATCCTTCCAGTTCTTAAAGTAGCTGTAGTTTTGTAAGTAGTGGTCACCACACACTGTGTGCTGAAATTTAGCTTCTTTCCCCAAACTCAGTTCCTCTTCCAAATGTTGTTCATTTTTCTGTTCATAGTATTAGAGAGCTTCCTTTAATCCCACATTCCAGTGAGTAAGTTCTGTTGCTTCTATCTTAAATATTATTTGTAACCACACTATTTGTTCTACTTTTCATCACTGCATGCTGATTAAAAAATCACATGCTGGCCCTCCCTGGTGGCGTAGCAGGTTAAAGCACTGCACTGGGAAGCTTGAGCCACTTCCACATGAGTTCGATTCCCGCCTGTCCCGGAGGTGACCACATGGCGCGGCAGAACTCTCCTGACCCCTCAGCAGTGTACTCCCTCGATCTGCCTGTTCTGTTCCCCACTCTGTCCCTGGTGAATCCTCTCACCCTCTGCATCTCTGGCCTGTACCCCAGTTCTGTATGAATAAATAAATAAATCTTTAAAAAAAAATCACATGCTGAGTGCATACTATATTCTAACCACTGCATAGGTGTTTGTTTGGGGTCATTGTTTCCTGACCACTCTTTGTTGATTTATTGACCAATGTTCATTGTTCACCTCTATGCTGGATGCAGTTGTGGGCACGGATGTATTATCTAGTCTTTTTCTACAGGCTGCTCACCTCCAAGAGTGAGAGACCTAGAAACACAGCTCCTGGATTACCTCTTGTCTAAAGTACATTTTCCTCCCTAGGCTTTTTTAGCATTTCTGAAATCTAGTTAAATCTTAACCTACTTTATATGTTTAATGTAATTTTTTATTTTCCCTTCGAGAGCTGTTAAATTGATGGTGCTTATAACCAGTAGAAGCTTATCATTAGGGAACTATTGTATATATCAATGGTAAGTGTTTTGATAGAAATATGTGTAGAACGGCACTGTCAAATATGGTAGTTCTAGACATATGTGACTACTTACATGTAAATTGAATTAATCAGACATTAAGTTGATTAAATTGAAAGGTAATTGAAGTTAAAGAATTTAGTTCCTCTATTACACTGGCCATAATTCAAGTACCCAATAATTTGAATAGTTGCTACTGTATTGGACAGTAGATCTAGAACATCCCCGTCAGTGTAGAGAGCACTGGTATAGAATATGAATCACAGCTGTTTCCCGAGAGTTGGAAAGCTTTAACCAGTTCCTGGTATTCAGAGTACCTTCCTTCAAGGAACTCAGTGTAGTTGCTTTCCTTCTTTTGTTTTATCCTCAGAGCCTGGCACAGTAACTGGTAGCTACCCGGAAAATATTGGAGTCTTAAAGGGTTTGGATGAAAGGTGTAAGAGGTGGGGCTTGGCATTTTCCTAATGAGAGGTAGCTTAGTTGGCTTTATTCAGTGTGAATCCTGTTGTTGGTTTTTTTTTTTTTTTTTTTAGATTTTTAAAACTTTATTTATGCATACAAGAACCTGGGTACAGGCCATAAGTGTGGGGGGCGGGGGGGTATGTGAGAGGATTCACCAGAGACTGAGTGGGGAGCAGAACAGGCAGATTGAAATACACTGCCGAGGGGAGCAGTGGGCGAGACAGGAGAGGTCTGCTGCACCATCCCTGGTCCTGGCCAGGCATCTCTGGCCCTCTATTGAACTCATGGCGCAGCAGCTGGGCATAGTTTGATAGGGCTGAGACTTTATCCCTTGTGCTGCCAAGGAGGCCCACTTTTTTTTTTAAGTCATTTTTTCTTCCAGTTTTATTGAGGTATAATTGACAAATGAAATTGTTTGTATTTATAGTATATAATGATTTGACATGCATATATTGTAGAATGGTTACCATGATCAGGCTAGTTAAAATGTCCATCCCCTCACATCATTGTGTCTGTGTGTGTTTGTGTGTTGAAAACACTTGGGATCTATGCTCAGCAACTTTCAAGTAAACAATGCACTATTATGAACTGTACTTACGAGGCTGGAAGTTAGATCCTCAGAACTTGCTTCTCTTACTAACCAATATATCCCATTCCCAGTCCCCCAGAGCTTGGCATCCATTCTACTCTCTGTATCTATGAGCTTGACATTTTTTTTTTTTTTTAAAGTTTCCTTATATAAGTGGTTCCATCCAGTACTTGTCTTTCTCTGGTTTATGTCACTTCTTCACATAAATATCCTCAAGGTCACAAATGGCAGAATTTCTCTTTTTTCCTTATCTTTATTTTGCCTTCTTTTTTTTTTTCTATATCATGGAAGAGATGAATAGTATTTATATACACACACCACACACGTGACACATTTTCTTCATTCATTCATCCATCGATGGCTACTTAGTTGTTTCCATATCTTAGCTGTCATGCATAACGCTGCAGGGAACATTGGCGTGTACGTACCTCTTCAACATGCTGATTTGCTTTCCTCTGTATATATACCCAGAGTTGGGGTTGCTGAATCATCTGGTAGTTCCCTTTTTAATGTTCTGGGGAAGGAAAGATTTTTAAAACAAATTTCATCTCCTGGAAAATTTAAAAGCCTTTGACTTCAGTGATTGTCACTGATCAAGTGGAATTAAGCAGGTGACCCATCATGTTAGAAGGCATTTGGTGGAGGTGTTGCAGTGAAAATGTCCACCTTTCCAAATTTGATTTTCACAGTACTACTTTATAATGTCTCAGGGAAGATATAAATGGACTTGATGGAAATACTTATGTGAATTGTCATGTTCATATGTTTATCTCATTCAGTGAGTGTGGTTTGCTATGATTAGAGCAAAAGTTTCCTGAATCCTTTTGCTTCGATTTCATTGTTTTGTTTGTTTTCTTAATGATGCACCATTCTTTTATATCCTTGTTTGTTTTCACAATGTAGGTGTTGTGTGGCCACCATAGTTTTCCCACCACAAAAGCACCCATAGTACTTCACCAGAATGTATTGTGTTCTCCACACCCCCTTCCTGGATGCCTCAGATCTGGGCTCAGCTTTCAGGGGTCAGTTTTCAAGTTTATCTTTGTCTGATCCTTTGTGTTTCCATTTTATTGTTAACTGCACTTTATCCATTTTCTTGTTAATGGGTTAATTGTTTCCTGTTTTTGATTAACACAAATAAAACTACTCTGTCTTTTGATGGGCAGATGCTTTCACTTTTCTTGGGTACATACCTGGGAGGGAAATTGCTGGGCTGTTACATTTGTACATAATACCAAAAGACTTTCTAAATTAGTTGTACCAATTTATGGTGCTTTTTTTGACATTACAAAAGATTAGTTTGTCATCTATGCATTTTTACTGTTTATTTTCCTCAGGTCTGTGTGAGTTAAGTCTTTTGCAAATAAATCTGAAAATAATACACACCTATCATGTCATTCAAATGGCTTGGCAAGAATACATAAAGTAAGCATCTCATACCTCCCTCCATTGACACACTTGATTGACTTTCACCACACAAGAGTTTTGGAAAAACTGGTTCCTGCCTTTGTAAATTTGATTGTACCTGTTGCTTTTTGCTGTGGGAGCTAGTGTACTTTGTCATTGCTTCACTAGCTACTATTTGAGGGCTTCCAGTGTGAAATGTAGCAGAATAAAGAACACAACCCTTCAGAAATGCTTGTAGTTTAATTCTGCAAGTTCCAAACTGAGTTCTTGATACTTGCAAGACACGGCATCTCCATGTCCAGAGACCAGTAGCCTAATGAGATATCTATAATGATACAAGACCAAATATGTTGCCATTAGAGTTATAATAAAGCACTGTTCAGCTTCCATATGACAGCAGATCACATTTTCTTTGGGATGCCGGGAGGTTTAGGTACCCATGGACAGCATCCTGGAGGGGGTTGGTATCCGAGGTCAGTCTCCAAAGGGTTTCAATGGCCATGGTTGTGTTTGCCAAGGAAGGGAATTGTTTGATGGATTCAAGACCAGGAAAGTAGTCTCCCATGTGGTTCTCAGAGTCTGATCTGCAGCCAGTAGCATCCGTTTCATGCAAGACCTACTATACCAGCAAGCCTGAGAGCCCCTCCCAGAATCAGGGTCTTCAGAAGCCTGAAGTCACACAGGTGACTGAGGTGCGAAAGTTGGAGAACTGTTCTACACTGGTAGCCAGAGAACAATCACTTGCTTTTTGATCAGGGAGTAAAGCTTACCAGAAAATGATGAGAACCAAAAGGCAGGATGACCTCAGGGACCTTGAATACTCATGTGAGTCTGTGGGGGCCTGCGTACCCTTGGCAGGAAAGGAAACGAACTCCTTCCTAGAAGCTTACTTGAGGAAGAGTGCATGAACAGTCTTGTAGAGAGTAAATTAAAATTAAATGATATTGGAAGGGGTGAGGCAAATTCGAGGTCAAGTAGGCACAGAGGTTGAAAGGAGATCTTGGAGGAGCAGCACAGCCGCGCTTGGCAACCAGCTGGTGTCAGTCAGCACTAGGCAGCCAGCTCAGGAGAAGTCAGGAGCCCCTGGGGTGTGCTCACCCACAGACTGGGCAGAAGGTGGAGCTATCTGCCACCCAGGGCAGGAAGTTTGTGGTGGGGGCGGGGCAGGGCGGGGATCTTCCTAACAAGGAGGATAGCTGCTTCCACAGAGCTGAGACATGTGCATGTGCATTCTGAGAAATTCAGACACAGGGAAGCTGCAGAAGGAAATAAAATCACCCCAATAGAGAGAAGTGATACATTTTTCTGCTTAAATATTTATGAATGACCATTTGTTTGTGCTCATCTTCATATACATGGTAGTATGCAGTTCTGACAACAAAATTTCTTAGGCAAATTGATCTTGAACACTGTCACTGTTTCACACATGAAAGAGTAGGCCCAGGTCAGTGTGTGCTTGCAAATGAAGAGATTTTGTATTTGGGAAGCACAGTGTTTATGCAAGTAGCTGGTGGCAATTCTAGTCCACAGTCACAAAAACATCCTGTCCCTATCAGTTGTCCAGAGGAAATCTGGGGCAAAACAGTCCGAGACTGGTGTGCCAGCATTGGCTTGGGGAGAAGAACCCCAACTGCATTTAAGATAAAAAAGATGAAAACTGTGGCTTTTATGGGAACTATAGGGCTATTCTGATGACTTGTAAGAAGCAATTACATTGTGAGTAAAATGTCTCCCACAAAAGTCATCACCCAGTTCCAGCATTGTCTTTTGAAGTAGGCAGCTAGCTCCCAGTGACTTTCTTAAGCAGGCGACGATGTAGAAACAGTTTGTTGTTTCTTCTTAGTTTTGTGAAACAATTTGTTTTCATTGTTACATGGATAATTTCTTAGGCTCTTATGGTCTTTTTTTCCCCCTATAGTGAATATAGTTAAACAGTTTTAATTGTGCTGTTATTTTCCATTTGTAGTAGGTGAGATAATTTATCAATCCTGTATTGACTCATAATTGTGGGGCTTGGAGTGATTTTTATAAACAGCTTTGCAATTTCTTTGCTCATTTGTCTGATAAATTTGCTTAACATAAATTCCTATAAGTAGGGTGAGGTTTTGAATCAAATGATACTTACACATTTAAAATGTCGACATCTATTACCACATTATTCTCCAGAAACGTATATTTCTACCTACTGTGAATTGGGGGTTTCTTTCTCTCATACCTGTGAGACCTTTAGATATTTGACAGTTACTTAATCATTACCAGTTCGATAAGTATGAGGGATGATTTTTCTCTCCTTTTTAAAATGGATAACTAGTAAGACTGAATCACTTATCATAGATATATTAGGTATTTGTATTTCTTTTGTGAAAGGCTTTTCTTTTCCTGCTTTTGTGTATTTATATTGTACTGATTTATAACCTGTTAACTTACGGATATTCAACCTTCGTCTATTTTTAATCATTTTGTAAGCCAAAAGGTGTACATACTTACCTATTTTTAAAAAATAATCTTAAAGCATCATAATGTATAAAAGACATCAGAAAACAGTTCAGTGACTTTCATAGAGCCAACATTTATGTAACTTGACCCAGTTGAAGATACAAACATTGCAAAACTCCAAAAGTTAGGGGTGTATCAAGCCCAAGGCCTGGGAGTTATGGTTGTGGTCTGCCCCAGCTTAAGACAATAAAAGTGCATTAGAGAAATTAAAATCAATAAAACTGTTGACTAAAAAGCTGGCTTACTTTTTATTGCATTGACCATTAAAAAATGTCAGTGAGAAAGAGAATGAATATTTGTGTGTGTGTAAAACCTACTCTGTGTCTTACCTACAAACTCTTTGATGAATAGAAGTTCTTAATTTTAATATAGTCTACTTCATCTGTTCTTCTATGGCTGATGTTTGCTGTATCTACAGAGATGTTCTTTATTATCTCTCGAGAGCTTTATTGTTTCAATGTTTTCATTGAGATCTATAAACTACCTGAAATTAATGTTTATGTATAGTATGAGCTAGAGGTCAAGTTTAATTTTGTTTTCCCTTAAGCATATTCAAATGACTTAACACCATTTATTGCAAAGATTGAACTCTCCTTGTTGGTCTGCAGTGCCAGTTTTTCCTTTGAATAAGATTTTAATTGATTTACCGATAGCTTACAATACTATATAAATTTGGAGAGTACAGCTTCATACCATGACACATGTGTGTGCCTCACCACACCTACCTACCACCAAAGTCGAGTACCATTCACACTATCAAATTGCCCCCTCTACCCCTTTGTCCTACCCTCTTTTCCTCCCCACCCCCTGTAATAACCATATTTTCACTTAGTCTTTGAAATGCTTCTTTTGTGGTCTTTTGTTTGTGTGGTGCCAACTTTGGTGTACAACAAGCATCCATTTCATGTGTGATCTATTTCTGTGCTTTCTGCTCTTTACTTTCTTCTGTGTGTCTAATATACTGTCTTCAGGACCGTGCTTTATAATGAATCCGATACCTGGAAAGAATGTCTGTTCTTCAAGGGTGTCTTGTTTTCCTTGACTGTTTGCATCCTGTATACATTTTTGTATTAGCCTGTAAATTTGAAATTATCTTAAAAAGACTTATTATGATTGATTGGGATTGTATTGGGTGTCTAGATAAATTTGTGTAGAAGTGATACCTTTACAATCTTAAATCTCAACATGGACTATCCCTTTCATGTATTTGGTCTCCTTTAATTTAAAAAATACTGTTTTCTATGTAAGGGTTTTCTACCTTTTGGTTTATATATAGAACTTTGATATTGTTGATGGAATTCATTTTCTAACTTTACTGCTAGTATATAAATACAGTTAGTTTTTGAATATTAACTTTTGTTCCCCTGAGCTTTGATATAGTTAGTCATTTTTTTTCTGGTGACTTACTTGTAAGTTTATATGTAGATTATTTTGGATTTCTTATGTGTAGAATTTGCAACTGCTGATGATTTTTTCTTCACTCCCATTCCTCATATATTTTTGTCTAGCTTTCCACTTACTTGTAGTGGAAGAGTTTACGTGAATCACTTAGAATTAGAAATTCTTCCTAAATGAAAAATTAAAGCTGTAGTCTTTGAGTTATCTTTGAATTTAAACCCAAATCTCTAGGTGCCTCAACAGCCATGAGGCCTAGTGAAAGGTTATAGTTTCTTCTGAGACATCATAAATGTTCCTAAAGGTTGTATAAATATTCCATGTTACTGAGATTTAATATTGTAAAGATATCACTCTGTCCAAATTCATCTGGAGACCTAGTGCAATCCTAATCAATTCTAACAAGTTTTTTGCTTTTTGAAATCTGTATTTTAAATGATTAAAAGTTAAGTTTGATGGTGAGAAATCATAATGCTTATCTGAAGGACTTGTAGATGAAAGCTTATAGTTTTGCTAATTCCTTCAAATAGTGGTATTGCCTGTGTAACCACAGGCAAGCATCTCTCTCAGAAGCCTCCTACTGCAGGTAGTTCAGGGAATTGTCTGCTTTGCAGAGAGTACTGGTTTGTTGTGGTAGTGCTGTGTGGTACCATTATAGATGAACTGCAGGAAGAACTCTTGAAACTGTGGGAGAGAAATAGCATGTGAGTGTCAGTGTGGGCAAGTGTCAAGTAGTGTTATGCAGAGGAAAATTCCAAGTTGACGAGTAACTTGGCGGGTTGCAGCTGAGGGATCAGTATCTTGTCACTGCTTGTCCTCTGGCAATGTCGTGCTTGCTCCTGTGTGCTGGCACAGTCTGTGGGTTGCTGTAGTCAAGGGAGCCAACAGATGCTGAGTAGTCCCAGGGAAGTGATGGCATTTGAGGTGGACAGCCCCTGCTGGGTCAGCCCCATGGGGCACGTCTGTACATGGCTGTGCAGTTTCAACAGTGGCAGGATGAAGCTGTGTAGATGGGTCAGCAAAAGGCAGTTATAATGAGCAAGAGCTGTATTTGTTATTTGGGGAATCGTGGGAGCTGCCAAACAAAACCTTCAAGTGTAATTAGTGCCATGGAAAGAACATGATTTTCCTCCCACCATTTTGTCTTTCACTTTTTCACGCAAGTGTGCCATTAAGCTTGTGTGTGAATTGTCATTGAGATGTTAGAAAACTTTTAGAAACTATTGCAAAATGCTCATTAAAAAATTACTATCTGTCTGGCCCTCCCTGGTGGCGCAGCGGGTTAAAGCACAGCACTGAGAAGCTAAAGCCGCTTCTGCATGAGTTCGATCCCCACCTGCCCTGGAGGAGATCCACATGGCGTGGCAGACCTCTCCTGACCCGCCCGCTGCTCCCCTCAGCAGTATACTCCCTCCATCTGCCTGTTCTGCTCCCCACTCTGTCCCTGGTGAGTCCTCTCACCCTCTGCATCTCTGGCCTGTACCCCAGTTCCATATGAATAAATAAATAAATCTTTAAAAAAAAAAAGAATGCTAACAGATATGTATGTAATTCCCTTCTGAAACAATGTTATTTAAAAAAAAATTACTGTCACCAATCTAGGGGGTTAAATAATTTTATTCTTCTAGATTAGAAAATTTTCAAGACTATGCTTATAGGAAAATCTTATTCTAACTTTGGAGCATGATATATTTGAATTCAATTTGCAGTTTTCTAGCTTGAAAAAGAATATAACTAATTATGATGGATGGGGTGTGAGACTGATTTTAAGTTTTTTTTAAAAACTGTCTTTAAGTTGATTAATTTAGAATGTTTTCTATTTTTTTTCCCCAAAAAGTACTGACACTACGTAAAGTTTATCTTTATAGTAGATGTTTTAAGATTGTATATAGGAAGCCACATGGCATAGAGGAAGATGCTACTTATTTCTTTTGCCAGTGGTGTTTTACTGAATCATTTCATGAGTTTTATGTCCTTTTGTTGAGTGGGAATATATGCAGTGAGCTGCAGAAACCCCTTCCACCCTATGCAAACGCCACCATTTGGTGACTCTTTAGCAAGCACATATGCTAGCTTTTATGATTATCTGTGCAATTATGTTGTTATTTTTTTTAATAGAAGAACACTGTCTTGTAAAATAGTCTGTTTTGCAGAGTTTCTCTAAATGTAATAATTTGAAACACTCCTTGGGAAGCTTCCTTTCACATAAATTATGAGATGAAACAAGGGTTCATCTTTTATAAAACAAGGGTTCCTTTATTAGCTTGAAAATCTGCTGCTCTTCCCCTCCTCCTCTGTATATATTGGGTTTCATATATTATATACTTTCTCAGTTATAAGCAATATGGTAGATATTAGGACCCAAATCTGATATTTGTGGTTCTTACTCAGGTCTTTTCAATTGTGGGTTGTTTTTATGCCTTTGAATATGGTGGAATATGGTAGATATCTTAATGCCACAGTCATGAAAGAAGCAGTTGATAATTGTAAAAGTTTATGAAAATGTAAACCTTTCTAAGGTTGTTAAGTTCCAAATATAGCCTGGGACTCTTTAGAAAACGTGACTTAAAAATTGTTATTGAATTATTGTCTAATGAAGGATTGAGTACTTAGTATATGTTGCTTTGGGGGAGAAGATATTTCTGATGACCTCTTTATAGGTTTTTACTGTATAGAGAGAATTGTGGACCCGTTTCAGAGAAGACTAAAAACTGCTTATTTTTAGTCCATTTATTTCTTCTCTTTGCAAATCCTGAAATGACAAGTTGATTAAAACACTTAAAAACTGAAATTTTAGCATATTTTTTAAAAGAACTTAAACACTATAACTTGGATTATTTAATATGTATTTTTATGTGCTGTGTATAGGGATAAAAGTAAAGGAGTAGTCTTTTAGCAACCACTTGATAGAATTACAGTGATTTTGGAAGTAAATGGATGCAATAAATAAACCTGGTTCTCAGGAAAAATTCACCTTAGCAGTAAAAGGGAAGTGGCTTTCAGTAATTAAACTTATTCTGCCAATACTGATGGATCACTAGTTAATTGCTGAATTTTTAAATATATTAGTCAGAATGCAGTCTAAGAAGAACCTTTTTGGGTGTTATGGGATGAGGGGCTTATTACAGTTAATCAGACGCTGCTCAGTTGGATATGTGAATATCAGGAAGAGGAAGGATCAGAAAAATAGCACCTACTAGATGTTCCTGGAACCCTGGCCTAGGTGGCTATTACAGCACAGTTGTAAGAAATGAAGTGTGTACAGTCATCAAAGTGGCTTGCAAAGAGGATGATGGTTGAGAAGGCTGGGGGAGGCTGTTGTCTCTGGGGTACACAGCCCACAGCCTAGCATTAGGTGCTGGGTCTTGGGCCAGCGTTGGTCAGGTGAGGAAGAAGAGCTGGACATGGAGGGAACCAGAAGAGAGTCAGGACAAGCTGCCAGGCACTTCTGCCTTTGTGTTCACCACATCCAGCCATGGAGACCCTCCAAGAGTTTGGCTCTCTCTAACTCCGTGTACCCTGCAGCGAAGGAGATTCTGGGACGCACGGTTCCCAGCTGAACTAACAAGTTTACGGTAGAATGATCCAGTACATTGTACTTCCCATTTGGGGCCTCTCTTTTGGCCTCATCTTATCAGGAGATGGTGACAATGTAATAATACTTCCAGCCTCAGGATTTCCATTTCCTGCCGTGCTTATTGAGAAATGTTTATGGGTATCATCACTTGAGAATTTAAAATTCTGTACTTTGGATAACTCTTCTTCTTTAATACCATGGACTTTTCCTAATGTATTTTACTGTAAAATTTGTCTTACTGATTTTTCCCTTTATTGTGACTAAAGTTTTACGTTCCAGTAAATGAATTCCAGGTAAGAAAATATTTAAATTTTGAAGATGAAAACAGGTACAAAATTTCAGTTTGGCTCAGTCTACAGAGATTTGGGATGAAAAATAACCATGAAGGCCATGAGATTTTATGCTCACTTTCTGAAATGTTAATACTTCATTCTAGTAATGATGAATAAAAAGGAGGTGACTTTTTGCAAGAAATTTCAACTCAGGATTTCTAGGCTCTTCGAAACAGAGCGCCTCCAACTTTTGCCAGCCAGGTCAATCTCCTCAGCCAGCAAAATGGCCAGGAACTGGCCAGAGCCAGTGGCCTGCTCTCAGAGTCCCACTGCACATTCTGCCCAGGTCTGCCTTCTGTCTGCTGGAGCAGTGTGGCCGCTAGTGCCTCCTGCTTTGTTTTTTAGTGGAAGATCTGACAACGATAGCACAAGAAAGGCATGAGAAAAGTTTTCATTATCTCCTTCCTGTAGTCCATAACAGGGCGAGGGTATTAATTTGTCTTTTTACCGTTTAGTTTTCTCTAGGGTTGGAAGATCTCTTCAAATTTGTTTTCTGAATTCTGGGATGTGTTTTGCATGCAGAACACATTGACTGGGATTAGAAATGTCTACTAGGTAGCATATGTAATACTAATTTTTGATTATTACTAAGTTTTCATTACATGCAGATAAGAACTGAATTAATAGGGCAGGTGTTTCTATGCTGTCATGAGAAAAGGAAACAACTAACTGCTGATTGTGCACACAGTGTGCACAGAACTGAAGACTCTCGACTATGTAAGATGATTATTATGAGTTACATACTTCTAAAGCGAAAGCTCTTGGGGCAGCTAGCAGCCCTTGTTTAGGGAATGTGAAGCTGCCTGATATTATTATAAAGATGTAGAATAAGATACTGTACAAAGGGTAATGGCTTCAGACAAAAGTTTTATGTGTTTTTTCCTTCCTTCCCTTTTCCCCCTCACTTTGGTATCTCCTATTAGTGGTCAGAAAAATTCAAGTTACGAGTGAAAAGTGTGAAACTAACCCTTATCTGATTGACCTCGAAGATGCTTTGTTTAAAACAAAATTCAAATTTTACTTCTTGCCTAATTTAGTCTCAACATCTGTTTTTATTAAAGATTTGTGTTTCTTTTGAAGACCCCAGAAGAAAATTGTGTATGAATAGTAGACCATCAAGACAAAGTTGCTTCTAATGAGATTAAATCCACAAATGAACATGACTTCTGTTCCTTTGATAGCTTCGGTCTAGATTTAGTCCATTTATATAAACATTTTGGCAGTGATTATTCACCTCATGGTCTAGTTTGGTAATGAAAATGGTAAGCATATGGTATGTGTTTATTATTTCCTGAAAATGATCTCATTTCCATTTCTGCTGCCATTACCTAAATTATGGTCTATTATCATAATTCACCAGGCCTTTGCAATAGTTGTTTGCTTGACTCCAAGTTCCTGCCGCTTTCAAGCTATGCCCCACCCACTCCCCTGCAAGCTTGCTCTCTGATTTACAAGTTTAGTGGTGTCACTGAATTTAGAGGACTTCAGAGTTTCTGGTGTTGAAGGATTAGAGTGTACATACTGTAGTATTTCAACTGAGGCCCTTTTACAGCAGATTAACTAATTTGTTGTACTGACTTGTCCAAAGGTCACAGAATTAGTAGCAGAGGAAGAGAAAGATAGAAATATGTTTTGCTGCATAAAAGAAATACAGAACTGTAGAAGTGGAATCCTGCTGCTAGGGGCCTTTCTTAGTGGAAAGGCAATTCAGGGCTTGGATATTGAGTAATCCAAAGTTATTATTTGAATGTGCATAAGATAGAGCATGAATTTTGGAAAACCTGTTGACCCATCTTCTCTAAAGAAGTTGGATAACAAATGTCTTACACATTGAAGCACAGCTGCCTATGATAAGATTTTATATATGTGTATTTTAAACCTTGATATCGTAAAATAACATTTTCACAAAATGACAGTTTGAAAAATGACATTCCTATGTGCATCACTGGTAATACAATTGAACCTCTTAATATTTAGTATTAATACAAATTAAAATCCATGGCAGTACCTTAATACTCCATATTTGATCTGTTGCTTTTCTTGGGAAGAACAGTAGAAATCACTGCTTTAATGTTTATGATTTCTGAATTTAACAAACATGTAGTTATGTTTATGTAACAGATTTAGATTTCCTGTAAAAGAAACAAGATTACTATTTCTTAGTAATTTATACAACTGAAGAAAACTTATATTTATCAACCAAAGCTTAAAATCAGAGTTCAGCATTGATATATGAGGAGAGGACCTGTATCTTGAGTGTCTGTGTACACTTGATTCCATATTATCTGTCTCTTGCTTATGCTCATTGGTTATTTCTTTGGTTCAACTTTCATGTATTTTGTGGCTTTGTTGTTTGGTGTGTGTATGCTGAAATTCTTATATCTTCTTGACAACTTGATCCTTTTATCACTATAAAATGTCCTTTATTTGTAGCAACTGAATGGTGATTATTGATTACTGATACTGATGTTGATTATTATTTCCTTAGTTTTATAGATTTTTCTTAATGTCTAATTAGTTACCTATCACACACCTGTGCACCTGGAGCAGAGCTGGGGATTGGGTGGAATAGTGAAGTGGGTCATGGCTCAAATGCTGCAGATTTCTGTTCTTGTCAACATTCAGTAGATTTTCTTGAATATATGTTTCTGCATTTGCCATACATCCTTGTGCAGTTTTTTTTTTTTTTTAAAGATTTATTTCTTCATACAGAACTGGGGTACAGGCCAGAGGCTCAGGGGCGGTGAGAGGCTTCACCAGAGACAGAGCGGGGAGCAGAACAGGCAGATCGACGAATTACACTGCTGAGGGGAGCAGCGGGCGGGTCAGGAGAGGTCTGGCTCGCCATGTGGTCTCCTCCGGGGCAGGCGGGAATCGAACTCATACGGAAGTGGCTTCAGATTCTCAGTGCTGTGTTTTAACCCGCTGCGCCACCAGGGAGGGCCATCCTTGTGCAGTTTTGAGTGACAATATCTAAGTAGTTTTTCTTGTTTGTTTAATGATTTTCACCAGCTAGGATTGGTATGTTGGGGAAGATCCATTCAAAAAACCTCTTAATCATTCTAGAAGTGTTTTTCCTGTTTGTTTAAATTTTGTGGGAATAAAGCACCACTTATGGAAAGGTATCTTTGTTCTACATGATAGTTTTCATTGTCTTCATTATGTTTTCTTTTTTCTTTGATAGTGATTAATTTTTAGTCCACTCCTTTAGAGTTTAGACTCTCAACTTGTCTCTTTGTGTTTTATCTTGGAAAACAAAGCCTCATTTTATTTTCCATTCCTTAGACAAAATCCTTCCATTTGTAGTCCTCTGAATATACCTTTGTGTGCATCTTGTTTCTGTGGTTTCTTCCAAGGCTAAAGGTAATGGCTTCCCACTAGGCTGGGCCATTCCCGCTGAGAGGTGCACTTCCCTCTGGTGGGCCTTTGTCTTGGCACTTCACAAGGTGTTTGACTTAGCAGTTAGCTGAAAGTAACTATACTGACATGATTCCACTCAATTGATCAGCACTGTGAATATTGTGGTGCAGTGTCACGAGTGGTTCTAGATTCAGCATTGTCCTAAGTTGTTGAGGCTGAATAGAAGTTTTCCTATGCTAATTCCAGTGATATCAAGTAGCAGCACCTTGCAAATAATTTAATTGTTCTTAGAATTGGCAAAACTAAAATCTTACCTGATTTAAAAGTGTATTGACTTTAATAAAAATATTGCACTTAAAAATGCTAAGGACATTTCATGAATCTGTTATTTCTTTTGGGTCTTATCATAAACTTGTCTCATTTGGGGGATTTCTTCAAGGGCAGGCTCACCATTCATATGATAAATCCCAATTTTTAGCGGTATTAACCTTTTTATTACCATTATTTATTGTGTTAAATTAGTTTTATTATTTAATTACTAGTAATTGTTGTTTTATTCTGATGTTACTATGCATCAGAGGCTTTACTTATATAACTTTGAATCCTCACCACTAGCCTGTAAGTAGGTAGTATTAATCTTTCTTAGTGAATGAGAAAACAGGCTTTAAAAGGTTAAGTAACTTGCTCCTGTTCACATAACTAATAAAAGTTGACCCAGGTATGTCAGTATTCTCAGAAGCCTAGAACAAGGGGGGGGCCAGGTAGAAGGGTTTGTGCCAATAATCAGTGAACTGGGTTTGATTGTTTATCTTAATTGGTCTTGGATTGTGAAAATAATGATTTTTCATTTGATGAGAAGGGCATGTGAAAGTACACAGACCAAGAAAACTCACTTTTGATTTTTAAAATTATTAGGAATTGTTAACCAATATTGACATAGACAAGCTTATGTTTGCATAATTCAGACTAGAAAAGAGCCAGCCAGCGTTTGAATTTGGAATGTACTTGAATTTCTTTAAAGTTTGAATCCTGTGCTTATGATTAAATAACTGGAAGTTACTTCAAGGAGATTGGTGATAGCATGTTAAGAAGCAGGCTCCTTGGCCCCCAAGAAGCTATCTGGTTTTGCTGCCTGCTCTGACGAACTGGGAGAGGATTCTTCATTCAAGCCAGAGTGGGGCTCCTCAGCAGAAGCTGATTCGGAGACTTGGCTATAAGCTTTGTTTCCTCATTCATGTAATGAATGGGTAGGGTTTCTTTTAGCTCTCAGAGTCTGTGATTCCCTCAACAGGAAGATGGTAGTTTGTATTTCAGAGGGCTTTACATCCTGTTTGCATAGAATTAAAAACTCTAGTTACTAAGTTAAATTAGTACTATAGAATTGTGAAATAAAATGTATTGCTACGGCTAGACCATACAATGATAATAATTGACAATATTATTTACAAATTCATTCTGTCAATTATTACTATAAATACGTTTAGTGAGTTCTTAATTAAGAATTGTTAGAATGGGGCCCTCCCTGGTGGCACAGCGGGTTAAAACACAGCACTAAGAAGCTAAAGCCACTACAACATGAGTTCAATCCCTGCCCTGGAGGTGACCCACATGGTGCAGCAGACCTCTCCTGACCCACCCGCTGCTCCCCTCAGCAGTGTACTTAGTCAGTCGGCCTGTTCTGCTCCCCACTCTGCCTCTGGTGAATCCTCTCACTGCCCCTGCACCTCTCACCTGGACCCCAGTTCTGTATGCATAAAGAAAGAAAGAAAGAAAGAAAGAATTGTTAGAATGATATTCCAGACCCACTTTTTAAATATATAATAGTTTATTTTTACATCATTTTGTACAATTTTTTTTTCATATCAATTGTAATCCCCGTGGGTTTCCCATCACCAACTGACCCATGTGCCATCACCATAGTCCAGCACACTTCCCTCCCCCCACTGTTTTTGATCCCGTTTCCCACTCCACCCCCATAAAATGCCTCTGGTATATGGCTGTTCATTATTACTATTTTCTCACCTGGTCCATTATACTCCTGCTATGAGCGAAACCATCTGGTATTTTTCTTCTTTTTTCTGGCTTATCTCACTAAGCATGATCTTTTCCAGCTCCATCCAAGTTGCTGCAAAAGACATGTGTTTCTCTTTTTTGGTTGCTGAGTAATATTCCATTGTATATATGTACCACATCTTTTTTATACAGTCATCTACTTTTGGGCATTTGGGCTGCTTCCATGTTTTTCCAATTGTAAATAAAGCAGCAATAAACATGGGGGTACAGGTATCTTTTTCAATCAGTGTTTTTGTGTCTTTTGGGTAGATACCTAGGAGTGGGATTGCTGGGTCGTAGGGAAGCTCCATGTTTAGCAGTTTGAGGACCCTCCAAACAGTTTTCCATAGTGGTTGTACTAGTTTGCATTCCCACCAGCAGTGCAGGAGAGTTCCTTTTTCTCCACATCCTCGCCAGCATTTGTTGTTGCTAGTTGTTTGAAGGTGTGTCATTCTCACTGGGGTGCCCAGACCCACTTTTTAAAATCTTTCTTTTAGAAATGTGGCTTGTTGTCCAGGTCTCCCTTACTTGATGTTGATAGGCAGAAAATAATTGAAATGCAGGTTAATATTTTTAAAAAATACTTCATAAAAGACTGGATAAAAAGGTAATGAAAGTGACTTCCCCCACCCCTACAGTTTTGGAAAGAATCTGTTTTATTTACTTATTTTGTCCTACAGATAAAAAATAGATTTTGAGTACCTATTTTATATGTATGGGCTAGACCAAACCTATAATAAAGATGATACAGCTAGTTTCTAAGAAATTATCATTTATCAAAGGAAAATAAATATTTCTGCAAGCAATCACTGCTTATATAAGTATATGATGAATGTCATATAAGCATGGAATATGAGGATTTATAGATTATTCTTTTGAATTTTTATCACAGGAATCTATTAGTCTCAAGAAATTAAAGGAAGAAAAGTCCCCAGAACTTAATAGAGGAAAATTTGTAACTGGGTTGAATAGAGAAAAAATTGCTATTCTCTTGACTTATAAAATGATGACTAATATTTCAGTTTGCAATTATTGGGGGGGACGTTGACCTAGCCAAAGTGGGGAGGAAGGAGTATTCTGGGTGTTGATGAGTAAGTGTAGTTATTGGTTTGGAGCCAAGGACTCTTACAGAGTGATGTGGGTGATTGCCAAAGGCTATATTTACATTCAAAGGTTAGTTTAAGATTGAGTATCATAACTATTCTGACTCTAACTTTTCTCTTTTGTAAGATAAGATCAGCTGAGATGATCCCTAATTAATAGGTATGCTTTGAATGAATAAATGATGAAATAAGTGAAGAAAATATGCCTTTGGCACCTGGGTGAATTGGTGGTGGGAAGTCCACGGGGATTACAACTGAGGTGAAAAAAAGCACAAAATGACGAATGATGTAAAAAGTAAATATATTTAAATAATAAAAAAAGAAAATATGCTTTTGGCTATTTTCCTTGACATCATGCCTTAAGAATTTGGAATTCTTGGTAGGCAGTGGGAAATTAACAAATTTTATTTTGGGTAGGCAGTGGGAAATTAACAAATTTTGGTAGAAAAATGATTTAATTACCTTCCCTAAAAAAAGAATAAGTCGTGATCTCTTCACATAAATAAAGGTGATTGTGTTTTGAAATTACTTTCTTTAGGAATAAGTGCACCCTTGTTGGATCATCAGTTGTCAGTTCTGTTAACACTTAAAATAATGAGTCTTAAAAGTTTTATTCTTTTTAAGATTTATTCTTACTTAGTTATGCATACAAGAATTGGGGTATAGGCTTGAGGTACCGGGCATGAGAAGATTCACCAGAGACAGAGTGGGGAGCAGGACAGGCAGATCTACCTATTGAAGTACACTGCTGAGGGGAGCAGTGGGGAGACAGGAGAGGTCTGCTGTGCCCTGCGGGTCAGCTCCCTGGCTGGGGATCAAACACATACAGCAGTGGCTGGAGATAGCTTGATAGCACTGAGACTTAACCCCTTTTGCGGAGGCCCAAAAGTTTTATGTATTTTTGTAGAAAATATTTAGGAAATGAATGTAAGAATTTAGGAACTTGTAAGGATTTAACAGTACCTTACCACTTTTACTGTATTTTACAGTCCCATGTATATGGGGTTGAAAAATGAACTGTGTCTTTACTCCAAATAGTTTGAGAATCACTGGTCTAAATGATTTTAAAGTTTCTGACCTTGGGTAGATGAAAATGCATCATTACATGGGTCATCTTTTTCCAAGGCCTCTTTTCTCAAAGATTCTCTAAAGATGCACTTATAATCTAGTCATCTGAAAAGTGACTTCATCATGGAGCCTGAGAATACATGACAGGCATCTTTACCCTTAGAGCAGATTATATGCTTGATAAAATTACCTTCAGGTGGCAATTAAGTAGGTTAGGTCTCAAGTTTCTCATACTGTCAATATATATGATTTATAGTCCTTACTTGACCTGAAGTTCACATTTGCTTTCATTCAGCTATTCACTGTATCTCTGAATTGTGCAGCAAAACAATCATGACAAATAATGAAGTAAGACCCCATAATGTCAGTCATGTAATGTTGTTTTTCCTTATGTTCCTCTGCATCCTAAGTTCCAGTTGGCAATGCTTTGGTGCGCCTACTAGTGAAGGCAGACATTTTGTATTCATCTCAACTCTCCTTTTCTCATTCATCAACTTTTAAGTGTCACTGTGTCTTTAGAGTACACCTCCTAAGTATCTCAAATCTATCTGCTTTTCTCGCATCTCACTTTTGCTGTTTTAGTTGAGATTTTCTTGATTTCTTGCCCGGCCTCTATCAGTCAGTAACTTTCTGATTATTGTCTTTGCCCTAACCCTTTTTCAGTCTCCATGGCAATTTTCTGGAAGTATGATACTGGTAAGTACTAACCTAAAAAGCTTCTAGATGCACTTGTCTATGGCAGTAGCCTTCAAACTTCTTGTAATGTAGTTGAACCCTTTCTTCAAATACGGGGGGGGGGGGTAATTTAACATGTGGCTTGCAAACAAGGACTTTTGTGATTTAGTCTCTGCCTTTTTTCTTGCATTCCTGGCCTCTTGCCTGGACTTCAGATTAGCTAAATGATTTGAGTTCTACAAAAATTCCTTGTTGATTGTTGCTTTTGGAGGGTTGGGGAGTGCTGTGTGTTAGCAAAAAAAAAACTTTTACTGCTATGCTTGGAATGCTGTAAAGGCCTTTCCCTTCCCCATTTATTTTGTTCTTGTCTCAAGATGTCACCTGAGTCTTCAGTATCTTTTGTGTGATAATAAGATGACTCCTGGCGGAGATCCTTGAATAACTTCAGGATGGACCTGGCGATCTAAAGGACCAGCTTCTTCTTTTCATTCCTACTCCTAGGGAGAGGACAGGGCCTGGAGATTGACCCATAACTGAAGCATGGTGACGTGAGGTAAGCACACCAGGAGCCTTTTGCTCAGTTCCTGGTGTGCAACTTAGTCCCTGATATGAATCTCGCTTCATGTTAGACCATGTACCGCCCAGGGGATGGCACAGGGGTCCCCTGTCTACTGATTCTGACTCATCCTTGGTGTGCAACTGGACCACTCACCCCTTGATGTGTCACTATACCATGTCGGACCACGTCCAGCTGCCAATGCAACCTACCTGGAACCTTGTAGGTGCATATAAGCATATAAGCCCCCGACTTCCTACAGACGGCGGCGCTCAGCCTTGGGATGCGAATCTGCTGCGTCAGCCCCAGTGCATTAAAATGGTTTGTTAGCCCTGGTGTCCATGTTTCCTTTGTGCCATCTAACATTTCCAATGGCCAGCAGTTTATTTATACATATAAGAGCTGAGATGTAGGCTAGAGGTATGGGAGGGTGAGAGAATTCACCAGAGACAGAGTAGGGAGGAGACCAGGTAGATGTGTGACTGAAATCCACTGCTGAGGGGAGCAGCAGGTCAGGGAGGGAGGAGAGGTCTGCTGCACCATGTGGGCCAGCTCCCTGGCTGGGGATCGAACTCCTGCTGCAGTGGCTGTAGATAGCTTCGTAGTGCTGAGACTTAATCCCATGTGCCACCAGCAATCCCCAATTTAATTAATCACCCCTACATTATGAAACCTTCATAAAAATTCATAAATAACAGAATTTGGGGAGCTTCTGGGTTGGTGAACACATTGAGGTGCTGGGAAGGTGTGTAACAGGGTGGACACCAGGAAAATGGAAGGTTCCAGGTTTCTTGTCCCATGCAAAAGAGGGTTGAGCTGAGCAGGGAGGAAAAGAAAGTTAGAGAGGAGACTGGAGAAGGGAGCAGGATGGAGAGCCAGAAGACCTGAGGGAGGCTCATGGTGCAGACAGACACGTGAAGAAGCGGTTCTTATTTCTTGGCCCTGGACTGGTTGACACAAATATGGGTGAGAGAACCGTGGTGAGGTTGACCATGGCAGCTTTTATCTTCATTTTGATTTTGCTCTTTACTCCCAGACTTGTCTGGCCATTTCTGACCCTTCTCTATGGGTCCCCACAGGAAGGTGCTTTAGACCAGTGGCAGGCTTTAGGCCTTGCTTTGGGCCAATCTCTTTTGAGTGGACTTTTACCCACGAGGGGATAGGTGACTTCGGGTGTTTGATTTAGAAACTATATTCTTTGTCTTTTCTGCATTGTTTACTAATTGTATTAAAGTTCCTTTCCATTAAAGGTCTTATATATTTTGTCTTGATGCAGCAGATGGCAGAACCAATTTAGAGCAGGCAGGTTTGGGGTTTCTGGGGTGCCCCTCTCCCTGGCCTGTAACAAGTGGTGTACCCTAAGAGGGCTTGGATGCTCTGTACCCTATCTCTTGCCCTGTGCCTCTTTTACAATTGCCTCTTCCTGTGTTGTAGCCTTTATAAAATAACATGGTAAGTACAGCATTTTCCTTAGGTCTGGGAGTCATTCTAGGGAATTACCTGAGGAAGGAATTATGGGAACCCTATAATTTTTAGCCAAATTAGAAGTGCAGATGGCCCGGGGCCCCTGGAGTTACCAGCTAAAATGAGAGAAGCCTTGTGGGACTGAGTCCGTAGAGTCTGATGTTAACTCTGAGTAGTTAGTGTGCGGATAGATTGTGGGATTCCCAGTTGATGTCTGAGAATGGGTGTTGAAAATGACTCCAGGCATTTGCTGTCCGGGAAGCTTAGCAAATGCAAACAAACTAAAGCTTCTAGACTGCCCAGCCAAACATTTAGTCTGGGGGGAGCTGGAACTCAAAGGTCTTCTCAATCTTGTCTTGGATAGGTCTTTTTTAAATTGTGATTTCTTTAAGGGAAAGAACCTATCTTTTCTTTTGGCAGATTTACTTATTAGTACTAGTTGTGTACAAATCTCTTGTACTTCATGACTTTATCAATTAATGACCTTGATGAAATTGCATATAATGTTGACTATTTGTTCAAAGTAATGTTTCTTAACCCTTCTAAAATTAGTAGGGCAAACAGCTGAGAAGTGCAAGGTCTTTAGCTTGATTTTCTCCAGTTTCTTCTATATTTTAAATAGGACACAAATATCCCTGTAAATAAAAATAACTTCCTCCCAACCCATTTGGAAAATATCCCAGACTTCCTCTTCATGCCTTGCAAAGTTCCTGCTGCCTAGTCATTATGACTCTTTGTTTTTCCTTTACCATAAGCGGCCCTCCCAGGAATGGTTTAATCGCAGATGTTTGGCGGGTAGTAATCCATGTATTCTGGTTTTGTACTTTTTCTGAAATCAGATGAAAGGTAATCACTCCGTTCCTTCCCTTGTTCTAAGAAGATTGAACTCACCTGTTCTTAAAACTTACCTTGGTAAGTGATTTGGAACCATAATGAGAAAATAGAGTAATTGGGGTGTCTCTGTCTTTCTTTCTGTCTCTATCTATTATACTGTTCCCTTAGGAACTGCATTTCTAAAGTGAGGATTTTGATACTCATTTTCTGTTTGAGAGGATTCAAATGTTTGAAAATGAAATTATGAGATTTTGTGAAAGCTAACGGGACCTCTGAGATCATACCATGAGGAAATGGAAATTGTCCATGTTGATTTTAAATCTGATACTTTAGCTTGGTGAGAGAAACCCAGGGTTCAGACCCCTCCGATGGAATCACCTTCACCTGGGTGGCTTCCTCGCCATTATGCCCTCAAGCTGATGTCTCCCCTTCCCAGCCACCACCCCGTTCTCTACTCTGTAGCTTCTATGATCTTTTAAAAATGCACCTCATCTGCTTGTCATACCACCCCCTGAAACCACCCCTCCCATTCTTGTTCACAAACTGTCAGTGGCTCTTTATATTTAAGCTATAGCTCACAATAAAGATAAAGCTACTTAAAATATTCCAAAATATTACTTCTCCAGTCTCACCTTGCTGCAGTTGTTAGCTGCCCTACCGCCGCGCCTTTTGCGTCTCTGGTGGCTGCTGTGTTCCTCCAAACTTGGGACTGTCTCATGAGTCATTTTCTCCTGCACTCTCCTCTTCCATAAGTTGACATCTAATTGACCAACAGATCTCAGCTCACTCGTCGCTTTCTGTGATTTAGGTGACAAACCTCCATGACAGGTGCCTTCTGTTTCTTTTCAGGGTACTGATAGTTGCAACTTTATACTTTGTGACTCTGACAAATTCCATGAAATAAAGGGTCTTGTCTATTTCTTTAACTGACATGTCAGTGTCTCTAGCATGGTTCTGCCTGGCATATAATTGACTCTCAAGACATACTGAACAATTGCTTAATTATAAGTTCTCAGGTATAGAATTTACAGAATGTCCTGTTCTACCCTGTGTGGAAAAAAAATGTGATTATATTTGTACTTGGCCAGTCTTTGTTCTCATCTTCGTTTTCCTCTGACTTTCCCAAGACTAAGTAAAGTTCAGCATTCTCATCTCCAGAATCTTAAAGCAATTTAGGGATGAAATTTTTTGAGACCAGTAGTCTTGAATTCATTTAAAGTCAGTAATTGTTCTTCAACAGCCTTGGACTAAAGTTCTTTCTATCCCTTTTCATATGAAGACAGTTTTTTTGAGTAGAGAAGACCATGTTTTCTGACCCAAATCAACCCAGCAAAATCTGTGGTCACCAACTTCTTTTAGGTTTATTTCTGAATACAGTTACTTAGAATTTCAAGATCAGAACAAATTATCCCATGGAAGCCACAGTAGAGCTGACACGTTTTCATGTATGTATCTTCAAATCCTTTTAACCAGTTATGAATCTTAAGTAGTACGATATGACCCCTGAATGTGTTTGATCCCAGTTTAGCTTTTTTTTTTTTCCCCAATCTTTCAATCCTCAGGAAAGGCTGAGATTTTAGCAGAATTAACAGTGCTTAGAGATGCATTAAGTATCTGAATTTGCTACCTTGTGGAAAGATTTCTAACTGTAAAGGGTGGGGAGACAGATTTAATTTTTTTATGCTATTGAACTGTCCGTGTTACTCATGGAAGTCAAATATCTGTTTGACTTAATAATGGTAACCGAATTATGGAGGGTGGATTAGAAATCTCACTGCTCATCACTATTGGAATAAAGCAAAACGAGGTCTCACTAGTCACTGCTCTGGAGGTCTTAGCTAGGAAGGAAGCTGCGTGGGGTACATTATTGCCTCACTTAATATCAACACGCACCTTCTTTACAAGACAGTAATTTGCATGCTTTTTCACAAGCCTGTGTTTTCCACAAAATGTTTTCTTTCTGTAACATGGATCACGAGTTTTAAGATGCTTTCAAATCATTTGAATTCCCTTATTATAACAATTTTGTCATGTACTGAATTCATTCTTGTGCAATTTTCAATGACAAAAAGGTTCTCTCATTTATATGTATAAAAAACAATGCCAGAAACAGAAACAAACCTCATGATTCAACTTAATTTTTGTATTCTTTGGGAAGAAGAAAAGACTATAGAGATGAAGATTATAATTTCAGCAACAAAGGAAACATTGAAGGCCGAGGCAGCTCTTAAATTCAGTGTTAATAATATACAAAATAAATTACAAGCCTTATGTTTCTGTCAGTGCCTGTGGGTACCTGTTTGCTTGCCAATGCACACGAGGTTGCTTAATCTAGGAGCATGTCTTTGTTCAGGACAAACCCACTTGAAAATGCATTATGTTTACAAAACGAATGCTTACTCATCAGAAATGCAAACGCTTTTTTGCGAGACTCTCAGACTGCACTGGAAGGGGCCTTGGAGCACACCCAGTGCATACAGGCCTGTCCAACTGCTGAACTTCAGCCTCTTCCTGCTGGTCCCCTTTTTGTCTGCTGCGCTTCAGATAACAGACCTCTAGTCCTTGAATTTACCAGCTCTGTGAGACTCTTTGTACTGCCTTGGACGCGCTTCTCTCACCCGGGCTTCCGTGGCTGGCTTCTTTGTGTTAAGCAGATTTCACTCAAATCACACCTTCTCACACAGACCCTCGCAGGCCGCTTATCTGAAGGCCTCTCCTTCGCAGTTGCCATAGCTCTTCTATCAGAACAAGCTTTTCTTTCCTTTGTAATACTCGTCACTGTCTGAATGATCATCTTTGATCATCTTTGTTTATTGTCTGTCTCCCCTCAGTAGGCAGGGGCCATGTCTGTGTTGTTCACTGCGGAATCTCGGAGCATCTGCAGCAGGCTGGCTCACCGTGGGATCTGACTTATATTTATAGAAGGCATGAGTAACCATTGATGGTTCATCATGGTCCGGTAACTACCGAGCCGGAATCTCTCCGTTACACTTTTACCACCAATTTTAGTTCACAGACCACCTGCTCTACTCCCTCCTTTTCAAAGAGGCTTCAGGCATTTGGATGTCAGTCATGTCTCGAGGCCAGCCTTGTGTGCAGTTTCTCAAACTTCCCATCTGGCCCAGTCTTGGAGCGTGGCCATCATTCAGGGCCTCCAATTGGCATTTGTGGTTTGTTGCCGACACCCAGCACTACACACCAAACATTAGTGGCATCTGAGTGTCAAGAGAGGGAGTTCAGATAAATTATTTTGGTTCACATAAATAACTGTTATTTATCTCCATATAAATGTCTAAGGACTGTATATAAGATGTCATCAGAATTACTAGTTGAGTTCTTAAAAACTTGTTTTATTGTGGAGTGTAACAACCTAGAAATATTAAAAAGCATGCATTCTACTGAATGTCTATTTCATGATCACTCAATAAATAGAACAATCCGACTCACTCAGAAAGCCCTCCAGGTAGCTCTTTTCAGTCTCATCTCCTCCCCAGAAATAATCAATATCCTGCTTTATATAAGAAGCATTTACTTGATCACTTTTCTGTGTGCAAATTTACCACTTATATATGCATACTACAACAATGTAGTTTGTAGTTCCGCTCTATCTGTTTTAAAACTGTATATAAATGAAATAATACGGTTCAATTTGTTTTCTGTTGTTGTATAATGAACTAAGCACAAGCTTAGTGGCTTAAGATAGCACCTATATAGCCACTATATCCACCCCTTCGTTATTTTGATCTCTTTATTGGTATGCTTTCTGCTTCATGATTGCTGATCTTTCTTTGCATTTATTTAGCCGTTCTTTTAAAGAACTTACTGAGATTGTTACTTAATTTATTAGCTTTCAATGTTTTAATTTTTGTGATGTGGATATACACGACTCAACCCCCCTCTCCAAGCATTGCTTTAACTTCTTCCCATACATTTGTATTTCCGTTATTTTAAAATGTTATGATTTCTTCTTTGACCAGCTTATAGATTGTTTTAATAATGTATTTACTAATTTCCAAACATGAATATTTTCTAAATGTATTGTGGACAAAGCATCCTGGAGAACTTCGATTCTGATTCTTGCAATTTGTTTTAAATTGTGTTATGACAAAGCATTAAGTGCTATGGTAATTAGCACATTATCAGTTTTTGTAAATGTTCTTTGTATGCTGGTGGGGGGTTTAAGAGGTATTCTGCAATTCTTTGTTTGAGTTTATATGGATCAAGTTTTAAAAATCTGTTCACAATGTTCTGTCCTTACATTTTCCTCTTTAAACTGTTTACTGAGTTCCTTTGTAATTTTTCTGTCTTTTAGTTCTAGAATTCTAACTTACTTTTGAAATTTGGTTTTTCACCTTTCGCACTTTCTAGTTCTGGGATTTCTGTTCTTTCCACCCTGTAGTTTAGTAGCTACTCCTCATGAGTTTAATACTGTAAATCTTTTCCCAGTCATTTCTGTTTTGGTTCTTGTTGGTTCTTATCCTTGATCTCTTATTACCGGTGTGTCTGGTTGTCTGTGATTAAGTACTGCACACTGTAGGTGAGAAATTATCTGTAGCAGTATTGGGAGGCCTTTGTCGATGGTATCTTCATGCAGAGACTTGCCTCCCCCCACCCCACTCCCCATCTCTTCAAGTAGACGGGTGGTGGCACCACCAGTCTGTATGTGGGACCACTGCAGTCCACTTCTGTCACCCCAATGACATAAAGCTGTAAGTCCAATCTGTCCAAGACAATTTCTTTCTGGTTACCTTTATCCTGGGAGGGTAGCTCTTGGGGTTTTGGCTTTCAGAGTAGTGGCGTGGACCCCTGGGTTTGTAGAGGTTTCAAGAGCAAGTCTGTTTTCCTCCCACTGGCCCCCTGGGTTTTTAAGTACCTGAGGGTTAAAACAACTTTCTGCAGTTTGGCTGACGTCTCTGGGTTATGTTCTTTTGCCTTGATTTCAGCCAGGTAATTCTTCAGAGTCTTTGGTATTACTTATGGTTCTTTCTTTCTTTTTTTAAACTATTCCCTTAAGCATTTGTCCAAAAGGGACATTTCATTCCAAGTTATTTAATTAACTTGAAGCTAAAGAGTTTTTATGTCTTTAAAAAATTCAATCAGTGTTATTCATCTAAAATTGCAGTTAAATCCAATTTGGCATGCATTTCCCCCCCTTCAGTATGAATACTGGTAGTTAAAAGACTGTTCTTGACACCTGTGTTATGTATTTACTCACACATTTAAATTCTGGTTCCCAGTTTGCATTACTCAATTTTGAATTCCACAGAGGATAAGTGGGACCAAATGTTCTTTATATGTACTCATGTACAGAACTTTTGGGGTGCTGGGAAATGATCTGATTTTTATCTCTTTCCTTTGAAAAGAGCCATATTGGCAGAGAGTAGAGTATTTCAGTGTTTCCTGGATGTTCTCCCAAATCAGCCATAGAAAATGAAAGAATGATTCATTCTCAGAAGTACTCATAGCATCTTTTACCTGGAATGTGGCTAACCTAGACCTTTGTATGGATGGCTTTACTTGTTATTGATATTTTACCACAAATGTTATAATGCTATCTTTTTGGAGAGGCCCCACTGTCTAAGTAAACACTCTGCCCCCCCCCATGATATGTGTCAATAATCTTATTTGTTTTTCCTCCCTCAGCAAAATGTAAAGGCCCTCGAGGGCAAGGGCCTGGCCTAGCTCACTGCCTTGGGTGTCCTGTTTACCCATTCCTGGAAACATGTTAGGCATTCTAGATTATTTGTTTAATAAATGAATGAATAGAATAAATGTAACTTCTTCCAAAACTGTGGCATCATTTTCTGGCACTTGTCACAGTAATCCTTTAAAACCTTGTGATTTCATTGAATTATGTTTTCTAAACTAAGTATCGTGTCTGCTTTCTCTTGCCTTCCTTTCCGCAAAAATATTTTGTGTAAATGTTGAATGAAAAATGAGATAAGAATCTGACCTAAAGCAAACAGTAGCATGCTAAGAAATATTTAGCAATAGGGATAGCCGTGACTTTCTTGTTACATATTGAGTGGAAAGAGGAAGTCCGTGTGGCTGGAGTGAAACCAGCCAAGAGAATAGTCTGGGATGATGCAGAAGTAGGGTGGGTAAAGCCACTGGCTCCTGTGAGCTTGAACTTTCACTCTTGATGATAATGGGAGGCCATTGGAAGTTTTGAGTGGAGCTGTGATGACATGACCTCACTTTTCCTAAAGACTCTGTTGAGGACATTCTGAAGCAAGAGGTGAATGGGAGCTGTAAGGACATTGTCTACTTCTGGATTCGCACATCATTTGCACTGCTTAATTTGTCTCTGTGCCCGAACCACCCTGTCTGAATCTCCAAACTGCCACTCTAAGTCTCAATATATTTGGTAATACATCTTGCAGACCTGCCCTCAAGGTTGAACCTTCTTACTGTTCTTACTCAGGAGGGAATATATTTTAGAAAAAACTTGTCTTAATTCCTCAGAAAATCCTGTTAGTTTTGGATTTTGATCGGAATTGCAAAGACTCTGTAAATGTGGTGAGAGAATTGATCTTTGTATAGTATGGAATCTTCCTAGCCTTAAAATTGGGATCGCTGTTTACATCTTCTTTAATGTCTTTGAAGAAACATATATACATAATTGAATAGCAGTTTTGAATATCTTTTATTATGCTAAATACTAAGTGTCTTTTTATGCTATAAATATTTTAAAATTACATTTCCTATTTGATATTTATGTTTACAAAAACAGTTGATATTTGTATATTAAGCATATATTCAGCTACATTGTTAAAAGTTACAATTCTAATAACTTGTAGGTGGTTTTGAATTTTCTGTATAGACAGTATCTGTAAATTTTATTTGGCTTTCTTTCTAACCATATACATTTTATTCCGTTGTTTTATTTTACTGAGGTGACTAGAACTTATCAGAATGTTTAATTAACAATGTTAATAAATATAAATAGTAGGACTTATTGTCATTTTCTTGATTTTTAAAGGGACTGAGTCTAATATTTAAAAATGATGTTTGTTGCAGACTTTTGTTAGATACTTTTATCAGCATATGAACATTGTGAGCACATTTCCATACTACATGAGATGGTCTTATTTTTCAAATGCTTCAAATTTTCTAGGCAACAAAGAAAATTTGATTTTATTCGTTTTGATTTATTTCTTCCTTTTAAACCAATACTTAGTGTTAGTACAGCTGTTCTTAAATACAGAATAGGCCTTTAGAAACAAAAGACCTTATTTTGAAATAATTTCAGATTTACAAAAAAAGCGAAGATTGTATAAAATATTTTCTGTGATATAGCCGCTCACCCAGAGTTCTCAAATGGTAGTTTTACCATATTTGCTTTATCGTTCTTTTTTCTCCTCCTTTGAACACATATGTGTATTTTTTTTCCTGAATAGTGTATATAACAAACAATCTAAATCTCTAAAACTTTGGTGTTCTTGTTTAGAGATTCTGAACTGTGACTTATATTTAATCATTTTGTTTACATTTACTGAACTAAATCAGCATATAACATACAGTAATGATTTGATATGTGTACAGTTTCCAAAAGGAACACAATAGGTCTAGTAAACATCACAACAGATACATTTTTTCTCTTGTGATAAGAGTGTTTATGATCTACTCTCTTAGCGACTTGCAAATATAGCGCACATTATTAATTAGAGTTGCCATGCTGAGCCTTTCTCCCCCTACTTACAACTCTCAGTCATTCTGCCATTTGTTAAGAGCTTTGCTTTATGTAGTCCGTACTATTATATCAAAATTTTGAAAAAACACAATTTTTATCTATTGTTACCTAATTTGAAAACAATTCAGTTTTATCAGTTACCATTTACAAGAAAAAAAATTTATTTTTTCTTATTCAGGTTCCATCCAGATCATGCATTATATGTAGTGCTTCTTTTCTGAAACATTTCCTCCGTGGTTTCTTGTTGTTTGTGACCTAGATAATTTTAAAGGCCAGTTATTTAGTAGAGTGTCCCCTAGTTTGGGGTTGTCTGTCGCTGCCTATGGTTAGATGTTTGATGCATCCTATCAGGAGGCATATGATGTTGACTTTTCCTGTGATTGACGATAACTTTGATCACTTAGTTGATGTGCTGTCTGGCAGGATTATTCCATATGAGATTGCTATTTTTCCCTTTGTAATTAATAGCTTTCCTGGAGGGAGCTACTTTGAGATTAGATAATGTGCTATTTCTCATCAAACTTCCAGTCACTATTTTAGAGTATATTAATACTTGTCTGACATAGTTATTATCAGCCTGGTTGCAAATAGTGATTTTAAAAATTCCATCACTACATTTATTACTTGAAATTGTACTCTAGGAAAATGTTTTTCCTTGTCTATTAATTTATTTATGTCAGTAAGGATTGGTACATTGTTATTTTATTCTAGGGATTATAATCTGCTATCATTTATTTTGTGGTTCAGTTGTTTCTTACTTGATTGGTTGGAGTCTCTTCAAGCTGACTCATGCATTTCAGACTTGGTCCCCATCATTGTTTGAACATTTCCTTCCTTTCAAGCACCACAAAAATAGCAGTAATCATGCCTCGGATAAACTTCTTTGGCTACGATACTGCCACAAAGCTAGCACCAAAGAAATATTTTCTAGACTCATCTTGTCCCTTTTCCTGTATAGCTTGGGAATCAGCCATTTTTCCAAGGGGCCCTGATTTCATTTTTGGCACACGAGCTGCCAGTGACTGGCTGTTGGAGTGCCCTTTCGTCGCGAGCTGGGGACCAGACATGGTGTATATGTGTGCATGTGTGCACGTTGCATGTGCGCACACCCCTATTTTTATGCCTCTATGTTAAGAATTGAACTTACTTGCTTAACTCCAGTACCAGGGCATCCCCCCTTTTCCCATTTGTCACATTCTTTTTATCACACTAAGAAACCAAGTTGTCATCCTCTGTAATATACTTAATCCTAGAATAGGTACAAAGAAGTTTCAAATCTCTGTGTAAAAAGAAAGATCTTGGTAGAGTATAACACTTGTTTATAGTTCTTTAGCTTAAGGAGAGTATGTAGTTCATACTGTTTTCAAAAGTTGCCAAGGTTAATTGTTTTGCTCGTGACCCTCTTCATGTGGTTATTATGTTGGTTGGGTTCATTTTGTACGCGTTAGGTGTATCTGGTCATTTGTATTCAGTTTGGGGTTCTTCCCTCCTATCATTACTTCTCTTCCTTTTTGAAAACATTTAGAACTGTATACAAAGGTAGGATGTTATTAAAAACCTGAAATAAAAAAGTTAACAGCTTTTAATTGTGTTTGTTCTTTCAGGGAATTGTTTAATATTTCACATTAGAAAAAATATGTGAAGTTCCTGCCAACCTGTGAGAATTTCTTCTTTTGGACATTCTGTTCTGTTTACTACACAACTTTCTCAGAAGTTCTTTTTGGATGCCATGTTCTGTGGCTTGCATCAAAAGAGGAGTTTGTCTTCATGAAGATTCCTAACATTGGTAATGTGATGAATAAATTTGAGATCCTTGGGGTTGTAGGTGAAGGTAAGTCTAGCATTTCTTGTGTTTTTTGAACAGTATAGTTCACCTACCACTAAAATATTTCTAATTCAGATTCTATTAATTTAACATATTTGTCTATTCAAATATATGCCTGAGTAATGTTGAAAATATAATTACTCATGCTATTTAAATCTTACTCTCCAATTGAAAGTCAGTAACCTTTGCAAACTGTTTAGGGCCTCCCTGGTGGTGTAAGGGTTAAAGACAGCGCTATTAAGCTATCTGCTGCATGAGTTCCATCCCTGGCCTGCCAGGGGCTCACCCAAGGAGCACAGCAGACCTCTTCTGATCTTCCTGTTCTGCTTCCTTATTCTGTCTCTAATGAATCCTCTTACCCACTTGCACCTCTGGCCTACACCTCAGTTTTTGTATGCACAAATCTTTAAAAAAAAGAAGCAGGCCCCTCTCTGGTGGTGGTGCAGTGGGTTAAAGTACAGCACTACAAAGCTAGCCGCAGCCACTTCAGTGCAAGTTTGATCCCCAGCCAGGGAGGTGACCTACATGGTGCAGCAGAAGTCTTCTGCCTTGCCTGCTGCTCCCCTTAGCAGAATACTTCATCAGTCTGCCTGTTCTGCTCCCCACTCTCTCTGATGAATCCTCTCACGGCCTCTGTATGTCTGGCCTATACCCCAGTTCTGTATGCATAAATAAATAATAAAAATCTTCCAAAAATTAAATTTTAAAAAAACCTTTAAAGTTTAATAAGTTGGGTTTCTTAAGGGTACCATCATTTTATTCTTTTTATTCGTCTATCAATTTGGGGTTACAGTTTGTAAATCATCAAGACTTCTTTTGAGTAATAAAATTTATTTGTATACGTTAAAGTTTACATAATTCATGATGAATGGATGAATACATTCTGTTTATCTTTGAGAATGGCAAACCATGTTACATTCTGAGGCATACATTTGGTCATATTTTAGTAACTCAAAAATCAGGATGTGTTAACGATGCTACGGTTTAATTGGCAGTACTTCTTTCCTAATGGTATGTAAAATAATGCTTATAATCAGCAACATTATTGATTTGATGAAATGCGGCAATTTGTTTTTAAGTCTTCTTGATTTTTCATTCTCAGTAATCTTTGCTCTTAAGGATAACCTTTTGGAGATTTTGAGAAGTGATTCTGTTAACAGGGATAAATGACTATAATTATGGTTTATTTTACTGAGCTCTTTAAAACAAATACTATAAAAATTTCATTATCATGGAAATTTCAAATAAATTCCAAATTTTCAATTTTAGAAATTTATAAATTTACATGTGTGAACACAAAAATAGTCCAGATTTTAATGCCAAGTTGTTAAATAAATCCTTTTCAAATAAATATAAACAACTAAGATAGAGTCTAATCATTCTGGGCTAAGGTTTTCTGGATCATTACCCCATTTTTCTTAGTGTATCTGTAGGTGATTATCTTCTCAGGGATCAGTCAGATTAATTAAAACTACCAAACTGTGTGACATAAATCAGAATATGTCACTTTAAGCTGTAGTCAGAATCATTGCTCTAGCTTTTTCTTTGTAGACTATGTAAACTACCTCAGGTGCTTTTTGGCTAAGCAATGCATATATATTGAGGGAATTTAAAGCTGTCAAGCAAGCTCTACATTCCTGTAACCTGGATAGTTCATCTTCACCCCAGAGTTAAGTGAAGCTTGGACAGTCGCCTGATGATGGTGGGGTTCAGTTGGATGGCAGTAATGACTGGTTCGGTCCTAACCGTGACAAAGTCTATTTCCACCAAAGTGAGGGAGACATGTTCTGCTTCCTTAGGCTCTGTTGGAGATTCAGTTCTCGCTTTTAGTTTCCTGAAGTCCCTTTCTTGTAGACGCAGAAGGCTTTGACTGTCTATCAATGTCAGTGTTTTTGACATTTCTGTAGACATCAGTTATCATACATCACATTTTGATTCTCCTATTTAGACTGTTCACAGTTAACTTTAACTTCAGTTTCCTGGGTACCTGTCAGCAGTGTGCCCTGCCTCTAAGTAAGTAGTTATTGACTAGAGGATGAGATTAAGTAACCCAAAAGGTAATGATTAATCTTGTCAAAAGAAAAGGTGGGGGGTGAAGGGCTGTTGCTTAGCCATGCGTGGCCAGAGTATATTGGATTGTGTGTGACCTGACCTGTTCCCTGGAATTTGGTCTTTATGGCAAAAATATTTATGATTCCTATTAATTATTAATTGGAGTGCTAAGGCCAGTGCTGTCAGGAAAGACATTCCACTACCAAAGAAGGAGGGTCTATGTCTACTAGGACACAGTACATTAGGTAGGCACCACACTCTCAGTTTACATTTGGTAAATGAGTAGCTCTAAATTTGAAGTTACCTAGAATCTTTTGAGTTAATTTGAAATTATTCTTAAACTTCTTGTGTCCAGCTATTGTCTCTAGGAAATTTTAAGCTTATATTAAAAAATATCTCAAGTGAAATTTTCCTTAAAAGGAGAAACATTTAAAATTACTTGATAGGAATGGGTTACTTGTATTATAGGCTTATAAAAGATAACATAATACCCGTGTTTCATATTATTACTGTAGAATATCATCATTTAGGAATCATTATTGTAATGTATACAGATAACCAATGTAAATATAGTAGAATTTAGATTTCTCCAAAAGCTGTAGCTTGTTTCCATACCTCTAAAGTATTTACTTCTTTTTATTATAGGAGCCTATGGAGTTGTACTTAAATGCAGACACAAGGTAAGTACCTGGTTTTTTAAAAGAAAACATTTGTGAATGTTTAACTAGTTTAAAACTAGTGTGTTCTGTGCATGTGGGCACATAGTTAAAACTGTGGTGATGGTGATGATGATGCTTAATGAACTAGAATTAATATGTGAACCCAGATTTTGGATCTGTTTCATCATGATGACTAGGTAATCATTAGCTTTTTGCAGTCGCATGGTGTTTTTTTTTTTTTTAAGCATGCATATATACAAGTAAAAAGCTGCAGAATAGTAAGAGAGAAAAGGTAGCAGTGAAAAAAACCGGAGGTAGTGAAATCTATTTTATAATCAAGTACTGATGGGCAAGGAAATAATTCAGTCATTATTTTTCAAGTAGACACAATAACATAGATTGCTTAATGGACTTCAGTGCAAATTTTGAGGGGTGTTGGATAGGTGTTTAGTTATAAAATAAGGATTGGGATAATAGTGGATGATTGTGGATTTTTGACTGTAGTTGATCCCTTCAGACAGTCTTGAAATGAATCTTGTTATTTGACTATGGTAATAACCACTGAGATTGTTCAGGGAAATCATTTCAGTAGTTTCCATAGCTATTGCTCAGTGGTGAGCATATTTTACTCAAGTCTTTAAGATGGCAAGCTGCAACAGTTTTAAACATTAGGTTAAATATTTTTCTTTTATAGACCTCAGGCTATTTTGTATATTTGTTAAGACCAAGGTTTTAAGTTTTTTGGTGTTATTTTATAAATATATGATTTAGAATATCTCACATCAGTTTAGCAATTTAGCTCAAAACATTTAAACTCTAATATATATGTGTGTATATGCATGGAGGCAAATAAGTACCTAGTAAATAAGTAAATAGAGATGATAAAATTTTTGTTTTTATTTTTTCCATTTGTACAAAATACAGATATTTTGGATTTAAGGCTTCGTGATAGTTGATGTACTTTAAGGTTTTAAATCATAAATCTCTTTAATTCAATTAATTTTCTGATTTTGAAAATGGGTATTGGAAGTATTTTATGTTGATAATAGTCATCTGAAGATCTTTGCCAATAAATCCTTAGAAAATGGTGCACTACTACTCATTCTTGATTCTAGATGCTTAAGAATTTAAAATAATAAATATAAAGATAAATTTAGTACTTTGAATACATCTTTAAGAAATATTACTATAGTTTGAAATTAAATAAACAGGAACTCCCTAATGAAATGATATCCTTTTAATGAGTTGCCTTGAATTACAATAAATTTCTGAAGTTTTAAAATGAAATCATTCCTGAGGGGATTCTGCTCTAAGAGAAATGGGTTGTTAGCTCCCATTAAAGTTGACTTTTCCATGAACATTGTATTTCCTCTTGTACTATGATTCTGTTTTATCTTTCCATGCGTTTGATTTAACTTGTTTATTAAAATATGCTTGCTAACTTATACTTGGTTCTCAAAATCACACTGTTAGTGCCAACAAGATGGGCCCAGAGTGAAAAGGGGTGAGAATGGGCCTCTGCTCTTAGGAAACCAACTCTAAATGTGACCTTTGATTCCTAGAGGTTCATGTATAGAGCACTTTGAGTTACAAGGATGAATAAACCTTAGTTTCTTGCCTTTCTAGGGTTTATGGACCGAAGAGAGAATAGATACTTAAAAAAAAAAAAACAAAAAAAAAAAACAAAAAAACAAAACCCCAAGAGGGTGCCACAAATAAGATTGCGTCTAAAAATAAAATACCTCTTTACTGCTTTCGTGCAATGAGGGACTCATAGACCAGCTCTCTAAATATTGTTACTTTTTCCTTTCATTTATATAGAAAGAGTCCTGGATGGAAAATTTAAAGAATAAATTAGTGCCTAACTCTGAGTATAATAAAACTGTTTAGAAGCTGCAGCTGTTTGGTCATGAGACTTGTTCCAGTATATCCTTTCCCCAGCTAGAATCAGACCTTTAAATCTTTATACCCTGATAGCCAAAAAAAGGAAATTTGAGACTTTGGTAAGATTTATATTTTAGGATCAAACAGCTGTATTACCATGAAATTTCACGTTATAGTTGAAAATGGATATAATCCTCCCTACTGTGCCTGTTATATGCAAAACAATCACCCTCATATGTTTTGTATATCTTTTACAATTTTAATAAAATACTTATAAAAATGTATAAATTAGGCTTGCATGATTACTTATGCAGAGGTTTGTGTAATCACTTAAGCATAAATTTTATTTCTTTTTGAGAGAGTTGACTGTGCGTGTATATATAATGAAATTCCTACCATACTCTAGATTTGAACACATGTGAATGAAAGTCATTGTTTTAATCTGTGTACTGTTGCAAGATACTTAGAGGTCGTGTTTGTGAACAAATATCTTTTGTGAACACAATGTGATGTTGGGCTATTTTAAGCCAAAGGCCATACATAGTTCTTAATTTACTGAAATAAAAACTGCCTGATTAAAAAAGAAAAATGTAATTGTAATTGTTTTGATGGCTTCTGCTTATTGTTATATATACATATATGTTAATGAAATTCCTAGCCATGACCATTAAGTTCTTTATGGCTCCTATGACTTCACATGCTCCTATGACTTCACATTTGGAAATACTAGCATGGACTCTGTAGATAAGAATGGCTGATTTTATTTTGTGTGCCTGCTTTGAAGTGCCTATAAATGGGTGGCACGTTTTACAGTGCACTTTGCTTTGCAGAAGCTCAAAGAAATTCCTCACAACAAAGAAGGGGGAATGCAATAGGGTTGAAATAGGCAGATGCAATTAGAACTGCAAGCAAGAGCAGTTGTACAGCCTGATCAAGAGAGATTGAAGGGGATGCTCATTGAGCGTAGGGCAAGAAAGGCATCCCTTTTCTCTGCCTAGGGTTGACATTTGAGAGGATTTTGTTTTGAACTAGTGGGTGACATATATTCTTGAAATAGCTCATTATACAAAACCATAAATGATCCAGTATCAGGGCACAGCCTGTCAGTGTTCAATGAATGATAAAATTGACTTAAATTACAGAACCAAAAATGAAAGACACTAGAGAGCTGTTGCAGAGTAGCAAGTTCCTGCAGAGGCCGACACCACTAGCCAGAGAGGCAATGCCATTCCAATACATGGTCGAATAGGAGGTAACAGTGATGGCCAGGTGGTGGTGCAGTGATGGCCAGGTGGTGGCTCTTTGCCAGGCCAGAACCTCCAGAGAGTGTGTATCCAAATCCATCTGCTCTCTGGCTCTTATGGCTTTCAGCGTCCATGAGTTTCAAACCCAATTGGTGCTTTTTCAGAAATGGCACAGCTTTCAAAATCTGCTCCCCACTGGTACATGAACTCTGATCTGCGCCCGGGTCTTCTGTCTGCTGTACCATCAAACAAGGAGCTACAGAGCTCCATTTACAGCTGCATCAGTTTACATCCCCACCAAGAGTGCCATGCGGTTCGTTCTCCACACGCTCTCCAACTCTTGTTGGTGGTCTTTTTAACATGTGTCGTTCTCGCAGGCGTTCGATGCTTGCTGATTATGGCATTAACCCGAATTTCTCTTATGGCAGTGATAATATTTTTTTCATGTGTCTGTTTACCTTCTGAGTATCTTCTTGGGTGACTTGTCTATTCATATCTGCTGTCCTTTTATTCATTGGGTTGCTTGTTTTTTCATTGTTGAATTGTGTGGGTTCTTAAATATCTTATATATGTGACTATTTTCTTCCATTCATTAGTGTCTTTTTAATTGTCTTTTATTTTCTTTCACTATAAAAGCTTTTCACCAAAAATGTCAATGTTCTTGCCATCATGGGACATATTGCCAGTGTTTTCTTTATTCTTTTTAATATTTAAATCTTTAATCTGTTTGGAGTTTGTTTTGTATATGCAATTTGTGTGTGATCTGTATTCATTATTTTATATGTGGCTTTACAATTTTCCCAGCACCAGTTATCAATATTCCCTGCTTGGTGATAGCTGCTTTATTGTAAATTAAGTGCTCATATGTACATGGATTTACTTCTGGCCTTTTGATTATTATTATATTTAGTTTATCCATGTGTGTATGTTTGTGCCTATATCATATTGTTTTTAGTACTGTTGCTTTAAAGTCTGAAATTAGGTGATATGATATCTCATTTTCTGTCCTTTGTTTTGGGGTTTGTGCAATTTGAGGCCTTTTGTGGTTCAATATAAGTGTCAATATTTTTGTTTATTTTAAAATGTTGCTTGTATTTTGATGGGGATTACATTAAATTTTATATCATTTTAGGCAGGATAGTCATTTTGATTTTATTGATTGTCTCCATGCATGATCATAGGATATCCTTCCATCTTTTATGTCACCTTTAATGCCATATCATAGCTCTTATTGTATAAGTCTTTTACCTCCTTAGTTATATTAATTCTAAGATATATAATTCTTTTGAGGCAATAATAACAAATAGAGTTGTTTTCTTCTTTCAGTATACTTTTTAGTGTTTGGTAATAGAAACTAAGGTAAATGGGCCTTTAATGTAAGATTTTAGGTTAATTTGGTTAGGAACTGGGCTGTGTTTTAATACTTTTTGTAGGTGTAGTTTCCAGCAATGTTACTTTCTTCTTGTGTTATTTTTTTATTATTTTTGTCTCCCATTGTCTTTGGATTTTCCTAAGAACTCTTTTTTAAAAGTCTGTTTCTCCCAACTTTCAAGCAGTAGTCCACTGTTACTGTATGGGAAGCCTAGCGACACAGGGGAGGGGAAATGTCCTGTAGTCATAGGACTAAATGTTCTTCGTAGTCCTGATCCTAGGCTGTAGTCTTCAAAAGTATTTCTTAACCTTTCCTCCCACTGCCCTAATCTTTCTTTTCAGGTTTTAAATCAAAAAGGCTAGAGGGGGCTGTAGCTAGCTAGTTTTCCCTCTCCCAGGATATATAAGACTGCTAAGTTTTTCTTTGAAGTGTTGGCCTTTGTTATGGAGAACAGTCTGGAGCTTATCCCTAAACTGTTATTTTTCCTCTGGGTATATTTTCAAATGGTTACTTTTCTCTCACACAAAAGAGATATTTTTATTGGAGCTTCACCAAGGGTGTATTTAAAAACTGTTACTTTTCTCTTCCTCTTACCAGAAGAGATTGGAAGAGATTGTTCTGGAACTTTCTAGTCAGACTTTGGTGAAGTTCCTGGAGGTAAAGCCATCAGAATATAGAAGCCACCTAAGATTGGGCCCCCATCTGCTCTCTTTTGTAAACCTTTGTCCACATAACCATTTAAGTTTTACTACGAGTATAGTACTCTAGCACCTTCGTCCAGGTAAGCTGATCTTGGACATGATTCTCTGTGTTTCCCTGTCTCTCCAAATTCTTTAACTTTAGTTTATTGATGTCCTCAATTCTCTTGGTAAGCCCAAGAAAAGTTGTTGATTTCAGGTTTGTACAAGTGTTGTAGTAAGGAACGGAGTGGCACTATCTAAGCACTTTTCTGTGTTGCCGCAGAAACTTGAAGTTTTACATTCATATTTTAAAATTGAAAATATCTTAGTGGTTCAAAAATAATGTTCAGCAAGAGGCTATTAGCTTTCCTATAAACCATTTGCTTAGTTAAGATGACTCATTCTCAGTTATTTTCATCGCTTTGAATCTCAGGTCTGTATATTTTCAAAATGCTTAGTGAGAACTTTTTCAGAATAAAATATCTGAGAAGAACTTCATGGCATTCTAGAAAATTGCTAATCAACAGTAAATTAGTTATAATTATTGATTTTTTTCTTTTCTCCCCATAGCATTGTTTCTTGTTTATCTGATACCTTCTCTAAGCCACACCAGAGTGTTTTAGGGGATTATTTAACTTTCACTTATTTTAATCCACTTATTTTTGAAGAAGAAACTCAGTTTTCAAAGGCACTTTGGAATCTCCGCAGCCTAAGCACTGTTTGGATTTGAAAAACTAATGAGAATAAATATCTAACTTTATACTGCCAGTGGTTTATTTTCAATTAACCTTGAAGAATGTATTAATTATAAACTGTAAGTTTCCCTGACTTTAGCTTAATAGGATTACTTTCATGATCCATGTGATAGAGGACATTTTGTCTAAAATGTGTTTTTAAAGCAACCAAAAAAGTACCGTGTGTACTTTAAAACCTTATAATTTGATTATTTGCTTAAAAATTCCATTTTAGGGGACTGCAGTTTTTATCCTTGGATAACATTTGTAACCAAGCTTGGATGATTAAAGCACTGTAAACTGCATTAACCTTGCTCCGTTCTTAGGTTTCACTTTTAGTGTTATTTTCTCACTGACTTGCTGTGAGTAATAGCCATTAAATGAAGAAACAAATTAGCTGAATGGTATTGCTTATTAGCTGGTACATTTATACCATGTTTATTTTAAAAAGTATCTTTCTTTTTTAATTCCTTTAATTGTTTGGAATGTTCATCTATCTTTGGGAATTAGAGATTTTTAATTTGGAGAAGAGAAAATATTAAATATGATGAATGCCATCTTAATACACTGAGTACATTTGTTTTATAAATGGTGAGTTGGTGCTATAATAATCAGTGGTAATCCATTTTAAGGTAAGATCCATTTCTCTAGCATGCTCTAAGTTAGAGGCAAAAACCTTTTGCTTGGACACATTTCTGACAGAAATAGGGCTTTCTGGAGGACATGGAGAAAAATAGCTGTTCTTCAGTTTTGCACAGCTTTGTCTTGTGTCTGATGCGGGTTCACCACCCTCAACAGATTGGTGGGTGTGTTACTATTACTCCTCCTGGAAGTAAAAAAAAAAAAAGAAAGAAAAAAGGCAACAACTCTGTTGCCAACAAACAAGTTAATCTTAATGAAAAGTTTCCACTTACTATCAATTCAACGGAGGCTCTTGGTCCACATTCAGTACATCAGCATTCCACCAAGACCCTATGAGCGGTGACCTGATTCCTGTCCCCAGTTAAGGAGCAGGCAGGAGCTGTCTGGGGCTAGGAGGGTGGCAGCTACCCTGGCACGGTGCCCCTTTCTCACCCCAGCACTCGGACTGCCTTGCCAGTACTGACGCCAGCTCACCTCTCCATAGGCTGGCAGATGCAGCCTCGGGGTATCTGACACCCTGACTTCTTGTCATCACTTTTTGTCACTCATCAGGCCATTCATTAGCACAGAACCCTCCTCCTCGTATTGCTCAGTGCATCCTTGAGTTGTATTCGGCCTCCCCAGCCTTCCCCAGTACTGCCATTAGTAGTTTCTCCATGGCCTGAGTCTTGCCCTAGCTTCAGAGAACCTTTCTCTTCTGCTCTTAGGTGTCTCTGCTGCTGCCAGGTGTTTGCCTGAGGTAGCCCTCCAAGTCTCAGGCAGTGCTCCCTCTACCCACCTCCTGGTAACCACACAGCTGCCTCTTTGAGCTGCTTGAATACAGTGCTCCCCTCCTCTAAATCTTTGCTCCTCCCTTCACAGGAGAGTTTCCTACTCTTTGCCTGACTGACTCTCTCCAGTCTGGATTGGGTTTCCTCTCACTTACCTCTTGGTGCCTATTTATTTCCCTTGTGGGATTTGCTTAAATCTGTAGTTGTATATTCCCTTACTTAGCCTTTTTAATTGAGTCTAAGACACACATTTCTGAAATTAGGGAGCATTTTATACTGGATATCTTAGTTGCCGTCTGAACTGAACTGGTATGTTATATAATGGTATATTTTATAATTAATTGTGTCTTAGATTTAATGAAATAGTGTACTTTTAATTATGTTTGGCCCAGTTGATTGTGAGAGCCACCAAGTTGAAAATTCTGTTTTATCATCACTGGGAACCCAGGCCCATGATAATACCTGACACCTAGTTAAGTATTAGAAAAGTAATGTTCAAATGAATATCATTATCTGTTTGGGAGATGATGGCCCTCATACCTGTAAAGATGAATCAGGCAGTATATGCATGTGAATATTTTTTTAAAAAGATTTATTTATTTATTTATGCATACAGAATTGGGGTACAGGCTAGAGGTACAGGGGGGGGAGAGGATTCACCAGAGACAGAGTGGGGAGCAGAACAGGCCGACTGACAAAGTACACTACTGAGGGGAGCAGTGGGCGAGTCAGGAGAGGTCTGTTGTGCCATGTGGGTCACCTCCGTGGCGGGTGGGAATCGAACTCATGCTGAAGTGGCTTTAGCTTCTTAGTGCTGTGCTTTAACCTGCTGCACCACCAGGGAGGGCCCACATGTGAATATTTAATTCATTTTCTATGTTTAAATGTTAATCTTTGGTGATTGCTCTATTTTGGAATTATTTAGATGTGTCTATTTTGTTCCCCCATTTATGAAACCTGTCCCATTATTGAGAGAGAGAGACAGTTAATCACTTTATTTAAAGATGAATCCATATAAGTTTTTGCCATCAATTTTCTTTCACTGGGGGAAGGAGTAAGGAAGGAAAGAATAGCAGGCTTAGACTTAAGACAGTTTTCAGGGCTTGAACTTTTTAATATTACTCCCTCCTCAAGGAGTGGTTCCTTGGCATACCTGCTTCACTTCTTTAAAGTGAGACAATAGTGAACAGGCCACATGTGACTGGAGTGCCTTAAGTCAACTTCTTGAAAAGGCTCAAGCCTGCTCCATCCCTGGAGGGAAGGCACAGCTCTCCATCCTCATCATTTTCTAAACCCTGCTACTGGGGACAGCTATTGTGTCAGCCTGGATGATGAGCAATTTGTCCTTCGTTGTAACACTCGGCAACCTGGTTGTGAAAACGTCTTTTGTGATAAATCCTTCCCAGTCTCTCGTGTGCACTTCTGGGCCCTGCAGCTCATATTTGTGTGTCCCCACGCTCTTGTACCTAGCACATGTGTTCTGTGTGTTTTGAAAGGAAGAGAAGTTCTGTAAGAAACTCTGAGTCGCCCACATCATTGGTGTCTACATGGAGGTGCTTACGGAGATAGAATCAAGGGTACAAGTATGGTGTTGAAGGACACAGCAGGCTGAAGGCATGAAGGGGCTTGCTGCCCACCTACACCATTGGGTTCTTCAAGTCTGTCCTCAAGGTGGCCTCTCACTGACCCAGTGGGACATCTGTGGAGTCAGGCTGGAAGCGGTTTATACTTGTAAACACAGCCCCAGCCCACACAGCTGTACTGCTTTCTCTCTCGCCCCACAAAGGAAAGCGTCTTCATCCTCTATCCTCTTCATGCTGGCGTCCTTGGTGTCTCTTGTTTTGAATGTCATCGAGCTATTGTATGTCTACTTGAGAGCCATGAGGAGGCTCAGAACACGAGCCTTACTGCCATCCATCTAGTCCGCTGAGGCCACTGGCTCATCATTATTCCTCTCCTCACCCCACCTCCTTCCAGGGACCAGCTGGTTCTTGGAGACAGAAACAGCTCTTCCTACTACAGTTAGAAAAAACAAGGAAGTAAGGAAAGGCGTGCTAATTACAATGCATAGCAAGATCAAATAGGATAGCACCGCCTCTAACTCACATGTACCGCCTTCTGATTTCCATGATGATAAGCAGAATTCTGTGAAAAATCTAGCCGTTGGACACTAACTAGCCTTTGTGGAGCCACAGCTGTTCTGCAGAGTCAGCAGTAACACCAGCAGAAGCCTAATAATGACTAGAGATGTAGAGACACGCTTGAACGCATTTCAATGCTGTGCAAAAGAAAAGAGACGTACAGTGGAAAGTGCTTTTATTTTTTTTGCAGTGGAGGTGATACTTAACATCTTCAGTCTCTCAGCTTAGCAGACACAGACATTAGACTACAGGTTCTTTTAGAGTATCTGGGACAGGAAGGTGGACAGGTATTAATGGAAGTACTCAGTGGTATTTAAAATGGTTGACTCAAAGAACTTGCATTCTAATAAAAGTTGCTTTAGATGATGCACCTAAGGAAGGACTTTTTCTCTCTATAAGCCTGTAGAATGATTCACTGTATTTGAAATTATAATAGATATTTACCCCATACTGCTTCAAACAAATGCAGTATAAACTCATAAGCATAGATTTTTATAATGCACTTATAGTGTTCAGATTTGAGCCTTTCTCATGGATTTTTGTGGTGTGGGCGAATATGTTTACATAATTTCTACTGTGAAAGCAAAGCACTCTTCCCCCCTACCGTAAAATACTCTACCCCCAAACTCCAGGGTATTCTTTTGGGATATTGATTCTTTTCATTATTATATTTTTCTTTTGTAGAAAGAGTTCCTTTTTCTGAAATATAATCAGTGCTTAGATGATAGAATTTTAGTGCTATAAAAAACACTCATTTATATGAGAAACTTTAATGCTTACAGCTAGGCCATTGAATGTTCTGACTTGAATGTTGCAGTCACCAATAGAGCTCGACTTCATCCTACATAATAACCCTACTTCAAAAAAACATTATTTTAGAATTTGTAATCTTTTATGAGTTTGGCAGTCGTTTGGGGTGATCAGCATTTTTAATGTTTGTACCAGATTTTACTTGGAATGCAAGAGAGGTTGAAAGAGGGATGAATAGTACCTACATAATGAATTTGTTTGAAATATATTAGCCATTTCCTCAAATGACTTTTTAAAAGCTCATCATAAAAAGTTGGTAAAAATGCTGTTTCTAATACTTTGTTCTTGCACAATAGCTTCATAAACTATTTTATATAATGAGAAATATGAACTTATCTAATATTTCATGTCAAGCCATTGTGTGTTCAGCTTTGTTGCTTGCATTGTAGACCTAGTCCAGCTCATATTCTAGAAAATTCTTTGTTCAGTCACCTAATAGCCTCAGAGAGATATGGCTGTTCTTACCTAGTTTTTTGAACTCTTCATTGGTATATTTTAATCTAAATAAATACACTAGAATAAAATTTTTAGAAATGAAATTGTTATAGGAAGTTTTAATTATAAGTAACAGATCACAGATACACCTACTACTTTCAGATGTGTAAAATATGAAGTTTTTTTCCCCCTTTTGACCAATCTACTCTCTGTCAAAAGCTTTCTCCCACTCCGCAGTACACTGGGAGAAGGAGACGCTGGAAAGAAGTTAAAAAATTAAACCTGCCCACCACAAAACATTTTGCTCTGACAGTTTAAACAGTCTCAGTTGGGGGTTGGGGGGTAAACCCAGTCTCTAGTCAATGAAGAGTCTTTCGGATTTCCTTCACAGCCCTTTTTTAAGGAGTAATCACATTTTTTTAAAATAATGTGATATGTGTTTTGGCTGGGCACCGCAAAACTTCTGAAACCTTGGAGTCATGCTAGCCACTCCTCACTTCCTTTTCATTCCTTTTCACATATTGCTGGCTTTATTGTCTTTAAAATTTTCATCTTGAGCTGGTTGTTTTACATGTAAGCACCCTATAGATCCCATACACCCTGATTTCTCCCATTGGTAACAGCTTGCGTTATTATAGTAGTATCATAACAGGAAAGCTGACAGGTATGTGATCCATTGATCTCCCGTGTGCACTCGTGTGTGCGTGCATGTGTTGTGTGTAGTTCTTTTGTATAGATTCCTATGTCCAGCAAAAAGGCAAAATACAGTTTTAGTATAAGGATTCCCTGTGCTTTCTTTTTGTGGCCAGAACCTTCTCCCCTTCGTAACTCCAGGCAACCACTAATGTGTTTATTTCTTGAAATTTTGTCATTTCATGAGTGCTATTTAAATACAGTGGTATAGTGTACACAAACTTTTGAGAGTGACTTTTCCCACTCAGCATAACTCCCCAGAGGCCAATGCAAGTTTCTGAGTGAGCCAATTGTTTGTTCTTTGTATTGCTGAGTTTATTATATAGTACACAGGTATGACAATTTATTTACCTGTTGAAGGAGCTGTAGGTTGTTTCCAGATTTTGCCTTTTGCAACATTTGTGTACAAGTATTTTTGTGACTGCAAGTTTTGATTTCTCTGGGATAAATGCCCAAGAGTGTCATAGCTGAGTTGCATGGTAATTTTTGTAAGATTTTATAGGAGAATGCGTGTGTTCTTTTCCTAGAGTAGTTTATAGTCCCATCAGCAGTGTGAGTGATAGTGTTTCTAATTAATTTTGTTTCTTAATTTCCACACATTTTCCAGCATTTGGCATTATATAATATTTTTGTTTTAGTCATTTGAATAGGTATATAGGAGATACCATTGTAGTTTTAAACTTGCATTTCCCTAATGATAATATTGAACATCTTTTTGCTTATTTCAATGAAATTTGTGTTTGTGTCATATTCATTTACTAGCTGGATTATTTTATTTCTCTTGAGTTTAAGAAGCCTTTTTAAAAGTAATATATAAAAGTAATCTATGTACTGAATTGAAATTCTTTGTTTTTGTATGTTTGAAAATATTTTTTTTACACCTTGTAGCTTATCTTTTTATTTACTTAGCGGTTCTCTCACCTAAGGAAAAGATTCAGTTTTGATAAGAGTTAATCAGTTTTTCTTTTTATGGATTGTGCTTCTGATAGCAAATCTAAGAACTCTTTGTATAGAACTAGAGCTTAAAGATTTTCTCCTTTATTTGCCTCTGAAAGTTTCATAGATTTACATTTTGTGTTCAAGCTCCTAATGAATTTTGAGTTAATGTTTATGTAGTTGTAAGATTTAGCCTGAGCTCCCCCCTCCAGTGATTGTTCGGTTACTTTGGCACCATTTGTTGAAAAGTCTGTCCTTCCTTCATTGACTTGCTTTTGCAGGCCAAAACCAGTCAGGCATATTTGTGTGACTCTATTTCTGGGTTCTCTGTTCTGTCCCTTTGATCGATGTATTTATCCTCTGCCAGGATCACCGTCTTAATTGCAGTTATGCTTAGCTCTGTAGTAAGCCTTCACATCAAGAATAGTGATCCCTCCCACTTTATTGTGCTCTTTTCAAAATTCCTTTAGCTATTCTGGGTCCTGTGTCTTTCCATTTCAGTTTTAGAATAAACTCACCTATATTTCTAAAACATTGCTGGGATTTTGATAGAAATTGCCTTAAACCTACGTATCAATCTGGGGAGAATTGACATTTTGTTGAGTCTTCTGATCCATGAGTACTAGTATGTTCTCCTTTACTTGGTTTATATGCAACTAAATAATTTCCTTGGCACCATTCTAAATGGTATTTTGCTTTTAATATCTAACTCCATATTTTTCAGTTTGTATCTAGAAATGTGATTGATTTTTTTTATCTTTGTATCCTACCACCTTGTTAAACTTCCTATTCAGTAGTTTTAAGTTTTTTGGTAGATTCCCAGAGATTTTCTTTGTAGACAATCATGTAATCTATAGTTTCAGTTTTATTCCTTTGTTCGCAATTTGTATGCTTTTGATTTCATTTTCTTGGCTTACTACTCTGATTACAACTTCCAATATACTGTTAAATAACAGACATGAGAATTGATATCCTTGTCTTGTTCCTCAGGGGAAAGCATTCAATTTTTCATCATTAAATATAGTGTTAACTGTAGGCATTTTGAGGGGGTAGTATTTATCAAGTTAAAGAAATTCATTAATTTCCCTGTATCACTCTTGCCAGTTTTTCACAAGAAAAGGAATAGTCTTATTTTTCATGCTGTCTTTTTTTAGCCCATTCTGATAGGCCTTTTTTTTCTTATGTTCTATATCTCTTTGGTTACCAATTATATACTGTTTAGGGTACTTTATTTAGTCATTACTTAAGGATAGGTTTGCTAGTAATGTCTTCTTGGTTTACCTTCAGCTGAGAAAGCTTTTTTAGCCCCATTATTTCGGAAGGATTTTTTTGCCTGATACAGACTTCTCAGTTGACAGTTCTTTTCTTTCAGCTCTTGAAAATATTGTGTCACTTCCTTTTGGCCTCTATGGTTTCTGATGAGAAGGTGCTGTCATTCAAACTGTTTTCTGCTATAGGTAAGGTGTTTGGCTTTTTTATGAGGTTTTGAAAGCTTAGATAGTGTTATAGCTTAGCATAGATTTTTTTTAAGATTTATTTATTTATTCATACAGAACTGGGGTACAGGCCAGAGGTGTGGGGGCAGTGAGAGGAGTCACCAGAGACAGAGTCAGAGCAGAGCAGGCAGATTGATGAAGTACACTGCTGAGGAGAGCAGCGGTGAGGCAGGAAAAGTCTGCCATGCCATGTAGATTGCTTCAACCTCCTGAGCCACCAGGGAGGGCCATTAGCATAGATTTCTTTGGATTTTTCCTGTTTGGAATTCATTCAGCACTGAGCTTCTAGAATCTGTAGCTTTATGTCTTTTGCTAAGTTTGGAAATTTTCAGTTATTATTTCATTAATTTTTTAAATTAACACCCTATAACATGATGTAAGTGTCAGGAGTGCATCCCTGACAGTACTATGTAGTCATTATGACCTTAGCCTATTGGATGGGAAGTTTAACTCTACAGAGTTTTTGAGTCTGGGCTTTATTTAACCATATTATTTTATTTTATTCATCTAATATATTCATGTTTCTTTTAATAGTTGTGATATTTTCTATCGCTTTAGGTGCTTTTTTGTTCAAATGTAAATAGAATAACTCAAGGACATGACTCACAAGTCACTAGATGAATATTGCCCATACCATTAGGTTTAAATGCCACTTTAGGGGCTTTATTATACAACACTTGTGGCATAACTAAGTTACTCTGTTCAGAAAAGATTCATACTGCACTTGACATTGGTTTTTTAGTTAAATGTTAACATTTTTCCATTCATTTAAAATGTGGAATCAAGTTTCATTTACATATATATTCGGTGTACTTGATGTCTTATAATCTCAACAGTTTGTTCTATTCCTTATAAACACTGAGTGTTGTATATAAATTTTCTGCAGGTTTAGCGAATAATGTATAATTTCTCTTAAAGTCATCATTAATTTGCAATGTTTTCATACTGTTGGCTCTTAAATTTCCATAGCTACTTAACTACTATGTGATTTTATCTGAAGCAGAATTTTCCCCCAATTAATATTGATTTATCACCCATGGCATTTGAATATGTTCTTTTTTGATGAAGAGAAACTACGGGAGTGAACTTCAAAACCTAACATTAATTCATTAAGCAGACATTTATTAAAGCACCTGTTGTGGGGAGTTCTGCTAGATTTGGGGGTAAAGAGTAAGAAAAGCTTGCTTAGTGATTACACAGAACCCACATTTTAGAAGGGAAGGGCTTTGACAGTGTAGTGATTAGGCAGTCTCTGCCCTTGATTCCACAGCATGTCAGAGAATGAAATTGTCAGAAAGGTCATTCTTTTCCAAACTCAGGTGGCTCGTCCTTTTAATACGAATATGTAACTTTTTATTTTCCATAATGTTTTACAGTAAAATCGACGTATCTCATTTCTGTGCCTCACGTTCCCATGACCATATTTCTCTTTGGTGTTGTCAGTTTCATCAGATATACTAAGGCAGCTGTATTGCCTGACTCATCTATTCCACCCTTTTGGAGTGCTTTTCCGTTCGGTCTTAGGGACCCAGAGGCACCCGAACTCATGGATCTTAATTAGGGTCTTGGGTGCACGTAGGCACAGTGACAAAACACGGATTCCAGTACAGGTGTGGTGAGAGCTTGCAAGAGGTATGAGGACCTCAGAAAAGCAGAGAGCAAGCTGGGGGTATTCTAGTGCTTCCCAAGATGAAAGAATTTAACTGGAAGTAGCAGGGCTAGCTTCTTGGCATTTAAGTAACAGCCGAAACATTACACCTCGGTGTTCCTGTTCTAAATAAATACTGTATTTAATTGCATTGTTTAATTTTCTTCACAGCAGTTACCGTTATCTTCATATTTTGTTGTCTTTTTGTGTCACTTCCCTTCAGAATGTAACTGCCATAAGAATAAAACCCCTATGTCTTATTTCTTACGTATCCACAGTGCTTAGTAGAGTGCCTGACACATAACAGGAGTTTGGGAAATGCTTGTTGCTTGACCAAATGAATGAAGAAAGGATGAATGCTGGAGGCAGTGTGAGCAGATATAAGCAAGTATGTGTGAAGGTTGTTTAAAGGCTGCAAATAAGTAGGTACCAACAGGAGCAATATGCTTTTTCTTAGAAATTAGAAGCTGTAGTATAGAATTAAAACTTTATCTCAGAAGCCTTGGAAAGTTATCTGGTATGTAATGCATCGTTCTTTTCCTGAATCCAGTAACTAACAGCAGAGTGTATTTGAAATATCTATTATGTGCAGAACTGATGACTTCCCTGAGGCTTTTGGAGAACATTGCTACAAGAGTATTTCTATTAGTGATATTCTTGACATGAAGTAACGAGCCATGTAGAAATTGTGTTCAGGTTTATAAGGCTAATTCACTTGAAACACCGAACTGCTTTAAGACTTATATTCCGTGGTATTTCAAGGTGTGTCCTCTTCGGGGTTGTTGTCTTACTCGTCCTCATCTTTCTTGCTTTAGCATTCAAGGTGGCATATATGTACTCAGGACCTTCAGATTATGAGACTGACGCGCTGCCTACCTCGCTAAAAAGGCAGGTTCAAGGTGGCATATATGAATGAGCACTTCCAGCTTCCTTGTGGGATGGTGGTGTCTATATAACAATGTGGTGCAGTGCCATTCAATGGACAGTTTATTACCTACCTATCGTTTGTAAGATAAAGTACTGCATGCTTGGATATAAAGGTAAACCAGATTTAGCTCTCTCAAATATATAGGCTGCTGATTTGTATTTGACACTCATCTTTCTATGATAGAAAAAGCAAAGTTAGCATTTCCAGATTCCCCCACAGTGCATAGTAAGACGACACTTTGCAAACTGACTTCTAGAACAAGAAAAATGCTTTCTACTTCTTATATATATATATAGTTTTCTGCATGGTTATGGAAAAAAGCTGTGACTTAAAATTTTTTATCAGATTTGGTTGTGCCATCTTGTTCCTTGTCTGCTTGTGTGTGAGCGGCGTCTGTCAGCGACATGGCCATGGGGTGCCCTGTCCAGTTGTTTGGACAGAGAGCTTCCGGGTTTCACTTGTTGTGCCAGTCGGTCCTTGGCATCTTGGCAGTACCATTGTAACCCTGCCCCTAACCTTGTGCCATTGTAGTCTGAAGAGACCCAGAACATGCTTTCTGATGCTTTTGAATGTCAAAGTTTCCTTAAGTGTCTTTTCATCCTAAAAGCGAGGCATATTTCACATGGACTGGAACAATTAACCCTGGCATGTTCTCCTTATTTTATACAAAAGTATAAAATTCAGTCATATTTTATCCCACAAATCAAGAATTAGCCTTTTTAGTAAATAAATTAAGTGTAACCTTGTGCAAGCTTAAGGTGTCAATATAATGCGTCCTGTGTGAGCCAGGTTCCCTAGCTCATCACTGCACCCTTTGACATTTTCAGGTGACAGTGACACTGGCCATGATAGAAGCCTTACTGCTTACCGGGCTTTCTGGCTGGGTGGGGGTTTGCACTTAGAATGTTTCTTACATTTATGGCACACAAATGGCAGTCCTCCTTGTGGCCCGTCTCACAGCCTTAGTGGATTCATTCACTGGGAGCTTTTGGTGGTGGCAGGGGTTGAAGTCTCAGTGCTGTCAAACTATCACCAGCCACGAGTTCTATCCCCAGCCAAGGAGCTGACCCATGTGGCGCAGCAGCCCTGTCCTTTCTCACCCACTGCACCCCTCAGCAGTGTACTTCGTCGATCTGACTGTTCTGCTCCCCACTCTGTCTCTGGTGAGTCCTCTCAGCCCCCCCCCCCACCTCTGGCCTATACCTCAGTTCTTGTATGCATAAATAAATAAAACAAACCTTTTAAAAAATAGTTATTTCGGCCCTCCCTGGTGGCGCAGCGGGTTAAAGC
>NW_004567128.1:6928887-6939075 GCF_000260355.1 Condylura cristata
CCATGTGGTCACCTCCGGGGCAGGCGGGAATCGAACTTATGCGGAAGTGGCTTTAGCTTCTCAGTGCAGTGCTTTAACCTGCTGCGCCACCAGAGAGGGCCTAAATGCAGCCTTTTTAATGTGAGGCTGTGGAAGACATTTTTGACAGAAAGAAAGCATTTTTGGTTCTGCAGTGCTTTTGTAAGATCTGCAGGAAACCAGAGTCATCACCTAGAAAAAGAGGTGTTTAATCATGACAGTTTAACATTTCTGAAGTTTAAGAGCTGCCTACCAAAAAGTTTTACAGGATTGTATGTCTCCTTTCACTCATTTTTTGAAACTTTCTGAGCCACCTGGAAGAACAGATATCTTAATATGTCTTCTAGGGATATATTGTCCTTAAAAAAAATGATGAATATATTTGAATTCTGTGTTCTTCTTCTATTTAAATTCCTTGTGTACCAAAATTTAAAAGAAAAAAAGAATACAATGGTAGGAAAAGGTTTCTGTTAAGCTACTATAATGGAATTAATAAATGATGGCCATCAAGAAGGATGCCCCAAGCCAGCAGGATGTCAGTTTTGAGTTGGTGAAGCTGGACCAATGGTGGACCTTCCTCTCTCACTTCGCTCACTTTGGGAGCAATCATATATCAGCTTCCCACCCACTTGCTTGCAGTCTAAGTAGAGTCAGGCCATGTGGCATATGAAGACTAATACACTATGACTAGAAAATTTAATTGAAAATAAAATGATCAGAAGACTAATTCTTCCAAAACTATTAAAACTATTCATTGTGGTATTTAAATGTCGACACTCATCTTTTTTAAAGTTACCTAATCTCTCCCATAAATGGTCATTCTCTCCTTGAAAGGGGGAGTGTTTACAGTGGATACCACAAAACAGTTCAAGTGAGTAATGTAAAGCGGAGATTTGCAACCTCAGCACTTGGACATCTGGGACAGGACAGTTCTTTGTCATGGGAGGGCATGTCCATTGTCACGGGGCGAGAGAGGGGGTATTCAGCGGCATCCCTGGCCTCTACCCACTTGGTGCCAGTCCCACCCAGTTGTGACAGGCAAAACTGTCTCTGGGCATCGCCAGATATTCTCTGGAGGCCACATTCATTCCCATCTCATACATTGGAACTATGTTAAAAAAAAAAAAAGCTGGTGCATAAATATGCAGTAATAACATGCCAAGTACATGATTTCCAATATATAACACAGTAGTAAACTTGCTTATGGGTAAACTCATTTGTAGTAATAAAAATGTGCATGGGAGTGGGGAACGGTACATACCACCTTCAGGATAAAAGCTGCCTCCATGGAGATGTGGAATGGGAATGAATGATGGTGTCTTTATGGCATTTTGTATTCCGGGAAAAGAGAGAGATTGGAAACAAATAAGCCAGCAGGTTATCATCTGTTAAATCTGAAAGGGGTGTACATTTTTTTTCTGTATATTTGCATATAAGATAAATCTGATTGAGTTCCTATAGCATAGTATATAAAATTTGTTGCACTCTAACTTCTGTCATAAATCTTGACTTATTGCCATGCATTATTACATATCAAGGTGTCAGTGTCTGTGTTTATGACATGCTTATTTACTCACTTGTATCAAACCTGTGATGTCATATCAAGCCCCACATAAAGCAGAGGCCCTGTGGACAGTTCTTAGCTAATGACTGAAATGCTCCCCTTCTTTGCTGTAGATTGTTTCCATCCTGGTTTGGTCTGAAGTAGTTAAATTTAGCAGTTAATCTAACTTTAACTTATATTGTTGGCAAACTGCAATGGTTCACAAGTAATGAATAATACAAGGCAAGTAAAAGTCTCCAAGGGATTTCTTGGAAAACAATCCAGTTTCTCCTCATTGCGTATCTTGGATAATGGCTTATATTCTGTGCAGCTTGGCAAGTATATATTAGCTCTGTGGTATCTACCTGCATGGGATGTTTCCTGTGAATTTACTCCCATTTATAATTTTGCTCATAATGTAAAAAATAATGTAAATAATTTTAGTCTAAATTATTTTCAAAGGTTTTGGTGAAATAAAAGATAAAGATGGAAATAATGAAAAAATTTCACCTATCTTTAGGTATATAGCTGTCACGGACATTATTAGAAAACGATTTGAAAATTGTTGTTGGTGCTGATATGTTAGTTTGAGAAAAACACAGAAGGGAAATAATGTCTCCCTAGTGGGGTTGTGTGTGTGTGTGTGTGTGTGTGTGTGTGTGTGTGAGAGAGAGAGAGAAAATATCCTTTTCAACAATAAAAGTTACATACTGTGGCTTGCAAAAGGCAACATGACCATAAGTGAGAAAAGGCCTCCAGAATCAATTTTCCTGGGCTGAGTATCTTAGCTCAATTACTCGTTAGCTATGTGTTCGTGGATCAGATTATGAAGCATTCATTAACACTTAGTGCCCTTATTTATAAAATGAGTATGATGATAAAGATGCTCTTAAGAATGTTGATTGGAGAGTTAAAGGAGATAATACATGGGAAGCACTTAGCACAGGCCTGGCACAAAAGTAACAAAAAAAAACCAATAACCTAGAATAAAATGTACTATTTCAGGTGTCACATTGATCTATAAAGGTGACAGTGTCTATGTTTGTAGTAGTTTGCTCCTGCTGAAGGAGTGTCAGTTTGAGAAAGCACTTAGACAGTTGGGATATTTGCATATAAAATGCAGATTGAAGTATTTTAAAATAGTTGTCAAAGTTGTATTCCCTGCTATTTGAGTAATGAAATGAAGAAATTCTTCCAAGGAAGCACTTCCTCAGAGTGTAATTAGAGAATACATTGATTGTATAGTATAACTTTTGGAATGGCTTCATACATACATATAGAGTAAGATAAAATCAGTGTTTTTTCTGTCCTGTAATGTGTGGTAGATCTTACATATTACAGAGTGACATGCTCAAGAGAATTGCTCCTGCTCCTTCCTTGGATAATGTGTGATCAGTGCAGAGTTTACTATTCCAGAACATTGTTAAATCAAGTCATCCCACTACATTTAAAGTAACTTAGTAACTTGTGTGGTTGCTGCTATCAAATGGTTGCTTTGTCAAAATCTTAAGTAAGGGGCAGTTAATTCTTAAACTAAACCAGTTTAGACAGTCTGTAGCAGGAGTGAATTTTGGCTATAAATGTCTGTGTCCACTATGGCTGTTCAGTGATTGAAGTATGATTTTTAAGTGGCAGAGATCTAGAGAACACTGGAAGAAATATAGGTCATCTCTCTAGTTTTCTATTTGTTACTCAAAATTTGTTTTTCATTCTCTTTAATTTCATCTGAAGAAATTTGTTCTGAGAGGTGTTAAGTGCCTTGATATACCTTATTCACCGTGGAGAGAGCAGTACAGTTCAAGAATCCAAAGTAATAATAGTTCAATTTTTGAAATAAAACTAAGGGTGAAGTATGGAATTATCTTTGATGGATTACATGTGTATTTTATCATATCCTTAGTTGTTTAAAATGTCAGCTTTTCACCAGCTCGTTGTTTAAATAGACACTGAAACATGCAGCAGGTTGTGTATGTCATTCTGACTATCGTAGGCAACATTCTGTTGCAGACATTGTGGGGACCATGCTTTCATGAATAAATTGAATTTAAAACAGCTCTTCAGGGTTATCTTCCATTTATTTTTTCTGTCTGCATCTATATTTTGTGCATCATCTCAGGGTAGTGGTGGTATCAGTCATAAAACTTGGTGATTTATCTCCTACCTCTTCATTAAATGCCCATGAAGATATTTAAGAACAAAAGTTGGGGCCTCCCTGGTGGCGCAAGGGCTTAAAGCACAGCACTGTGAAGCTGTCTATAGCCATAGTAGCAGGAGTTTGATCCCTGACCAGGGAACTGACCCACATGGCGCAGCAGACCTCTCCTGTCTCTCCCACTGCTCCCCTCAGCAGTGGATTTCAGTCAGTCCACCTGTTCTCTTCTCCACTTTGTCTCTGGTGAAATGTCTTATCCCCGATCCCCCTGCTGTTCTGGCCTGTACCCCAGTTCTTGTATGCATAAATAAATAAATCTTAGGAAAAAAGCAAAACTTGTAGCAGTAAATTAAAAAGCTAAAGGTCAAAGATTGCAGACAAATCCAGGAAGATAGATTGGAAAATGCAGTGTCAAATATCTTGCTATTTGTGTACTTTCTGAACCAGGGTAGAGCAGACTAAACCCAGGGACTTGGGAAAGACCTAGGCACGTGCCCACCAGCGGAAGCAGGCTGCCGTCGCAGTGCTAGCTGCTGTATGACCAAGCAGGAAGGAGGGTTTCTGTGCTACCAACCTCCGTCAGCACCTGTATTGCCAGATCTCCAGAGATCACACACTTGGCCCAAGTTCCGTACAGCTAGGTAGGGAAAGATTGGCAGCGGCATTGCCTTCTAGGATTTGCATGTCCTGTTGATACTGTGTGGCGAACAGAGGCGTGGAGCAAGCACGATGTGCCAGGAGGGGTGGGCTCCAGAGTGCCACCCTGTAAGCAGCATCTTCAGAACCCCGTTCCAGGCCATTCAGCCTCAGACCACCAGCCCACTGAGAAGAAGGCCTGCTAGCAGTCCAGGTTCTGAAATCCATCAGTCTGCCTTCCAGGCTCAGGTGGCCGAAAAACAAGTCCAAATACCCTCTTTTGCTGCTGGACCCCAGGCCTGGCAGTTCTCCTCCTTTTTTAATATGGATGAGTTTTAGAAAGGAAGGGAAGGGTGACTTTATGAGAAGACACAGGAGGGTAAAGAAACATTGCTCTGGAGAGTTAGAAGCACATGAAAATGATTTTTTGTGGTAAGCGATTCAGACATAGTCTTAGTGAGCTGAGAGGAAAGCCAGGAGGGTGTGGCCTCTAGAGGGAGATGTAGCCATTGTATTTTGCAGTTGCTTATGCATGCAGTGTAGTTGTTCTTCATACAGCGCAGGAGACCTAAATGGTGCCGTTTTGGGTGTTACTTGGTTGTTGTGAAAAGTCTTTAATATCCATATCATTTGACCCAGTTATATCACGTACAGAATTTCATCTATGAAAATAATGACGCAGATATTAGAGTATATTGCAGTCACCAGTAGACTGGTTAAGTAATCATCTTATGATGGTTTTAAAAATCATCTACTAACAGATAACAATATTTCTTATACAATATCAAGTGAAATAAATGTAACATACATGATATATATTACTATTCTAATTCCAGAAAAATATATTAGTAAGTTAGCTAGATTGTATAGTTTTTGAGTTCTTGTTTGTATTCCTCTTAATACTCTTACACACTTTCTATATCTTTATATTTGCAACAATGAATTTATACTATATTATATTTATATTATTGATAATATATTATTATTTTCTACTTTAATTACATGTGTTTTGCACTAAACATTGATTTTTATGTTGAAAACGTAGTCTGCTTGACTATTCCTCAAATATATATGCCATATTAAATGTATGTGTGTTGAGGAAAGAGGACTTCCATTATATTGCAAAAAGATTGCTACAAGAACGCACATTTCTTTTTGTTTGACCTCTCCCCTTTCAGATAACTGTTTTGTATTGTTGTTTCTATTTGTGAGATTCTAGTGGGGAATGGAGGGAGCTAATGAATTGCTTTCTTCAAGGTAGTACAAATGTGCTGCTTATAAATTTAAATATGTAGTCATATCATTAGAAGTTTTGAACTAAATAAGACCTTTTGTAAAATCAACAGAGTTTTAACATTTCGGATGCATCCAAAATAGGATGTAATTCTTTTTGTTCAGAGTGCAGGTAGCATTGAAATATTACCTCGACCAGCCCTCAGTGGAAGTGTGAGCGGTTTTACTCTCCCTGATGTCTGTCGCCTACTCTTTTCTTTGGGCTTCCGGCACCTTCCTGAGAGAATTTGTTCTTTCCATGATGCCACAGATAGGTAACTAGCTAGAGTCATTTGAAAAGGACCAGCATAAGAAAATGAGGTCAGTGTATTAGAGAGAGTAACCTGTCTGGAAGATTACCTGTGGCGGCCTGTACTGATAGTCTGGTGATCATCCCCACATCACTTTGAATTTTCAGTTATTCCTTCCCAGTAATGAAATAATTCAAATACCAGGAAATAACTGGAGGATGAGTTTGAGAGAGAAGGTCTGCTAAGGCACAAAAATATTGTTTCCCCAAAGTTGTCTTTAGTCTACAATTCTCTTCCTCCATTTAAAACCAAAGGGTGATACCCTTAAGAAAAATCTTATTTTCAACTGCCTGTTAATATTTTCAGGTAAAATGTGTCCCTTTGTCATACAAGAGTGAAAGCTAGCTCTCGTCAGTGGGCAGATGAGAAACGGTCTGATTTGCAGACATAGCCATACTCAGAGTTTGTCTCTCAGCATGATTGAAAGGGCCATTTCCCTCCCCTCTCCCCACAAGTCCCTTTGTTTTCATAAAGAAGCAAATATTGTCTATTTGGGGCCTTTGTTTTGCTTTAGGGACAATGCTTGACTAAGAGATCTACTTCTGTAGACCTGAAAGTGTACCCACTTGAGTAAGGGAGAGCAGGCCTGGGGCATTTGGAAGACTTAAATATGACATGTTGGCTTTGAAGAATTACTAGCTGTTTTATCAGAAATTTTAAAATTCCTTTTATAGATCAGAGTTAGAGAGGAACTATTTGGCCTAGTAGTACTGCCTTCTTAGCATTTCCAGCCCTATTTTCTTTACTATTACTACCAAAAAGGTTTAAAACAAGCAAAAAAAAAAAAAAAACCCTGATATTTTAAAGTAGGTGCTAATAAACTACCTCTGTTAGTTCAACAGACAGTAGGGAGGTGGAGATTGGTATTTGGTAGCAAATACTTATCCCACTTTGGATTTGAAATGACGGTCAATCAAGAGACTTGCTGCTGAACAACTAGACTTGTCTGTTAGGCAAAGGTAAGTGAAATAGGCGACTTGGAAAAGGCTTCCAGCTACCAGCAACTCACAAGTAACATTGTAGAAGCGTTTTCTCTGGTCTTAAGAACCCAATTAAAATGCACCCCTGGTCTCCAGATGGTGGATCTGTTGTCATTCATTCTGTCACTTTTGTTTAGCCCAAGACTAGCCAGTTCTAGTTCACTCCTGTTGTCACCACCAGCACTGTTCTTTGTTTCCCCCAGCTCCCCCTTCTTTTCCTTCCTTGCAGTGTCTGCAGGATGGTAATAAAGAGATTTTTGAAACCAAGAAATGAGAGTCTAAGGAGAAGGATCTATTTCTGAACACTCCGGGTTCTTGCAACTATGTCCTAGAATATATATACCCTCAGCCAATCGTGGTTCCCTGTTTGAAAAACACTGAAGAATGACGTTCTTTCTGCCTCCCTTCCTTTTGCAGGAAACACATGAAATCGTGGCAATCAAGAAATTCAAGGACAGTGAAGGTATATTCATATATGTACATAAATTCATGCTCTTTCTGTAGTTTTTATGAATAGAATGTGAAAAAGATGGGACCTAACAGATTTGACTCTTACTGAAATTTTAAAGTCACATTCTCAGAAAATGAATATAGGCTATTTGTTACGCTTTGCCTTGAAACATTTAGTTCTTTCTGTGTATCTTCAAAACTTGAAAATTCAAATATTAGAAAAAAATGTATTCAGCGGTACAGTCAACACGAGAAATGTAGCAGATGTGTCTCCAGATTCTAAATATTATTAAAACAAGAAAACAAATTTGAAGTAAATACTCTGCAGGTTCACAGAATACTGGTTAGTGTCATTTCTGGTTCCTAATCAGAGTTAGAAATGCAAAATGAGTGGTATGTAGACAGTTTAGGGGAGTGATTTAATTTACAATAACTCACTGGGAGAATTAAGGCATTTCAATTTTTAAGTGGAGGCCTTGCTCACATGTCCAGGCCATTTTAAATGGAGTATTAAAGTTACCCCGTGCTGGGGAAGGAAGTTTAAGACAAACCAAGTAGGTTTTAAATCTAGATTATTGATCGTTCACAATCAGCCAAGTAGAAGACTTGACCACAAAGGCACATGGCCCTTAAGTCCAGGCAACATTTTCCAGTTTTTTTTTTTTTTTTTTTTTTTTTTTTTTTTTTTTTTTTTGACAGAGACCCATAGTAGAATGTTTTTACATCTTAATCCATGTAAGTGAGGTAGAAGTGTCACAAAACTATTTTACTAATGTGAGGTTCTCCATCTTCTATTCTTTCCTGCTCATACAAAGTCATGTAAATAATTGTGGTGTAAAATGCATTGATTTCACCACTAATGACCCAACCTATCACTTTATAAACAGTGCTTAAGGGGTGCGAGGCACCAACATAGCATCAATTTAAGATTTCCGATTCCTGTCTAATGGGAAGCATGAAAAGACCAGCCTTGCCTACCGCCGCGGGTGCACATTTCCATTAAATGCTGTTAGCTACCAGCTTCTGGATTTGGAAAGTTTCATCACCTTCACCTCAGAGACTTAGCAGCCATTAATAACATAAAGGGCTTGCTAACAAAGTCCGGGCTAGATTCAGTACTGTTTGATGTAAGCCAAGCCCTGTATTCGTGTGGAACACATGCGCAGTCACATTGTCTCGGCAGCCACATAGGAAAGGCACTAAAAATATGCTTTCAGGTTGTTATTTAAAAGAATAAAAGTGCTGCTTTAAATGATGTTCCTGTGAGCTAATGGGAAGCCATAGGCCCAAGCCAGCCCACTATGAGACCATTGGAAATGAGCCCTTTGAGCAGTGGCTTTGGCTAGCCACAGGTGGCCCAGAGACAAAGGGTGACTGCTAAAAAGAGTGGTTACAACAGTAGATCAAAGCATAACCTTTGCTTTTGTGTTAACTTCTCACTGTGCATTCATCTTGTAAGGCACATTATCAAGTATCGGTTACCAGCAAAAATAATAATCGTCATCTAATTTTTGAAATGCAGTGCAATTTAGGCCATGTATGCCACTGATTTTGTTCAAGTCCCATTTTCTTTACAATCTCCATCCTGTGTCTATCAGTTCTTAGCACATGATAACGTGCGCCTGTGTTGTGATGCCTTCAACAGTAGCACACTGAGCCAGGTGCTGTAAGAGCGGTGAAGCTAAATCAGGTGCAGATACTTCCAAAAAGCTTTTGACCTTTTCAGAGAATTAAAACCTGTAAATAAATGGCAGTAAAACAGAGTAGAAAGGAGTCAGTGCCTAAATGAATGTGTATAATTTGAAGACAAAAGAGGTTGTTTCTAGCTGTGACATCTCAGAATGCATGAATAGTTTAGATAGTATAGGAAATATTGATCGGCTCTTATTTCACGGAGCTGGCAAGACAAATCCACTTGTCCTCATCTCTGCCAGGTGTTGTCAGTTCACAGACTTCATTGGCCTCCAGCCGCATCACCATCTGCTGCGCTCATGACAGATCTTTGTTGTTGCTGCTGCTGTTGCCCTGCAACCACTGTCATATGCTTCTTAGTAGTGATGCCTAGACAGACTTCTAGACAGAAGCTTCCTAAACATTCCTTTTATTGAAGTTGAAGATATAGCCAACCACTCACAATTTTTTCACTCCAAGCCTAGGCACACTTTCCTGCTCTTTCCAGTTCTCCCTGGTTAAGCCTGAACTCTTCCTGTCTTCCCCTTCGGCTGCAGTAGCATCTTGCTTCATGGGAAGGGAGCGTGTGTGGTGCATCACCCTTTGGGAGAGTGAAATGTACATAATCTAGTCTGGAGGGTGTTCATTCATCCCCCGTGTAAACCACTTATTTCTGAATCAGCTTATCATCTGAAATTTCAATCAGGCCAATTATAATAAAAAATAGAGTCTCTTGATGATACTGCCCTTAGTTTCCAATAGCTCTCATTAATCCCTTTACGAGTCGCTCTGAAAATATTCTTTTGATAGTATAGTGATTTTTTGAAATCTAGTGTTTAAAAATCCTTGTGAAGATAATGAAATAATCCTGTAAAAGCATTTTTAAATTGAAATAGAATTCAAACTTGGCTTGACCCACATTCAAGCTAATCGAGTACTCTCTCAATGATGATATGAAGGATATTTTATGAGTATGTATATTACCTTGTATTAAGCTTTAAAAGATTATGATATTGCCCTACTTTCTTGTATAATTCACATGTATCCACACTTGTGAGGTGAACGTGATAACCACTGTACTACGCAAACTGCCTGTATTCACACATTTGTGCAAAAGGTTTTTCAAACTACTTTTTTTTTTTTTTTTTTTTTTTT
>NW_004567128.1:6939240-6979614 GCF_000260355.1 Condylura cristata
GGTCACCTCCGGGGCAGGCAGGGATCGAACTCATGCGGAAGTGGCTTTAGCTTCTCAGTGCTGTGCTTTAACCCACTGCGCCACCAGGGAGGGCCTCAAACTACTTTTTATGGTAGGCCACTGTTTAATTCAAGAAGTCCTTATTGCCCCAGGATAATAGATTACTGCTAAAAATGAGAACCAAAATTTCATACTAAATAAAAAGTCACATTGGGACTTTTAGTTGGGAAAATGAAACTAGAATTATGAAAATAAGTTTTTCTTATAGTTAACACATAATTTGGGTTATAATAGCAATTACATACCCTTTCTTAGAAGATAGAATCAAATGTTATTTGTGCGAGAGCAATTTTTCAGTAAACCTGAAGATTAGATGAGTGAATGACTTTCACAATAAAAAGAAAGTCATAAAAAATAATAAAATACTTTGTCAGTTTTCTCTTCATTTTTCTCCACTCCCATCTGTCTGTCTTTACCCTTTTTCAAGTGTTTGTTCTTTGATAGTTAATTGATGTAACTACTGGATCATTTGTCAGTATTTTTCTTAAGATTGTCCCTGAAAGACTTTGACACACGGGATGGGGGTGAAAACTCCTGTTAAAAGGGAAGAATGTCTAAGGGATGACATTTTTATATGCGATCATTTCATTAATTACTATTGTTTTGATAACTTTTATATCCTTAAACATCGTCATAAATATGGAGTCTTACACAATGCATTCTTAATGCTGCCCTGATTTTATAAGTTTGTCTTTTAATGTAAGTTCCCACAGAGAAACATCAACATGTGTCTAGCCAAACAGAAGTCTCCATAGACTTAGTTCTGTTCAGTATTTGGGTTTTTTGAGAAGAGGAAAATGACCATAGACTTTAAAAAATACATATAATGTAGTTAAAAGCCACTTTTCAGACTATATATAATTCTCAATTTAATTCAATTAACCTAATTTCCTTGCCCTTCCTAGAATTCTAGCCGTGCATAATAAGAGTTGATGTTCAGGTCACTATTGCCTCACCATTCTGATGCATACACACGTGGATGATGTGTTACCATCCTCGGTTTGTTAACCAATCCAGAGCACTGATTTCGACCAGGTAGCTTTGAACCAACAAGAGTTAGAAATATTGTTCAACCCTCATTTTAGGAGGTTCTGTGGTCTAGGATTTTTTATTATTATTTTTTACATACACTTGGATCTCCTGATATTTTCCTATCTTTTGCTTCCTTGAACTTCTCAACCTTTCCCTGAATGTACTGGTGAGGTGGGTAGACAGTTTCTTCCCTACTGGTCACTGGGCTTTGGTACTTGTTAAGGAGCTGGCTCAAGTCTGCATCAGCACTTCACAATTAGATGTTATTTAGGTGGGGCTTTGGTATCACAGTTGCAACGCTTCTTATCCTGCTTCTTATTTTTTCTTGAAATACTGTACTGTTGGAATGGACATATTTATTCTTCTTAATCATGAGAAAATGTGCTTTTCAGGTCTCTGGAACAGGGTTATTAACTCTGGTCTCTTCCTTTGCATAAAGATCCAAATCAGAAATTTGTAGTCTTTGCTCCTAAATTCAATTCTCTGTAAGAAAGACCTTGAAGCAAGCTTTTCAACTCTTGCTAAAACAATTCAGTGAACTGAACTGAGTTTCTGGCCATGATTTTCACCACACTTCCTGTTAAAGTCCACAGTGAATCTCTCTCCAGGATTCCTCCAGGATTTGGAGAATATTTGCACCTCTCATGATTCAGCAAATTTTCATTGTGCTTTACCTGCCTTCATCTCTGATGAAGATTTAAAATTCTTGACTTTTTCAGCACACATGATAGCAGCACTATCTTTCAAACCCCTCTGCCTTGTTAATTGTCTTGTTGGTGTTCTTTCTTTAATCAACCAGATTCAAACAACCCTCCTACACCCAGCCCCACCCCCACCATGGTTTTGTACAAGGAGGAGTTGACTCCCCACCCCCACCCCCAGTATACCTGTTTAAAGGTTCATTTGGGGGCCCCTCTTTGGCTATACAAGAATGTCAGTTTTGTGATTTCACAAAGTAGGTTATAGCTATTTCTAGCTCTCTTTCCTAGCCCACAGGTTTTTTTTTTTAAATAGCTTTACAATAGAATTTCTGCCCATCTTTTGATTTTTCTCTTCACCACTTAACTTTGCTTTCTTCTGCTCCTACTATCAATCTTCTTTAAAATGGTTGTCTTGAATCTCTCTTCTTGATTCTTATGTGCATTAGGTTGACTTACTGGCAAGCTTAGAGGTGAGGGATTTCTTGTTTGTTTTTTAAATGAATGTCCCTTTGATAACCTGCCATTTAATCATCAGTAGCGTTTATGTAACTATCTGAAGTGCTACCTGTGCAGTGGTAGCTGGCAAGCAGGTCCAGCAGCCTCGTATAGAAGGTAAACGTGCAAGCACCAGCTCTTAGAACTGGAAGAACCTTCAGAACCATCTAGTAGAGGACCTCCCTGGTGGTGCAAGGGGTTAAGTCGCAGCACTATGAAGATGTCTGCAGCCCCTGCAGCATGAGTTCAGTCCCCAGCAGGCCAGGGAGCTGACCCACATGGCGCAGCAAACTCTCCTGTCTGTCCTCTGCTCCCCTCAATGGTATATTTCAGTAAATCTTCCTGTTCTGCTCCCCACTCTGTTTCTGGTGAATCCTCTCACCCCCGCCCCCACACCTCTGACCTGTACCCCAGTTCTTGTATGCATAAATAAATCTTTTTTTAAAAAAGTCATCTAGTGGGCCCTCTCTGGTGTCCCAACGGATTAAAGCACTGCACTAAGAAGCTTAAGGCCACTTCCGCATGAGTTTGATCCCCACCTGCCCCAGAGGTGACCACATGGCATGGCAGACCTCTCCTGACCCGCCCGCTGCTCCCCTCAGCAGTGTACCTCATCGATCTGCCTGTTCTGCTCCCCATTCTGTCTCTGGTGAATCCTCTCACCCTCCACATCTCTGGCCTGTACCCCGGTTCTGTATAAATAAATAAATAAATAAATAAATCTTAAAAAAAAAAAAAAAAAGATCATCTAGTAGAACCCAACCCAGCTTATAGCCGAGGAACTCAAGGCCCAGAGCTGCAGGACTAGTATGTGACTAAGCATTAAGATTCTAGTCCTGATCCTGAGACTTGCAATTCCCTCTGCACACACTTTCCCAGCTGGCTTCCTCACAATGCCTGCCATATGCTGAGACTCCCTCCCCTGCCCTGAGAATGGTCTTCTTCCCAGACCTGGTTTCCTCAGTCTGTGAGCTACAAGAGCTTGCCTACATAAAGAAGCGGGGGTCATTTCACTACAAGACGGGATTTTGTGTTTATTTCAGTGGGCTGTGCTGTCGTCTTTAAAAACTGCCTCCCTGAAGAGCTTTGCTGCTTTGTGAACGTCTGATAGTAGCATGTCTAAGAAAAGATGTATTCCTTTCCCAATCTTCTGGTCCTTTAGTGCCACAGTTTTCATTTCATCATCAAGTGCAGGGGAGGCCAGGGGCCTCAGAAGTACCAAGAGAAATAAAAATTATAGGATAGGCCCATTGATGAAGAGCCTACACTTGCTGCACTTGAGAATGAATAATTCCACTTCATCCTGTTCCCATTTCTTGCCATCTTAGTGCTGAAGTGCTCACCTCAACATTAACACCTGTGACTGGCATAAATTAGAGAAACCTTCATTTCCAAGAAGAGATAGACTGCTTAACCAAATGTCTCTGGCACTTTGTGCAAAGTGATTTTCCATGCTCCTTTTTGAAGATATGTTTCTCTTTTCTCTAGTCTCTGTCACCATTTTTAAGTAGAGCCAGTATAGATTTGGGTGATGTATTATAACAAAATGCCAAAATTCCAAGAGGTTTAGGTTCGTGATCACTGAGAATTAATGGGGGGAAAAAAACAACTTTCCGCTTATGATAAGAACTCAGGATCTGCTGTCTTAGCAGCTTTCCTGTATCTCCAAGGCAGTGTTAGTGAGGGCCATCATGCCACACAGTGAACCCCGGGTACTTACCTGCAAGTGGAAGTTTGTACCTTTGACCATCTTCCCCCAGTTCCACTCCCCGACCCATGCCTCTGGAGCCACAAGTCTGATCTCTGATTTTGTTTTGTTTTTATTAGATTCTGCATATATGTGAGATCATACAGCATTTGTCTTTCTCTTCTTTCACTTAACAATGCCTTCAAGGTCCATGTCATTGTTGCAACATTTATTTGTGCCCAGCCCCAGCAGGGCTTATGGATGCTCTTACCGATCAAATAGATTTGTGTTTTTGACCCTTCGTGCTGTCGGTTTTCCAGAGCTCCATTATTCATAATCACATATTGTACAAGACAGCCAGGGGCACAGGTGAATAGGGGAAAAGAAATTTCCTTTGTCTTGTCTGAAAAACTGCCCTTTCAAAGTCTAGCGAGAGAACATTAAAGTCCAACTCAAACTGAAAGGACCAAGGAGCCTTGCCTTCACATTTGTGTCCTGAGACAGTAGGAACTAGCCACATGGTAGTCGAGAGCTCCTGTGGCACCAGAGAGCGTGCGTGAAGGAAGCAGCGTGGAGGGGAATGTCCCCTGTGTGCTGGCACGGGCCCAGGTGGCCGGGTGTGTACTGTGGGAGAGAGCAGAGACCTGTCTTCCTGGAGTTCTCTGTTTTGCAGGGATAGATACATAGAGGGCAAACCAGTTAGCAAACAGATTCGTCACTAAACTCCATGAGAGGTGTCAGAAAGAAAAACTCGGTGTACTGTGATCCCTACCAGTGGGGGCTGGGGCCTTATAGTCTCTTGACCTGGTGAGACTCTTGAGGAGGGATGTTGAAACTGCACCCTAAGAGAGCCAGCCCCAGAGAGTCCAGGAGGGAGGGTAAAATTTCTAGGAAGAGGAAATAAGTACAAAAGATCCTTAGTCTGAAAAAGGAAGTTTGAGGCCCTCCCTGGCAGCACAGGGGTTAAAGACAGCACTATGAAGCTACCACCAGCCACTCAGCACAAATTCAATGCCTGGTTCAGTGCCTGGCCCACAAGGCACAGCACACCTCTCCTGTCTCCAGGCTGCTCCCCTCAGCAGTGGATTTCAGTACATCTGTCTGTTATGCTCACTCCCAAGCACTTCTGGCCCACACCCCAGTTTTTGTATGCACAAATAAATAACATCTTTACAAAACTTAAGTTTGGGGCTCTTAAGGGAACTGAATGACTAACATGAAGGAGAAGGAAAGTGGCCTGAGATGGGGCAGGAAAAGCAGGCAGGGACCGGGTCACGAGTAACCACTGCATTTGTTTGTCTCTTGCTGAACCACTTCCTTGTTGGAAGGTCCTACCTGCTTACAAATTAGAGATAGGTGGCTTTTAACTCCATTATCCCAAAACTAACCTCAAAAGCCGGGTGGGAGAGGAGAGATGGGGGCTAGCCTTCTGAAGCCTTCTAGCTTTCCAGGACTTAGCAATTGGAGCAGGGACAGGACAGTGCTTCTCTGGCCCACGGCCACATTGCAGAACAGCTGGACGTCAGCCCTTCACAGTCACCTGACCCACTTTTGGAAGTCTCCTGACCACCCTGGCCACCCGGCACACAGCCCCCGACGCCAGGTGGCACTCACTGTTCCCTCATTCTTTTCCCCTGGCGTAGGCTGGGTCGCTGTGTGCCACTGCTAGCCTTCCTGCTGCTATTTCTTGCCTTCTGCGCAGGGTCTCTCCGCCTCCCTCGCCTGCACTCCAGCACTGCAGCTGTTTTCTTGCCGATGCAGGGAGATCATTCCACTGGGTGATCAGGTCACATAAGAGTGGTGAACTGAAGTTCCCTGTTTGATTCTCTGGTTCTACCAAGCACCTGCTTAGCTTAGAATCCCTCTTCTTTAAACTTTGAATGGGGGTGGGTGAGGGAGCTGGGCTAGAGAAGGCCCTGCCAAGTAGGTGCTCAGGCCACTGCAGGAGGACTTTGCCCTCCTTTGGCACCCGCCTCGCCCTACTGTGTCCTGCTTAGGGAGCATTTCTTCTAAGACGCCATCCAAATCCATCTTGTTTCTATCCTCAAACTCCATTTTCATCCTCCCCAGACTTGAAGACAAGCCAGAACTATAGCTCACACAATTTTGACTCTCAAGTTAGGATCCTCACCCAAAACCAGCAACCAAATGTGTGTCAGAATTCATACCTTCTTGACTTTGGAGTAGAAATAGGCATGTCACTCCAGCACCCCATTAGCAGCTACATTTACTAAAGCACGGTCTCTGGGAAGTAGACTGAGTGTGATAAACAAAGACTAGATATAGCCTCAAAAGAAATTTGCCACCAACTCAGAAAAAGCTTTCAGTTTTTAGACCATATTTTGGATGTTGGATTTGCATGGAAGGGTTTCTGAACCTGTATGCTTGTATATACATATGTGAACAGCCCTGGCTAAGTTGAAGTCCATCACATATATGCATTTAAAATGAAATGTTACTTCCCTTCCTCCTGCCTGCTCACCTATTAGAGTTAATGTAACTTCTGTCCTTCCTCGCGTCTGTGAGGTAATCGTGAGTAAGTGGATGGTGTGGAAGGGTATTCTGGGTCAGCGCGAGTTCTCCAGCCCAGTATAGCTACACCATCTGGGGTGGACAGATGGACATGCCACAGGAGGACTGCAGGAACCTGCAGCAGCTGTTGTTCAGACAGATCGGACACGCCTAGAATTCCCTGCAACTTGACCGTGAGCTGCTCTGTGGGTGCCTGCACGTGACCTGCTCACCCAAGCGATGCACATGCCTCCAGAGGAATCAAATGCCCTTTCCAGCCACAGCTTTAGGGCAAACTTAAAAATGTCTACTGCCGCAGATGCTGAATAAACTCTTGCACACTGACACTGGTCCCTTTTCACCCTTTCAGGCTCTTCTCCCATCATGTAGCGTGAGTTCAAATGACAGTGCATTCATGCACCCTAGCTGTGGTCTGTTTCCCATAAATGCTTTGTGATCAGGGATGTAGCACGCCCTCACTAAACATTGGCAATAGGTTTTGGAAACTGACTTTTAAGCAAAAGGACATGTAGCGAAAGTAGGTCCTTGAAAAACGTCTTTCAGTTTGGCATTGTCTAGGATTCATTTTTTCTTGTCAACGCTATAATGAAACGATGTTCTTCAAGGATGGGCCCTAAAAGAAAATCCAAGCAGAAAATTAGGTGCCTGCAGGTCAAGTAAGCATTTTCTTAAGTTCCTTATTCTTTCAACAAGGAAATATAGTATTTAATATTCTATCTTTGGACTTCTTATGCAGAAGTACTCAAGCTGCAGAGTGAAAATATGTTTACGGTATACTTGGAGTTCTTTGAACAGTGCTTTGAAAGCATTGATTTTACCTCTTTTACTATTGTTTACATTCTAGAAAATGAAGAAGTCAAGGAAACGACTTTACGAGAGCTTAAGATGCTTCGGACTCTCAAACAGGAAAACATAGTGGAGTTGAAGGAAGCCTTTCGTCGCAGGGGGAAATTGTACTTGGTGTTTGAGTATGTTGAAAAAGTAAGTCATTAACGGATGCTATGGAGATTTGCCTGATTCTTTTTCTTAGGAATGTTTCAGACATTCAGAAAAATACTGTTAATTATCTTACTATATGACAGGTCCATGCACTCATCATATGAGTACTTTAAAAATGAACACATCATCCACAATCATCGGAAATTCTGAAATGTAGTTAAAGATTTTGTATAATTTTAACTGTACAGAGATAATTTTACCTTCAATGTATTGATTTGGCTTCTAAAAATCTATGTTCAGCAAGTAATTTGGACTTGACCTAGTTTAATTAAACTTAATGAAGGCCTTTGAGGGCGAGAACTAAACTGGCAGTGGTGCCACGGTTGACGGAGGTGACGACGTCAGGCAGGTGTAGGCTGGGTGGCCGAACTAGTCCTTGAGGGGCGAGACAGTGGGCTTGTGAAGCAGCCTCTTCACGGCATGCTCTGCTTCCTTGCTCCGTGTTCCCATCCTTCCATGCGGTTAGGTCTCATCTACCTCCCCCAGCCTCACCTTAAGCCTCTAAGCACATTTCTTTCCCTTTAAAGCCAAAGCGCCGACACTTCACAAGAAGCTGCACCCTTGCTTGAGTATTTAAAAAAAAAAAAAATCAACTTCTTAATGACAGTTTTAATACTGTGACCTCAGAGCAGATGTTCACTATAGTAATCAGTGTTGTGTGCTCAGGATTTTCTGGGAGAGCAGCCGACCTACAGCAGTTGATTATTGTCAAGGACTTAAAAGTGCCTTCACAAGAGTAGAAGAAACTGGATCACGATGGACCTTTTAGGGGTTTCCTTGGTGAATAATTAGGTGGCTCCTGCTGATTTCCTGTGTTATCTAGAGAAGACCAAGTCTGGAGAGGTCAGTGCGTAGGAGCTGCCTATGTCACCAGTGACGAGGTATTGCCACCAGCATCCCGACTGAGTGGAAGCAGTGTTGCCAAGATGACTCCCAGGACGTGGCCTTCACGAATTATTTTTCTAATTAAAAAATATATTGTGACTTCATAACAAACAAAATCTGAAAAATATTATAAGGCTCGTTTGTCCTTTTAAAACACTATTCTGTTTCCTTTCAAAAATCTGTTTTCAGCTCTCTTTTTCTTTGTCAATGTAGGCATTCCCCTAAGGAACCTTCCTCGACTAAAATACCTAAAATTTGATATTAGAAAAAAAGTTATGAAGAAAGGATTGCTCTGAAATCAGATGCTCTTAATTTTTCAGTTCTCAAAAATAAATAATCATGCAGTTTACAGTTTTTACTCCAAATAATAAAATTCTTACAGCTCTATTTTGGTTTTTCTTTTTTATTTCTGTCCTACTCATGGTGCTTGTGGATTTATAATGACTTAGCATGAACAAAGGAGAAAGTGGCCCCTATGTCTCAGGCAATTTGGTGGGTCGGAGACCCCGTGGGCAGTGCTGCTAGCAGACCTCCAGTCTTCTGACCTCCTAGCCCCTTCCTGCCCAGGCTCTGGGCTTTTCAGCGGAAAGTGGCCATCACACCCTGCCATCAGTGGCAGTGCCTAACAATTGACAGTGAGTCTCAAGAGGGTAAGGACAATGATGCTCTCAGAGCTAGAGGGTTGTCACAGAGATGCGGGCTCGCAGTGGATAACCAAAGTAGAAGTTTCTCTTGCACTCACAAAGGTAGGCAGGAAGAGCAGCAGGGCCCCACAGCAGTGGGAGGCTCAGCTTCGTCTTTCTGCTCGTGACTCCTGAGATGTCGCCCTCGTCCTCAGGCCAAGGCAGAGCTGCAGCTGTCACAGTCCTGTGGTTAGGGTGTCTTTGCCCTGCGAGCTGTAACGCAGAGAGGAAATGTGCTCTTCATTTTGGACCTATGCACCCCCATCCAAACTGTATTGCCATGGAGTAACAGAACAAGGGATACTGGGAGGCATTTCTCTCTGCCACCAAGGAATTTAGAGTTGATTGTGAAATGAGAGCTACAAATTAGTTTCTACATTACAAAGCCCTCTTATTCCTTCTGTGCGTTTGGGGCCTCCTATGCATTTGTTAATTGAAACAGGCTATTCTAGTAGAGAATCACTTTTAAAATGATGAATATATATTTGAAATATTTTATCTTAAAACATATCAATATGTTCATTTACTACTCTTTAGAGGTAGCATCAAGGCGTTTTATGAATCTTGATCTTGTTGGAGTTTTGATGGGTCTTCCCCGTGTACTTCATACCCATAATGTATCAACTGTAATAGCTTATGTCAGCTTCTTTACAGTGAAACAAAACCTTGAAAAGCAATCTCAATGCAGAACCCTTTTCTTCATGTCCTTTGCTGGTTTTATAGCTGTTTTAGTCGCATTTGATTAGCTGACAATATGTTTAGTGGTTTTCCTTTTAGTAATTCTTTTCAAAGTATTCACTTTTGTTTTTTTAAGCAGCAGTTTTTTTCAAAGTATTATTTCATTGGTATATGTGATATTTCATTATATTAAAATAACAAGTGCATTTCTTATAAATGGGTATGGGATTTATGTCATGTATTTATTATTAAAGTGCATATTTATATGTTTACAGTTTGAATGTGGGAACAAAATTTTGAATTATACTATTATGCGGCAGTTATCTAACATTTTGGTCTTAGAACTCCTTCACACTTAAAGTTTTTGGGAACTCAGTTTTTTTATTTATGTGACTTTAATCAATATCACATTAGATGTCAAAACTGAGCAATATTAAAATACTATTAATTAATTTTAATTGATCAATAATAAACTCATTATGTGATAACAAATATATTTGTATGCCATTCTTTAAAAAAAAATGGTGCCCCCCCAAAGCAGCTAGTTTAGCTTGCAACTCAATTATCGGGTGGTTTTCCTTAAGAAAACAATCATATTTTGATAAGCAATAAAAGTACTTCATGTGTTTTTCTCTTTTTATCAGTTAGATTTTTAAAAGATGTACTCTGGAGTTATAATTTAATAAAATAATTTTTACTACTTCATCAGAGATGTTCTTTGCTAAAACTAGCAAACTGAGAATGTAGGGATTGAAGAATCTAGTGCCTTCGTTGATGGTGGTGCCACCTATTTCCCATCACTGCTTTGTGCCACTGGCATAGATACCGCACAGTGAAAAAGACAAATAGCTGAGTGTGACCATGAATATACTTGTGACTTCATGGTGCTTTGAGTTCCAAAAACCCTCCCTGCCCCAGAGATCCACAGATCATACTTCGGAAACTTCTGTCTTTGATGGTCATACAAAAACATGAAGCTATATTTGTGCTGTGGGCCTTAGTCAATGTGCTTTTTACTGAAGAAACAGGATGTTTGGTTAATCTGGAAATTCAATGGAGACTGGTTAAGTGGAACTTCTAATGAATAAGAATGTTTGCATCAATTTTAGAATGGCCTCTGACTCTAGATTAAGATGTTGAATATTGGTTTGGTTTAGATTCTATGAATTATTTTCTTAAACAGATTTGTGATTTCACTTATTTTATATTTTTACTAATGGAAGTAATTCATGTCTTCTTAATATGCACTCTACAGTTTGATAGAAGTACGCATATATATGTATACTTTATAAATATATGTATAGAAACCAGAGAAATGGGTACAGAAATTTTACTGACGAGGATGCTAGATAGATAATAACTATAATAATAATTGGTTGTTTAGATTGTTTTTCTGGCTTACTTTGAAAAGTACATGTCTCACTTCCACAATCAAATTAATGACAAGCCTGTATTTTAGATACTTACATATATCTAAATTCTATAGGTGTTCATGTTAAAGGTTGATTAGCTATATTGGCCTCATATCATTTCTTTTTAAAAACATTTCTTAATTGAACTACTATTGTGAATTTGTGTTTCCTTTTTTTTTTTTTCCTGGCCTGTTTTAATTTTTAGATTAAATGGCTGTTTTAAATTTTAGATCACATCCAATCATAGGGATCATCTTATTTTAAGAATATTTTTCAGGTCTTTGAAATATTTTCAAGGCTTGATTTCATATTGTAAGGTTTTATTAAAGATCTGCAATGCGCTATGTTAAAATGACTATCTTCCCCGTCTCCTCTTCCTGTTCTAATACACTACAATGTTTTATCACTGCTTCACATTGCTTTTCCCTTAAAATTATTCTAAAACGATGACGGAAAGGTTTTAGGGAGAGTGAAAATTGTACAGGGTTATTATTTAGGAAAGCATTAGGGAGTAGTAAAAATGGCATTTCTCTTAAAAGAGAACCTTGATTTAATATAATATCCTGCTTTAGTATGAAAAAGGTTATAGATAGAAAGCCAAACAAAACAAATGCATGCTATGTATTGGGTGAGTTATCATCCAAGTGCTTTTTAAAATTTTTTATGTATGATTTATGGGCCTACCTAATTTTGGAAATTAATGACTCCCTCTTTTAGAATATGCTAGAATTGCTGGAAGAAATGCCAAATGGAGTTCCACCTGAGAAAGTAAAAAGTTATATCTATCAGCTAATCAAAGCTATTCACTGGTGCCATAAGAATGACATTGTCCATAGAGGTGAGTATGGAGTTTTTGAAATGAAAATACTAATGAAAACACCAAACAAAAGTTAACAAAATATTTTATACATCACTGTCTTAAGAATATTCTATAGCCATTGACATATGACTTAAATGCATTTTGGGAGTGCAGTATATAAGAAATCATTTGACTTCCAATTTCTTTTTATATCACCAAAAGGCTGGACTGAAAATTTAGTTGGATATAGTGGCACAAGCACTATGTTTGTACAACCAGATTCACTCTCAGCTATAGAAACATCTAGCGGAATTTTTTTTAAAAGACAACAAAAGCCTCCACAAGTGTAAGCTTATGAGCTTGCCTGAGAGTAAGGGGAAGCACAAATTGGCAAACTTCTTTACCTTTTTGTGCTCTAGATTACCCGGTAATGTGAAACAACCCCGAATTAGTCTTTAGAGGTGGTCCCTAAGTTGCTGACCCTGATTGTCACTCATTTCTCCTTTCCTCTTAGACCAAGATCTCCTGATTTTCCTTCCTTGTTAGTGAAAGATGTCCATTGCTTACATGTTGCAGGCACGATCCACCTTACATAAAGGTTGTGATCATATTTTCATAAACTTTTATTTTGTCCTTATTGCCATGAATTAGGTGTTTAATCACAATGAAAGAAATTTCTTGCAACCTACCATCTTTGAATCTATATCACTTATTTTTTCTTTGTATTCTTTTTTGCATTTAATCGTTTTACAGGAATAGGACACATATTGATCTAATATGCTAAAGGGTGTTTATCAAAAAATGATACAATATCGACCTCTTGACTTTGAATTATCAGATATGTGAATACTACATTTTAATTTAGCTATACAGATGCACAAGGATACCACTTAAACAGTTTCACTTTGGGCCTCCTGGAGGCACAGGGGTGTAAGTCTCAGCACCATCAAGCTATTGTCAGCCACTGCAACATGAGTTCAATTCCTGGCCAGGGAGCTGACCCGCATGGTGCAGCAGACCTCTCCTGTCTCCACTGCTGCTCCCCCAGGCAGTGTATTCTGTAGATCTGCCTGTCCTGCTTCCCACTCTATCTCTGGTGAATCCTCTCACCCCATGCACCTCTGGCCTATACCTAAGGGTGCATAAATTTTTTAAAATTTATTTATGCATATTTTATGGCCTATACAAGTATGCATAAATGAGTAAAAATAAATCTTTTTTTAAAGTCTCATTTTTAAAAATGGCTTAAATCATATAAAGAATGCCAATTCCTGTTATTTCTAGAAAGAACCAGTTTACATATATTTCTCTTGCATTTGATTTTCATAGCTCTTACCTTATCAAGATTCTTAATGGTGTGGATATGAATGGCAGCTATTCTAGTAATAGTCTGTGCTACAGCTTAAGGCTATTATTAAGGAATTGATCTGTCTATATTTCCACAGTGATGCTCTGATTTGGTTAAGTGTATAATGAATCAGTGATTGTGAATTAACCATGATACTGAAATCTACAGATTTCACTCTTACTTCTTCCCATTCTCTATTTTTACCTCTGCCGTGATATAGGTAATAGGTATAATAGGTACTTTTAAAAAATAGAATTGTGACATGCCTCCCAAGAGGGAATTAAACTGTATTTTCTGTGTTTGTCTATTTCTTAACTCCCACCACGTCTTCAAAAGATCCATAGGAAAAAATGAGAAATCTTATCTTGATTCATTCACTGTAGCTTCACATTTACAATAGTGCTCTCCACAGAGAATCTGAGACATGTAAGAATTTACATAAAATCATAGTAGAAAATGTATCTTACATGTATGTTTTTCTCCAGTAAATACAATCCTAGCTACTTAACTCTTGTATGTATTTGTAAGGTACTTTGTGAGTATGAGCTTTTTATGTTTGTCTCCAAAAACTGTATTATTAGTATTTGATGAAGTAAAAGTAGTTCCTTGGAAAATGTTGGTTAGATTCAATAATTCTTAAATTCCTTTCAGAGATTTGATTAACCCCCTTTAAGATTTAAAGCTAAAAATATTTTTGAAATTAGGTCTGCATTTTTCTCAAAAAGAAATTAACACTTTTATGTACCAGCATAAGATATGCTAATAAATTACTGTCTGTTATAGTCATCCAATGGTGTCAATCAGTGGTATATGAAACACTTTTTAATACCTTTTTTTTTTAATCTTGATACTCCAGATATAAAACCAGAAAATCTCTTAATCAGCCACAATGATATTTTGAAACTGTGTGACTTTGGTAAGTAAAGAGAAATTGAGTCTGTAAGTACAGAGTTGATGCAACATATAGGTAGCTTTCACAGACATACTAAAAATTTTTGTGTTTTTTAACTTAAAATCGACTATTCTATTGGGTCATATGCTGAAATATTGATTACTGAAAAAGCACATTTTCTTCTTTCTGTATCTACTGTTAACACAAATCCATTATTTAGTATTTGCTGAGTGAGGATTTAAAGGAGACACATGCATATATTCATAAGCCCAGCACTTAATGATCCAAGAAAAAGAATTTTCTAGGAAATAATAATCATTATGTCCTTCCAGTTGAGAAGGAGAAAATATTTTCTTAGATGTTGATGAAAATTATTTTAGGCATAATCATATGCCAATATAAAAACACACATGTTCTGTATATATGTAATAGTTACATATCTATAAGGTCAAATGAAAGTTTTAGAACAGTTCTATTAGTGACTGATGTGTAATATTCCAACTCCTGACTGAGTATATAGAAACTTTTCAGTTAAGCTCTCGCTCAGTAGAAAAGTCTCCCGTAGATATGAAACTGCATTAGGTACTACTAAGCATTTAAATTAAAATAATTCAGAAAAGGTTTTGTTATAAAACAAGGTATTTAGGACATGACTGACTTTTTGAATTGTACTTTTGTCTCATCCATATACTGAAAAAAAACTTGACTTTTCAAAATGTTATTTTTTCATATATTCAAATATAATCCCAACTACAGTGTCTGTACCCATTTATAGATGAAAGTGTATCTCCTTATCATAGGCAGAAGTTAGGTTAGGCCTTAGAGCGTGGAATGCACAAGTGAGAAACAGAAACGTTCCAAGAATTCACTTGTCCAGTGTGGCAGTTGGAAGCATGTATAGTTGTTTTCACTCAGTATCTTTAAAGAATTTGAATATTGTCATGAATCTGCTTGCTTGAAAAAAAAATGTTTTACAGGGCTTAATTTTTTTCATGCTTTAAGATGAGGAACTTTATTAGAGAAAAGGCTTTGCTTCCGAAACATCCGAAGTGCTTACATGAATGAGAGAAAAATACTACACACTGTGTTTTAAAGATTTTGATCTTGGCATTTTGATCATTTGCATAGCATTATGGTTTTCAGGAATAACATCTATTTCTGCATTCTTACCTGCACCAAGAACTGTGATTCTGCCTCTCAGTTTTCCTGTATCATACATCCATTACTCCGTGGGTTCAAGATCTGTGTAAGCTCCAAAGTTAATGAAATTTGCAAAGCATTTCTATATACAAAGGAGATGCCTAGTCACTAGCAGGAAAAGCAAATCCCTGGTCTTATATTGCTTAAAAGACAAGACAGTTTGAACTAGCACAGCAGCACCACACGGGCCACTGCGTGTCCTGTGCAGTGTTTCCAGGTTACTTACTCCCAGAGTGTGGAGCAGCTTGGTGTGGCTTAAAGAATCCCACTCAGAAATACAAATACTTCTTCAAAATACAGGTTAACCAAAGTTAGGGGTTTTGCTTTTGACTGTGGTTGTTTCATTTAATGTTTCATTTAAAAAAAACACGTTTCCACTTTTCAAAACTGTCATGCATCCTAATTTCTACCTCTAATTTTCATACTCTGATTCTCTGTAACTACTCACAATGAGCCCATATTGTTTTTGGTGCATGAGATGGAGAATTAACTTACATGCTGGCTTATTTTGTGGCTCAAAAGCCTTTTGAAATGTTTGGGGTAAAATAGCCTGTACAATAACCCTAATACGTTTCTTAGTCATAGTGGAAGTTGAAAAGAATTTTATCCTGCTCTGCTTCCATCATTTTTCTGTTATTTTACATAATGGTCTGAACTGATCAGCACTAATAGTTATACAAATATTACATGTATTTGTTACACATAGCAGAATGAATGACTTTCTGTGATATGCTAATGTAGCTTTGACTTCTGGTTCTTGTGAAGATGTCATTTTATTCTAAGATAAATTTCTTTATTGGCAGAGCTGATTGACAAGTATGCTCTGAAAACTTATAAAATCATGAGGCTTCAAAACCAAATTACTTTAGTAAAGGGGAGAAACTGCTTTTGTAGTATGTACATTAAAGATTTTAATTGACATATGAACACTGGACTAACTTTTAAGACACTGTTAATAAACAGCCCATTTACTGGCAATTACTATATTCATTTAATGATGATGCTTTAAAATATTACTGGCCCTAAAAATTTTCCAAGGTGAAATTATTTTTCAACCTTTGGGTTTTGCTATCTTTCAGGTTTTGCTCGGAATCTATCAGAAGGCAATAATGCTAATTATACAGAATACGTGGCCACCAGGTGGTATCGGTCCCCTGAACTCTTACTTGGGTGAGTGACCTTCCCAAATAGAAAGAATGATATCTTCTGACCCCATGTCATTTGCTTAGGAATTATCTATGGAAGATAAGACCTTTAGTTACTTAAATGTCAGTTTGATTGCAGTTTAACAAGCCACCCTAAACCTCAATGGCATAAAACAAGCAACTTTTTATTGGCTCACAGTTTGGGAAAGACAGTGATTTGGATTCGGCTAGATGGTACTTCTGCTTATTTCATTTGGAGTTGCTCATGCAGCTACTGTAAATCAGGAAGTCATCCGGAGCCTGGTTGGTTTAGAAGACTTCAGCTGGGACATCATCTCTCTCCCATGATTCGGGACTGATTTTGTTCTGTATACTTTTATCTGGACTCACTGCATGTTGAATAGCACATTTCCTTTTGGGAGGGGTTGGAATTTGAATTCCTGAACTGTATTAGCCAAGGAAGAAGTGAGTATGAAATAAATAATTCTGAGGACCCCTGTTAGAGGGCTCAGGTATGGTAGAAGGACATGTTATAATATTCTTGTGTCTAAGTTGGCCCTAAGGTGGTCATTCTGATCAAAACTTACCGCAAAACTTCAGAGTATTTGCTACCTAGTAATACCTGTCAGAAAACTGAGCTTATGTTTAGAGTTACGTGGGAGCTACCAAAAATAGATAAGGGATTCAAACTATTTTGAGCCATGTTGAATATTGCTAATTAAATGATTGCCAAGCACCGGATGAGGAGCCATATTATTTATTTATAAAAATCAAAAACATAAATAAATTTTTAAAGAATCCTATTGAATCAGTTGATATTTGGTTAACGTTATGAATTTGTATTTTTTGTACACTGTCAAGACTTTGTCCTTGACATTCAAAATAGTTCCAACTACATGCATTATTCAAATCAGTTGGCAGAAGAAAAAGTATATAGTAGGTATGTGGAGATTTTCCATAGGTTTCTCCATCCAGCACAAGTTTTTTCCTCCCTCTTTCAGGTATTAAAGAAAGTTCAGTATACTCCCCTCTCCCCACAAGCTGCCAAAAAAATCTACATGAAATTTTGTGATATGGCTTTTAGGTTTTCGTGGAAAGGAAGTAAGAGAAATAAAATATTGGCCTATTGTTGCATTGATTCATTATCCCAGGAACATTTTATGTATAGTGCTAACAGAGTTCAGGTATTTGTTAAAAGTTTTGTATAACTGGCCCTCCCTGGTGGCGCAGCGGGTTAAAGCACAGCACTGAGAATCTAAAGCCGCTTCTGCATGAGTTCGATTCCTGCCTGCCCCGGAGGTGACCACATGGCGTGGCAGACCTCTCCTGGCCTGCCCGCTGCTCCCCTCAGCAGTGTACTTCGTCGATCTGCCTGTTCTGTTCCCCACTCTGTCTCTGGTGAAGCCTCTCACCGCCCCTGCGCCTCTGGCCTGCACCCCAATTCTGTATGCACAAATAAATAAATCTTTAAAAAAAAATTTGTATAACTACTATGGCATTATTGTGTATTTCTTTTAGATGTTTTATTTTGACTTTCTCTTCTTAAAACTTGGATTGCTTATATTTGAAACTAAAGAAAGTATGGTTTCTCACTTAATCTGCCACATATAATTTGACTTAAGGCAGTATATATTGGGGTATACATTATAGCTATTTGGGGGAGGGATACCTAGATTTTCATTTGTAGCCTCACTTATAAAAATGGTAATTCCTAAGACACTCTGGTAAACTCAGCTTCTAGAAGAGCAATATAAATTCCCAAAGAAACAAAAAATGCTTTGAAGGAAATAGCTATCACAAAGGCTCATCCATCTAGGATACGAATAGATTCAAGGAAATAGTCCAATAGAGTTGAACACAATTTTAGCTATTAGAAATTGTAACTATGCCATCAAAAGCTAAATATTCCATTTGTTGTTTAAGATGACACTTAAATCAATAGTACAGTTTAGTTGACTGAACTCAAATAATGGGTAACATGTAACTTTTTGACATTTAGAGAGTTAAAGGATAATTACCCAAGAAGACAAGTTTCTTGGGAACATTTCATTCCCTTAGCTAGGTGTTAACTTATCACTCATCAGACATGTGTGCTAGGTTAGGGTTATTAAGCCATTCAGGTTTAAATAATACCTGCATGTGAATTTATTTCAACTCAGTGAATACTAACTTACAGATTTATTAATTGTTATTAAATGGATGGCTTCATTAGCATAGGTTGATTTACTTGTGTTCTGTGTTTTCCTTCATATCCATTGAATTCTTGTTTTCAGTCTCACTTTTATATACAAAACACTTTAATTCCTCAAATATACAAATGTGCTTTAAATCATGAATCTGTTCAAAATAATTAGAAACAAAATATATTTCTTCAGTTGTCAAAATAATCTCTCCCTTTGCTTTTCAGAGCTCCCTACGGAAAGTCTGTGGATATGTGGTCGGTGGGCTGTATTCTTGGGGAGCTTAGTGATGGGCAGCCTTTATTTCCTGGAGAAAGTGAAATTGATCAACTGTTTACTATTCAGAAGGTGCTAGGACCACTTCCATCTGAGCAGATGAAGCTATTCTACAGTAACCCTCGATTCCATGGGCTCCGGGTAAGAGGCTTTGCTAAAACCCAAAGTGGAATCAGAGGACAGTGTTGAATGCTTTGCTTGCTATACAGGAGAATGCTCAGCTAGCACTGACTACCACCCCCTTTCCCATGACCGTGTTTATAACCCCCATTTTACTTTTGAATCCTATATAGCTTATGTGAATTTTTTAAATGGTCAGAATTTGGAAGTGGACGTTGCTGATATTTTCCATAATTTCTAAGTTCCAATTTTTCAAACTTTTTCTGGTGTGTGCACTATTAGACTCCGAACCTTGGTGATCTCAGTGTTTCTTTGTCCAAAACCATTAGTATTCCCAAAATATGTAAAAATTTATAAATGGCTGTTCTTATTGGAGCAAATAGAATTGTGATTTGAAGAAGACTGAATCCTTGTGTTCTGTGGGTTTAAAGGCGCTGCTGTGGCAGCTCTTGCTTACTGTTGACAGTAAAACCACACGTCTTCTTTCCGGTTGGTCTTCTGTATTGTCTTGCCTAGCCTTTCCCGGTCTTACTAAGTTTGTACAAGACAGATTTGTTTCAACTATGAAAATGGTTCTTCAAGCACAAACTTTCCCCAAGTGAGGGACAGCCAGTTCTCTGAGGCACCACCAAGAGTGGGGATTGCTCTCTCTTATAACCCAAAAGCTGCTTTTCTAGTTTTCAACCATCCTGTTGAGCGAGCAAACATTGGTAGCTGGTGGCTGTTGTGAGAACTATAAAATAAGCCCCCACCACTTCCTTTCTTTCTCTTAAATGCATAATTCTCAAGCCAGATTTGCTTGGCATTTTCAAAGCACTTGATTTTTTTTCCTTTGGCTTTCTAAACCTCCGTTCACGTCACTTTGAAGAGCACCCCTCCTCACACGTAAGTGCCCAGCACATCACCTGCTCCTGCCGGATCCGCTCTGTGTAGCAGAAACCTGGGACCAGAGTTGCGTACAGTTGCTCTTTCATCTCCTTCCTGCCTTCTCTCCCTCCTCTAAACCCATCTGAGTTACCTAAGGCAACTTTGTTTTTCCGTTGTTGCCCAAAATTAGCCCAATTATGACCACTTATTAGGGTACAATTAACTCAACAGTGATTGAACATTTGTTATATTAGATGCTGAAAATACAACAATAAATAGGACTTGCCTTAGTCTGATAGAAAGGAAAAATTTGTTCTACTCAGAAGTAATTGGTGATAATTGATGAATTCCTGTTTACTCAGAAGGCATCAAGGCTCCTTACATAACCCCGAGACCTGGCCTGAGTCCACCTTCCAGCTCTCTGACCTTAGCTCGTGCCTCTCTCCATTCCCCTCCCCGCCACGGGGTGGTGCTGGACTCAGCGCGTGTCTCAGTGTTACCTGTGCTGTTCTAGCAGGCTGTTCTCCAAGCACCTCCCATACCTGCCTTTCTTTCTCTTTGACTTCCATAAACATCCAGCTTCATAGATTGGGAACTTGTGATTCCTTCTCCCAGGAAGTGGCTTCTCTTCAGTGGCCCTTTACCATTTTGTGAATGTCAGCTCAGAGAATGCCCGATCTCACCGACCTCCTGCCATCCTGCCCCCCACCCTGTCTAGTCTCTCCCCCAGCACCCTCCCACTTCCCATCTTAGGCTATGACCATATGCTCCCCGGGGGCAGAAACCATGTCATTGTTTGGAGCACTGAGCACAGAGTGCAGCACTTTAGGGATTCGGTGGCTATGTGAACAGTCATGTGAATCAGTGTCACCAGTGCTCAAGCGCAACTGTATTTCCTTCTTCCTGCCGCCGGTTCTTTCACTCTTACCACCTTTTGACTGTGTTGTTGTTTTTAATTGATATGCATTGGTTTACAGCATTATGATTTACAGGGGTAGGGTCACACCCTTTCCATGTGTGCTACCACACCACACCACCACCAAGGCACCCGTTGGCCTCCACCATAGTCCCTTGGGCTACCCTCCCCCTCCTGCCACCATTCTACAATCAGATTGTGACTGATCACTTCACTGCTCTTATTACTCTTAGAATGGTCTTCCCACAAACCCCATATTCGAGTCTATCTCCTTTCTGTTTCAGAGCCTCTACACAATCACCCAGGAAGTTGAAATCCCTTAGGGTAGCGTTAGCTCTCCTTGCCCCTGGTCCTCCACCCTTCCTTCCTCCCATCCTTTCCCCCACTGCTTGCCGCCAACCCCTTCAGCCGCATGAACTTCGCCCACTTCCTTGACTTGTTGCTTCTGCAGTCAACAGTCTTCTACTTCTGGGAAGATCTCTGTCCTCCCTCCCTCTGACCCTGGTTAAATCTCCTCCCTCCTTGAAGCCCCTCTAGGCCCCTCCAGGGGGAATGGGTGACTCCTCTGCTCCTCCAGCACTCTGGCCAGGTCTCTCTTAAAGTGCTCCTTCAGTTTACAGATCAGTGTCACCACTGGGCTGGTGGCTTTCTTGAAGAGCTGAAGTGTCGTGTTCATCATGAGAATTGCAGCACACCTAGACAAGGTTGAATAGTGTTGAACAATCGCTTATTTGGCCTGGAACATAGCGCTTGGAACATGGCCTTGCTCTTTGCCTGGTTAAAGGGACTCAATACGAGATTCTGCATAAACAGATCTGTCATGGTACCTGACCTTAAGAGCTTAAAAACTAGTTGAAGAATTAAGACTTTCATGCACAAAGTGGTTAGGAGACAGCCTGGTTTAAAGTAAACCATCACAATTAGGTATATAAGCTGGCATAACATTAAGTACCACGTTGCTTACTACATTGTACTGTTTTCCAACACATCATAACATGGTTGAGACTGAGTGTGTTAAATATTCTGGAAAGTTAGAAATTACAGTTTAGATTGACTAGAGAATGATTTATGGAGTACTTGAAATCTGAAATGGGTATTAAAGAGTGACTAGTGTTTGGATTAGACAAGCTAAAAGAAGGAATCTTTTCCCCATTTGTGATCCTGTCGGTCACAGGCCCCTCACTAAATAGCGTGCTCCATAGCGGCAAGGCAAGCGTGTACTAGAGCTGCCTGTGAAAACCCTTCAGAGAAGTGGCTGCTTCCCTGACACCTTGACTTTTATAAGCCTTAATGTTTTCTCACTTTAGTCCAAGTGTTTGTGGGGATCTAACTAAATTATTTTAATCTCTTTGGATGTTCAACAACATCTTGTGAGGGAAATATTTTCCTTTATCATTTTCCTGGAGAATGCCAGCATCAGAAAGGAGAGGGGGAGAGGGAGGAAGGGAAGAGTGAGAGAAAGAGACAGACTGACCACTGACTGGGATAGCCTTTCAACTTCTGTGCTGGAGCTTTGGCTGTTTATTGAATTGCCTCATGTTAGAATGATAGATTTCATTCAGAAGCACATAAATTAATATTGTTTTGCGTTAGGAGTTTACATGGTCTTTTTTTTTTTTTTTTTTACTGCAATACTTCTCAGGCCTTTGGATTTTCAGAATTAAACTTCTTGTCAATGAAATGTTACTTCTGAAATATACAAGAGAAGTATCTGGTAGCATAAGACAGACCTCATAGGCAAACTGTTCATTACAGAGCGTGTTTTATCACAGGATGACAGGTGTCTCTCTCTTTGGGCTGATATTTAATACTCAGCAACATCCAGAGGAACCTCTTTGTCTCCTTTAGGAGCAATGCCTAGGTTTAGAAAGAGTGTGGGTTTGCATCACAGACCTGGGTGCAAATACTAGTTTTACTTTAAAATTATGTAACTTGACTTGAACCACTTATTTGAACTTTGAGATTGTCACCTTCCTCCCTGGAAAAGAAGAATTGCTAAAATGCCTTATAGCGTCACTTCCTTCAGAAATCAGTTTTAGGCTCTTGCCTGTCTGCGATCCGTTCATGTTCTCCCTTCAATGGCTTCTATCTAGAAGGTGCTGTCCTACTTTTCTCTGTCCTCAAATTTTTCTTTCAAAATTCAGTTCAAATATTACCATGGACTCTCCTTGCTTCTACAGCTGGAAACCACCTGGGTCTCTTCTTTCTCCTAAGCTTCAGATCGAAGTTGCAGCTGCACAAGTTTAGCTATGATTGTTTTCCCAGCCAGACAGCTCAAGTACAAGATTTAGGTCTCCTCCGCATGCTGCACCTCCTGCTGTGCTCAGCCCAGGCTGGGGATGATGTCATAGCCATGCCTTCAGTACCTTGTTTGAATTTGCCTGCAGAACTCATCCATTTATTTCCCCTGTTTAGGACTTTCAGCACTTTGAAATGCTCTGATGTTGGCATAAAGGAAATATATGTGAAACGTCAAGTCTCTCTCCCCTGGGAGGGCGTATGCGGCATTGAGCTCTAGTACTTCCCATCCACTCGCTGTGATAACAGAGTTCACAGAGAGGACAGACCACCCAAATAAACTTGACCCCTTTCTCTTCTTTTTATTTTAAAAAAGGCAATTCACTTGTTCATCTAGAAGCCTATGTTAGCCTTCTGTTCCAGGTTATATAAGGGAAGGAATGAAAAACAGGCCTTTGCAAGAGTATGCTAAGCAACGATAGAACATGCATATGAGTTCACTGCTTATACCTCATGCCTCTCTGGAACTTGGCTCTCGTTGCTTTCATATTTTACTTCTCTGATTTACAGGAATAAATGATGTGTTGTCGTAGAAAAGCCATAAGAACTTTCTATCCCTTTCTATCCCTTTCATTAATGCTCCAGTTATTGTCTGTATGAGCACACAGAGTCTGTAAATTGTATTATAAGGAAATCACCTACATTGGCGAAACTGAGTAAATTGTATAAATAGTTTCAAATTTGCATATTTGGGTTTGTTCTGCATGCTTCAGTATTGTCTGGATTTACATATCCTCTCACCTCTGCGTTTTACTTAACAACCAATTTAAGGTTACTTCATACCTCAAATATATAGACACTAAAAGTAACATATTATGAGGTGTATTTGACTGTGATTAGCACTCAGGCAGTGATTCTTACCTGTCCGCTACCTTCTTCATCACTCAGGGCGTGCACACCCTACCTAACCTATATGCTAACACTCCTGTCATGTTGTTGTTGCAGTTTCCAGCTGTCAACCATCCTCAGTCATTGGAGAGAAGATACCTTGGCATTTTAAATAGCGTTTTACTTGATCTGATGAAGGTGGGACAAGTTGATGCTATCTGTATAAAGTGTCTTTTGTTTGTGGGTTCTCTTGTAAATCGAAGTGACTGTTGCCTGCTTTTAGTTTTTACGAATTAAATGCTTTGTTAACAGATGTGTAGCGGAGAATAATGGGGTACTGTGTGTGTTAAAAGACATGGAAATTATTTGAAATGCAGCCGGATCTGGTATTGTAACATTCCATCCAGATAAGACCATGAAATACATAAATTGCTTTCCTAAAATGGACAGAATTAACAGCGATCAAAATACAATTGATTCAGCACTCAAGAAGGCGCAGGCATAAGGTTTTCAAAGAAATCTTTAAGTCAGTTTTAAAAGAAAACAGATTTGTGATCTTTAAGGCCCCCCATGAATGATTACATCAGTGGCCCTAATTCTGTCCTTTTTTTTTTTTAACTCGGCCTCTTCTCTGCCAGGTGGCTCAGGTTCTTCCCTGCCCTTCTTCCCGGAGCAGACCCTCGCTCAGCTCTGTGGCTGAATGTCCACTGCAGGCTGCTGCCCCGTCCAGGTCTTCCTGCTCTGCGCTACTGAAAATATTCTCAAAGTTTTTGGTCTGTGCTTTCTTACCCAGTAGATAGACAGCCTCTTGAGCAAGAACTTTTTTTTCTATATTTCTTCAGCTTTCATTGCAGCAAGCCAGTGAGTAAGCAAGTGCTGGTTGTTTGATGATAGAACTTCAAGAAACACTTGTTAATGGATCCATTTTATTTTATGCCCATTCAGTCAACCATCAAAATCAGAGGCGGTGACACTGTGCACTGAGCTTTAAAGGCATACTTAGCACAGTTGGAAATTGCTCAGCAACACTCCTAGAACTTTGCTTTCTTTAAACTATGTTAATCTGTGTTTCAAGGAGCCCTTTGTAAATAGGTTTGGGGTGGAGGTGGGGGAGGAGGCGCGTAGTCTTTGGGAAAGGCCGCAAAGTATATATATACCCTTCCTTCAGACACAACATTCACGAACCTGTAAAGGTTTTCAGAAATCCCACAGTAAAGGAGCGTTTCTGTTTCACCCAACATTTCCCAAACTTCATTACTGAAAACCTTTTTACTTTTAATAAAGTTCAACAGTAAATAAAAGACAACTATAAATCAGAGACATTTTGCAGGGGAGTGGGAGAAAGCTCAACAGCACTAATCTTCTGAACACAGATTGAAAGATGCTATTAAAAAAAAGTCCTCAAGGCCCTGTCAGGTTGATTAGCCGTAAATTATCTCTTAAATCAGTTAGGTTTTGTCAATATGTTCTTCCACTCAATATTTACTTATCAAGTCCTTAATTATTTGGTAACTTTTAAAATGTAATAGGACAAAGTGGAAGAAATGAATTAAATGCAATTCCATGTTTTCTGCCTTTTGTCTTTTTTTTTTTTAATTAAAAGTAATTGAACGTTTTTGTTAAATTATTACCCAGTATAATTGCCAGGCACCAGTGTGATACCTGGTAAAAGTCAGCACAAAAAGAAGTGTAAAGACAACCTGAGTCTTCTGCACTTTTACCAGTTTGGAGGTTAAAATGGTCTAATTCCTATTCATTTACTGTATTTACCCTCAAAATTCTTTAACATTAAATGGACATTTTTATCAAACAGTAGGTTCAGAAGGTGCATAATTTATAAGTACATCTCAGTTAATTTTTATACTGTAAGTGTATCTCTGTAACCCCACTGGGATTGAGATAGAGTCATGAACACCCCAGAAGACCCTCATGATTCCTCCCACACTTTCACGCTGGTCCTCCCTGTTCCTGGCAACCACAGTTCCAGCAGGTCACTGCTGCCTTGTTATTATTGGACATTATAAAGAATTATTTCTTTTATCTTTTAGCTAACTTTGAAAATAATTTGAAAATTACCACCATTTTACCCTTTCATGAAGAAACATATTCTCTATGCCATCCCCTAAAGCAGACTTGGTAATTTTGTGCATGAGTAATATCTAATATGGCCATGTTATCCTGCACCTGTTTAAAAATATCACCCATTTTAGTGGGGATACAAAACCCCAGAATTAATTCAAGCCCCTAATAATTTGCAGAATAGCTCTCATAATTTCAGTAAAAATTGTTTTCTCTCAAAGTACTGAGTTTTGAAACGAGTTACTGGCTAAGTTTCATCCTTTCCTCATAATGACCTCATCTTTTTCAAGTAATTTGAAAATTAGTAGATATTTTTATAAATATAATATAGTTCATTGTGTGTGTGTATCAGTTTCTACTGTTGATATTCTTAAAATAGCTCTTTAATGCTAGTACATACTTGGCTTTTGTATGGTGATCCATACATCTAATTTAAAAATTGTCAGGAGCTGACTTTTAGTTTCTAACTAGTTATCATAGAGTTGAAACCATTTAGCTGTCTATTGTTTTAATTACCAGTGAGGCCAAAATCATTTTACACATCTCCAAATTTTATTTTGTAACAAGGAAGAAGAAAGAATGGAGATAATTTTAGAGTTGTGTCTCTGAGTCAGCATGAATGTGAATCCACTTATGTGTGTACAAAATAGCTTTGGTTAGTGGATCTGTTGACCCAGGGTGAATGCTTAGCATATGATAGGACGAGAATTTAAATTTTCCCTAGTGCTAGGTTGAAGGCAGTTGTCTGAAACTGAAGTCTGGCTTATTGGGAACAGATTTAGATTAACTCTCAGTGTCCAGCAGTGTATCACAAAGAGGTTAACTGTAGGCAAAACCAGTGCAGGTGAGCTAGAGATAGATTCGGGAGTGCTGGGGTTCTACCCTCTTCCTTTCTCTACTGGAGAGTGTCACTCGGAGGACAAGAACTGTGTTTTTATTGAGTTGTATTGAGTTATAGAGGTTATATTTCTATATATAGCTGCTTAATTTGTCAATAAAAAGAAATTTTAATAGTGATTCACCATCTAAAATCTTGTCCAATAACTAATGACATAAATAATATTAGAAGATAACATTTTAGTTGTAAAAACACCTATGTTTAGCGTGAAAGGGTTAGTACCTTAATGGCTAAAGAAAACATATAGCAACAGTAGGATAGATGCACAAGTAGAAAAAGTAGAAGTAATCCATAAACATACAAAAATATTCAACCTCACTAGTAAGCAGAATAGCCCTGACGTACCATTTTTTAAATGATTTATTCATTTCTACATACAAGAACTAGGGTACAGGCCAGAGGTGTCGGGGTGGGGGTTGAGGTGAGAGCCTTCCCCAGAGATAGAGCAGGAAGCCTAACAGGCAGATCGATGAAGCTCACTGCTGAGGGGAGCAGTGAGGGTGGATAGGTCTGCCGCGACACGTGGGTCACCTCCCTGATGGGAAATCAACTTGTGCTGGTGGCTGCGGATGGCTTCATAGTGCTGTGTTCCAACCCATTGCACCACAGGGAGGGCCCCATACCATTTTTTCAATATCTTATTTACTAATGCACCAAAGAACAATAATGCCTGCTGCTGAGAGTGCCCGGTACTTGGTCATCTCCTGCAGTCGATGAGAGGAGACGACCTTCCTGGGGGGTGGGGTGGGGGATAATTACTATCCTAGGGGAAAATTATCCGTCTTCAAAGTTGGCATGGCCACCAGTTCTATCTCTAGTTTAGCCGATGAAAGGAATCAGGAGTATACGTACCTTTTAAGCACTCATCCCAGTAGTAATTGTATATGACAGTGAAAAGTGGCAGCAATCTAAATATCCAGCAATAGGAGACTTGTTAAGTAAATCATGTTATATATCCTCACTGCAGACTCTGTGTAGTCAGTCAAAAAACATAAAATTATATGTTGTAGCACTGCTCATAATAATAAAAGAGGGGGAAGAACCTCAATGTTTGTCTTGCTAAACAACCTAAATTGCATCCGTAGAGTTGAAGTTCTTTACTGGTATGGAGCTCATGTCCAGTGGAAAGAAAGCTAAGGGCAGACAGTTGTGCATATGCTGCTTGGTAGAAGAGGCAGCGGGTTACGGAGCATGTAGGGGATGGTGTGGGCACCAGGAGCTGCTAGCTAGCATGGCTGCTCCAGAGAGGGCAGATAGATGAAGGACATCTGTTCTTTTGAGTTCATCTGTTTATTCAAAAATATATTTTGAGTGTTCAGATTATGTTGTAAAAATGTTTTTGATTAGCAAGTGAAAAGTACAGGATATGGGCCTTCCCTGGTGGCGCAGCTGGTTAAAGCACTGCACTAAGAAGCTTAAGCTGCTTCTGCATGAGTTCGATCCCCACCTGCCCCAGAGGTGAACACATGGCGCCGCAGACCTCTCCTGACCCGCCTGCTGCTCCCCCTCAGCAATGTACTTCGTCGATCTGCCTGTTCTGCTCCCCACTCTGTCCCTGGTGAATTCTCTCACCCTCTACATCTCTGGCCTGTACCCCAGTTCTGTATGAATAAATAAATAAATCTTTTTTTAAAAAAAAAAGTACAGGATATAAAATTTATGTGGATAATATGAGCCGTATTTTGTAAAAGAAAATATGTGTATGTGCTAATCAAAATAGGTCTGGAAGGGCATCATTTCACAGTGGTGAGATTAAGGCTGATTTAGATGGCCTTTTTAAAAAGATGGTTTTGCTATATTGTGTTTACTATGTATTACGTGACACTGTGCTTTTCTTTTATAAAGACAAGAAATAAGGTTTTTATTAAAATTTATATTTGAGTTTGTAATATTCTTTCCAATCTTTATTTCCTAAGAATTTACTGAAGTTGGACCCAGCTGACAGATACTTGACAGAACAGTGTTTGAATCACCCTACATTTCAAACCCAGAGACTTTTGGATCGCTCCCCTTCAAGGTCCGCAAAAAGAAAGCCTTACCACGTGGAAAGCAGCACATTATCTAGCAGGTAAATACTCCCTTTTAAGGGAGTGCAGATGCAGTGTTGGCCTTAAAGTAGGTGGAGGAGGTGGCTGCTTAAGTGATGCAATTAGAGAAAAAAAGGAAAGCCCTCTTTATTCAAAAATATCTTCCTTATGCTTATTACATGATTCAGAACCACAATTAAAAGAGTTGTGTGGGTCTTAAAGATTTTAACAAGTATATTATGGAAACCTATGCATTCCTTGGGAAAGGTAACATGGGTTAGCTGCTACGGGGTTTCTAGCCTCATGAACTAGAAGATTCCGTGTGAAGGGCCCCAGGGGTGATGCCTAGAGGAAGAAGGATGAGTGAGGACAAGGGGGTGCTAGAGGAAGAAGAGAAGAGGATGCCGTACTCAGGTAGATGGGAACACACCTACACAATCTTTGCAGCGAACCAAATGGATCTGGCTCTGTAGACTGCTCTTGTGTTTTTGTTGCTCGTATCTTTTCATCTTTGAGTTGAGGAATTGTTTTCTTATAAGAATAAGGAAATAGTAACATTGGTTTGATAGCTAGTGCTTTTAGAATACAATTTTCAGCATCATGTTTTTCAAAAAGCTATTTCTGGGCCCTCCCTGGTGGTGCAGAGATTAAAGTCAGCACTGTCAAGCTATCAGCAGCCATTGCTGCATGAGTTCAACCCCAGGGAGCTGACCCACATGGCGCAGCAGACCTCTCCCGTCTTGTCCACTGTTCCCCTCCGTGGTGTGTTTCACTGGATCTGCCTGTTCTGCTCCCCACTTTGTTTCTGGTGAATCCACTCACCCCCCTGCATCTCTGGCCTATACCTCAATTCTTATATGCATAAATAAATATATATTTTTTAAAACCTATTTCATAGGGTGGGGGCCCCTCAAAGGTTTGGTTCATACAGTTGGGGTCTCTCTCCAGAAGTGGCATGCGCTCATTCAGTTGGCAGCGTTTACAGGAGGCCTGTGACCTTGTCACGGCCTCCCTGTCGTCCTTTCCTCTCCCAAGAAGCTGGTCTTCCCATCTAGCATAGCCTGGATTATGAGAGAGAGGAAACTGTTTCTTTCCTTTACTCTAAGAGAAGTGGAAGACAATACTTCTTGCTATGAAGCTTTTTGAACACAAATCTTCTCCATTTACCCCTTAACTTTGTCTCTATATAGAATAATCAACTTTTCTTAACTAGTTGGAGTTTTGAAAGTTTGAGACCTGGTAATTTTTAGAACTGTGAGCATATCCAGACATTGGCAATAACCACTTGTCCTGTTTTCTTTGTTTAATCACGATGGTATGGCTGTGTCTTATACTTATTTTCTCTTTAAAATGGCGGGTTTGTGTTCTTTCCCTCCCATCTTACAACCTACTCTTACCTATTTTTTACTCCCACGGAGTCCTGTGAACACAGTCAAATTCTGTTTGACCAAGTTTGCGCTCCTTCTGTGGGCTGTTTCCATGAGCTTGTCGTACACAGTCAAGGCGCAGTAGTCCGTATCCGGCCACTGCTTTGTATCCAGAGAATCGGCTGTGCCTCTCTTCCTAGGGTCACTCCCACTCCAATGCTCTTGTCACCCTTTGACTTTGTCATTTGGCTCCTCTAGTTTACATTTGCAAAGAGAAAGGATCCCAATGACAAAAAGCTCTGCAGAGTAAAGATAAATTTCAACACTTGTGGTGTAGTGATTAGTAGTTCAGCCCTGACCATGAAGGGGCCTGTGTGCTGTTCCTCTAGTGACTCACTTGAAAAAGACTCACCAGTCGGGATCTGAGGCTCTCTTTGGGATCTGTCAAGGAGGCTATGTGTGGTGATGAGGAGATGGTTATTTTGAGTCTTTGAGAAGTCTTGCCAAGCTCTCTTTTGAAGTGGAAAAGAATAGAAATTTTAAGTAAATTAAAATCTCGGGAGTAATTCATTTTCAGGTCTTGACATGGTATTGAATTTTTTTTCTGAGATTTATTTATTTATGCATACAGAATTGGGGTACAGGCCAGAGGTGCAGGGGTGGTGAGAGGATCCACCAGAGACAGAGTGGGGAGCAGAACAGGCAGATCCACTGAAATAACACTGCTGAAGGGAGCAGTGGGCGAGACAGGAGAGGTCTGTTGCACTATGTGGGTCACCTCTGGGGCGGGGGATTGATCTCACACTGAAGTGGCTGTTAGCTTGCAGTGCTGTGTCCCAATCACTGTACCACTGGGGAGGGCCCTGTTGAATAGTTTAAAGAAACAGTCCTATGTGTTTTCTCTGGGAGTGATTTTAGCTCAAGTGTTTTTCTGTCCACACTTGTCTGTGGTCCTTATTTCCTCCGTGGCATCCTTCTTCTGGGACCACTAATTGTACACAGACACTGGCCCTCTCGGATCTTCCCAGCGTTGTTGCAGAAATGTTCCCGACACCCTAACTCATGGACAGCTCACCCCCCGCCTCATCTCTGAGACACACACATGCGCACACGGGCACACTCAGCACACACGTGTCTGTGAGCCAAGTTCTGTCCCTGTAGGAGAGCAGTGGGTTCTGCACATTAGCTCTGCTCAGGCAGGATGGTGCCTTGGCCTGTCCTGCACTGCCCCCTCGCCAAGCCCGCTTCACCACCCTTCCCATAATTACACATCTTTGTGTCTTTGATGTTCACTTTGAAAAGTTATTTGACTGAAGAGATTAATCATCTGTCTATACTGCAATCCTTTAAGAAGGGTTTATATACCCAATCCTCTTAAGTGATTTGTAGTTTAACACAGATTCCTTATTGCTCTATGTCAAAGGGATCTGTGGAATTTTTAAAGTAGTTTTTATTGTTGTGCTTTGGTAGAGCTCCAATTTTTTTTTCCAATAATTTTTTTTCATAATATAATAGTTTATTTTTACATCATTTTGTGTCTTTTTCATCTCAGTTGTAGTCCCTGTGGGCTTCCCATCACCACATCACCCGTGTGCCGTCACCATAGTCCCATGCACTTCCCCCCGTGCCCCATCTTTGATCCCACTCCGCCCCTGTAAAATGTCTCTGGTATATAGTTGTTCATTATTATTATTATTTTTTCCCCTGGTCCTTTGTACTCCTGCTATGGGTGAAACCATCCAGTATTTTTCCTTTTCTTTCTGGCTTATTTCACTAAGCATGATCCCTTCCAGCTCCATTCATGTTGCTGCAAAAGGCATGTGCGTTTTTTTTTTGGTTTTTTTGTTTGTGTGTTTGTTTTTTTTTTTGGTTGCTGAGTAAATTCCATTGTGTATATGTACCACATCTTTTTAATCCAGTCATCTACTTTTGGGCATTTGGGTTGTTTCCATGTCTTTCCAATTTTAATACGGTGCCTTCTCTATGTCAGAATTATGTACAGAGCTTAGTGACTTCAGCTTAATACTGAGATGGAAACTTTCAGAATAGTTTAGCTTCTTCGCACATTTATGGGGAATCTAACTCTTGGACCAGTGCCCTGTGTGAGAAATCGCACCTTGCTTCATTGAGAATGTGCTGTTGGCCACGTGCAGGTTGTGTGCCATGTGAGCAGTGTTCCCAGCCTCTCGAGGGCTCCAGCAACTGTCTTCACTTTTCTCTTTCTTTGGAGCTTTGCACATTTTACAGTATCTGCAGGTGTTACCTCTGCTGTTACTCTCTCTAGTCCTCATAAGAAAGGGGGAGGTAGGGTTACGTGCACCCAGGGGGACAGGTAGGAGGAGCTCCCTGGAGGGATACTGCTACTGAGAGTCAGGTTATGATGCTGCGAAAGGAACAGGCCCGTGCACTGCCAGGGCCACTGGGAGTTAGACCAGTTACACAGCGAGGGAGCCTGGGTATTCGGTCTGCAGCCTCTGGCTCCTGAAGCCCGGAAGCAGGCAGAAAGGAAAATGAATGGAAGACTTGGCAGGGGGAGAATAACCAGCACATTTGGGCTGATTTGGTTATACCTGTCATCACTTGGGTTTTTGAACGTTGCTAAGACTTTTTTAAAGATTTGCTTTTATTTATTTATGTATACAAGAACTGGGGTGTAGGCTAGAGTTTGGGTGGTGGTGGTGAGAGGATTCACCAAAGACAGAGTGGGGAGCAGAACAGGCAGATCTACTGAAATATACTGCTGAGGGAAGAAGCGGGCAAGACAGGAGAGGTCTGCTCTGCCATGCAGGTCAGCTCTCTGGCCAAGGATCAAATGCATGCCGCAATGGCTGGTAATAGCTTGATAGTGCTGAGACTTTAACCCTTCTGCTACCACAGAAGCAGCAAAAGCAAAAGTTGCCAAGACTTTGCTTTACAAAATTCCACATTAACAACTAGGATTCAAGAATGTCCTTTATTGACGTGGAGATAAATTCTGTTGGCATGGTTTAACAGGAAGTGGAACTTTCCTTGTAACTAATTCCCAGTTATTTAACTATATTTAAGTGACCTTGTTTAATGCTGCAGTCCTTGTGGTCCAACTGGGAGAGGTTAGTGGGTGCATTTAGTAGGTGAGACCTTCTGCCCCATTACAGGCTTGTGTGACTTCAGATGCTTTGAATACTCTGAAAGGTAGGAGCAGAGGGAAAGTGCCTTTACATTTGATGCCTGAATGTGTGGGTCTTGTAGCCAAAATGGGAAGGGGGTTTCATGGATTACCATCCTACCAAAAAAAAAATGAGATTTTTCCTCCAATTAGTATGTGATAGGCACGAAACTCTCCCACATCAAAGCATCTTTAACATCTTTAACAAGAGCAAAATTTGCAGCAATAATTTTCTGAATGCACAGTAGTAAACAGGGTATGATGTAACTTACATTTCATTTACAAGCATTCTAACATCTCAAGCTGCAATTTGGTCCTTTATGTAGTTACTTTAGAACAAACTTCACTGTGAGGTCAGTTTTAGCTTTCAAATAGAGACAAGTAATTTTCCTCTGGGCTTTTAATATTTTAAACCAAGTAAGAAATGAAATTTTAAAGCCTCAAGAAGACCTTGGTTAGTTTGGAATAATGAAGTGTGAAATGAAGAAGAGAATTGAGTTGTGTCTTTTGGAGAGAATGAACTCTTCGGAGCCGGTGCTCAAGGAGGTCTCAGGAGCACCTGCGTTGCTGCTTCTCTAGGCCCTAAACACCCTCACACACTTCCCGGCAGACCTCACCTGGCGCTTCCCGTGTCTTCTGCGAGCGCTATTTTCTCCCACGCAGTGCATTGCTGCAGCCCCTATTCCTTGACCATGCAGGTCACGGACAAAGGAGACACTGGTGTCTGTCTGTGTGGTATGTGTTTCTGAGAAAGGCTGTGAGCTTCACAAAGAAAATGAAGTTCAAGTACATAGTGGCCTTCAAGTCTGTGTGTTCCCTGCCGAAGTCACAGCAGACAAAAGAGCTGTAATCTGCCTGCAGCTCTGCTCTAGTTGGCATGTGAGCACCAGCGGTCGCTGAAGCAGGTTGTCCCAGATTATCAGTTAGGGACTGTGTTGACAGCAAGTCAGCTGAGCAGTTAAGGAATCCCGAATAACTTCATCAGGACCAGTGATTTGTTGATTTCTTGCCGAGTGGCCTGCTCTAGGGAACTTCCCTTCGCCATGATAGATGACTTGTTTAGCTGCTCATGTTTGAGATATTTAATGTTTTTAGTCATTGAGGTATTTTAGCTAGTTGTGCTTTTTTAACACGATACATTTGGTGTGTCTGCTATTGAAAGGAACTGATAGACTTCTTTGTTTTTAACGTAGAAACCAAGCCAGCAAAAGCGCTGCTTTGCAGTCTCACCACAGATCTAACAGCAAGGACATCCAGAACCTGAGTGTGGGTCTGCCCCGGGCTGATGAAGGCCTTCCTGCCAACGAAAGCTTCCTAAATGGAAACCTGGCTGGCGCTACTCTCAGTCCCATGCACAGCAAGACCTACCAGGCAGGCAGCCAGCCTGGGTCTGCCGGCAAAGACCTTACCAACAACAACATACCACACCTTCTCAGCCCAAAAGAGGCCAAGTCAAAGACAGAGTTCGACTTTAATATCGACCCAAAGCCTTCGGAAGGCCCAGGCACCAAGTACCTCAAGTCGAGCAGCAGGTCTCAGCAGAACCGGCACTCATTTATGGAGAGCTCTCAGAGCAAAGCTGGGACACTGCAGCCCAGTGAAAAGCAGAGTCGGCATAGCTACATTGACACCATTCCCCAGTCTTCTAGAAGTCCCTCCTACAGGACCAAGGCCAAAAGCCATGGGGCGCTGAGTGACTCGAAGTCTGTGAGCAACCTTTCCGAAGCCAGGGCCCAAATAACGGAGTCCAACACCAGTAGGTACTTCCCGTCCAGCTGCTTGGATTTGAACTCTCCCACCAGCCCGACCCCTACCAGGCACAGTGACACGAGAACTTTGCTGAGCCCTTCGGGGAGAAATAACCGAAGCGAAGGCACACTCGACTCCCGCAGAACCACCACCCGGCATTCTAAGACGATGGAAGAGTTGAAGCTGCCCGAGCACGTGGACAGCAGCCACTCCCACTCGCTGTCAGCACCCCATGAGTCCTTTTCTTACGGGCTGGGCTACACCAGCCCCTTCTCCTCCCAGCAGCGCCCACACAGGCATTCCATGTATGTGACCCGGGACAAAGTGAGAGCCAAAGGCTTGGATGGAAGCTTGAGCGTAGGGCAGGGGATGGCGGCCAGAGCCAACAGCCTGCAGCTCCTGTCGCCTCAGGTACACTGGGCCCCCGACTGTTGGCTCATGGGGGGAGGCGGTGCAGGGGTGGGCGGGGCATTTGGCCACAGCTGCAGGAGCTGGTGTTTCTCTGGGTAGGAGGCATTCAGAGAAGGATGCATAAAGGCCTAATCTCTGTGCAGAATTTCTTTTCATCATCTTAAGTCACTGTTGAGTGCTCAGAAAGCTGGTTTTCATTCCTTTCTGCCATATTTTGTTGAAAGAATCTTATCTTGACTTATTGCAGAATTTGTGTTCTTAACATTTAGTGTGAATTCATGCGGATTTCTTCTAGTCTCGCCAAACTGCTTTTGCTTAAATGAAACCCTTTTGCTAATAGCTTATTCAGTAGTGTGACTGGATTGAAAAAATTAAGTCCTATCTAGAACTATAGGTAAGTTTCAGTGTAGGTCAAGTTAAACGTTAATTTTCAGTCTTTTGGGTTGTTTTTAAATCTCAGGGGAGTATTTTTAGTATAGTAACTTCCTCCATCTTTTTCATCTTCAGTCACTGGAACTGACAATAACCTGTTTTTTACTTTTTGTTTTTGCAACAGAACACGTTTTTCTTTTCACTTTATTTTTATTTGAGACTTCTGCCTGCATCAAAGAAATGAAAGTGAAGAAAAGCCTATGTCAGGAGGAGAAAAGAGTTTTATGTAGGGGAAAGTTCTCTGATTTTAGAGGATACGAAAAATAGGTTCAGCGGCGTGTGTCAGAACTCCAGAAAGCATGGGCGACGGAGCGGCAGGAGGTGCGGAGAAGGAGATGTCACCGCAATGGTCAGCGGTGCTCGGCAGCCAGAGTGCAGGCTGGACCTCCAGTTGAGGCTGCATCTGCGCCCCTGGGCCGTGTCCCTCACACCATGTCACTGTGGGAAAGTGACACCATTGCTCTGTGCCTCAGGTCCCTCCTCTGAGGGCCATGAGGGTTCAAGCCAGTGGAAAGAGCACTGTACCCAGTGCCTGGCATGCAGCAAGTGGCGAACAGTCTGCATTACTGCCCAGTCTGTTGCCGTGGAGGCTGTTCCTCAGACATTAAACACCTTTTGCCTGTGAGGCTTTCTCAGGCACTCCTGAGAGTGAGACTGGGGTTGTACCCTTGAGAACCTTCTCTTTGCTCAGGAAAGATTAAATTTTACATGATAACAATGAAATAATTAAGAAGCAAATTACTATGGCCCTGGCTATAATTAGGAGCTGAGAACAGGGAGAGTTCATTGGAGCACAGCAGGCAGAAATGGCTTTAGGGGCAACCAGAGGTCTTGTTCTGAGCTAAAATGCAGAGAGCGGTTTGGGATGACTCAGGCATGAGAGTATGCTCGGGCATTTACTGAGTGAGGCTGAGGCACCTTAATGGGCTTTCACTGGGAAGATGAAGAGATGCTGTCCTGTCCTTGTCCTCGCTAGCATAAGTGAGGCAGAGGGGAGACACTCTGTCTAGGCAGGAGCTGGGGGAGGCCCCCAGAGAAGGTGGTAAAGAGCAGCGTCTTCTGGGATGGTTGAAATTTAACCAGGGGAAGCAGAATAGGTGAGCCATCAGGAGAGAGACTTGAAGGGAGGACAGAAAAGCCTGGTGAAAAGGAGCAGAGTAAAAAAAAAATGTGCAAAATGATGTAAAAATAAACTTTGTAATAAAAAAAAAAGAAGAAGAAGAAAAGGAGCAGAGTGTTAGAGACATTGAGGAGTGTGGAGAGCTTTGGAGGTTTCCGCCCATTCCATGTTGCCGAAGTGGCAAATGCTAGGCTTGGTGTGGCTTTTGCAGTCATCTGAGCGTGAGGTGAGGAGAGTTTGCTCCAGACTAACTCAGTGTTTGTAGGAATATGAGGAGTGTCTTCAAGATTCCTCAGCAGTAGAAGCCACAGGGTTTGTGAATTAAGTGCTGACTGTAGAGACCAGGAAGCTCCTTTTCAGAGTGGAAGGGAGGACTTGGCAGGGAGCCTGTGGGCCCTTGGATCACAGAGAGGAGGCTGCAGCCCCATGAAGTTGATAGGTCACCCATGTTCACCAGCTATTTGAGGGTGGTGTTGGATTCTTGAGGCCATGTCCAGGTTCCTGGCCAGCGCTCTTTGCACTGCATCATGCTGACATGTTGAGGGTGGAGTGGCCTGGACAGCTAAGCAGAGTCTTCTCTTAGGTGCTGGATAGACAGCCTGACGCCAGGTGGGAGAAGGGCTAGAGAGGCACGTTTACAGAGGCCATGGCTGGAGCCAGAGCCCCAGAGTCCTGGTGGAGAGCAGAGAACCTCCAGGACCCAGAAAGCTCTCTGGAATCTGGCAGACGCCTAAAGAGTTTAGGTGGAGGTCAAAGCCAGGTAGTGTACGCTAACGTTAATATGGTGTGAAGAGAGAAGAAAAGCAGAATATTGTAGTTTGGGAAAAGGACAAATGGTCTGGCTCTCTGAGAGTTCCAGAATAAAAGACTTTGTGAACATGGTGGAAATAAGCTAATTATAGTCCATTACTGTGGGCTAAGCACAGACCTGGCTGTTACTGAATTTTCAGTCTAGTTCAGGAGATACAGTGCCAAGCTGCAAGACAGTACACGTTTCACGGCACAAAGATACCAGACAGCTTGGCAAGTTAACTGGCTGTGAGTAACCGTGGGAATCGCTTTCCTGCAAATGCCATGCCACCTTCAAGGGCAAGGGGACTGGACTGGTACTGCTACTTAAGAGTTTAGGTTAGATGTAAATCTTTTCTAAAATATTTTCTAGGGGCCATTGTAAATAATACAGGTGATAAAATTCACATGACATCTTGTCACAAAGTAAAAAGAAGGCTACTTTGGGTGATTTCCTGCTCAGAATTCTCTTATAGTACATTTGGGAAGGGGCGGGGGAAGAATCGTATTTTGCATTCTAAATGTTCTTGAGCCATCACAGGCTGGAGAGGAGCCCCTTTCCAACGTGTAATATGCAGGTACGAAATGCAACTAACTCATCCCAGTGGCTTGGTAACTTGGTGCCTTAATCTTTTTCTTCCCAAAAGTAGGAAATGTTTCTTTTCCTCTCAATGAATAGCATCGTGGACTCCGACTGCTCTTAGCTTGTCACCCACCTCTGGAGATGAGCCCCCTTGCCATTCTGGTTAAGAAAGGAAATGAAATATAAGTGCTGTTATCCTAGAGAAAATTGAGAACTTAAGTCCATATACTATAGAAATTAGGGAATTTTAGGACAAATTATTAGGAGGACTTACACTGTTCTTTGACATATTCAAAGAGCATTTGTTTTCATGTAGGTCTGTCATGAAAGGCTTTCATGAAAAATCGTTTTAATCTGCACAGTTCTTTGTGGACCAATCTACCTAAAATCTGCTAGAGAAATTTTGAAGGAACTAATAGAATCTCTATTTAGAGTGCTGCTCAGAGCCCTGGCTGTCTAGATATAGGAAGCTCATTTCCATTGTTTTTAATAATTAATTGAACTTGCAGAGTCATTTATTCCCTGTTCACCTTTACTTTAATGGGACTTTCACTTTCCATCTGTGTGACACTTGTTTGATTTGTTTTACATTCATCAGATGAGTCATTCTTTTATGGGACAACTTGAGTCTTTAGCCAACTAACATTCTGTTTTAATTTTTTGCAACATCAGAAAAATACTCAGTTTAATCATTACAACCCCATAAGATGAGTGTGAAGCACCCACCCCATAACAGTTTTTATTTTGGCTGGTTATGGTTACCCATTATAGCAAGTAAAGCCCATAGTGACTTAGGTGACTTTCATTCCCAAGAACAGAACACTCTTATGAGTCCTTTTAAATTTGACTTTCAGCCTGGAGAACAGCTCCCGCCAGAGATGACTGTGACCCGATCTTCTGTTAAAGAATCCTCCAGAGAAGGCACCTCTTCATTCCATACACGGCAGAAGTCTGAGGTCTGAATTCTCCAAAGTTGTTGCCTTTTACTCTAAAAAGTTTCTGTGAAGCTTACCATTCAGCATCCCTATAGTCTCTCTTTTAAAATTCATTCATACCCAATCTCACACAGATAATTTGAATTGTCTAATACAGTTAAGTAATTGTCCTCACTTCATAATTCTGAGTTTTCTCTGACAAAGATCCTCAGTAGACTGCACGTCAAGTTCAAAGGCAGCGTGATCATCAGGCCAGTTTTCCTTTTTATAAACATGTTTCCTGTCTCAGGGTGGAGCTTATCATGACCCCCACTCGGATGATGGCACCGCCCCCAAAGAAAACAGACATCTGTACAATGATCCTGTTCCAAGAAGAGTTGGCAGCTTCTACCGAGGTAAGCCGCCCCCTACGCCTAGAAGCCTGGGACCCACTAGGGTCCTCGTCCTCCCACCTCAGGACACCTCTAGTGGTCCTCCACCATGCATCACTGCCCTGACTGCAAGCTAGAGTAGGTCTGGCGGATGCTGGCACCTCCCAACACTTACCTGCCTCTGATCCTGCCCCCTGGAGTTCTCTGAGAACCTCTCAGCTGTGCTCCCTGACTCCAAGATCACCATCAAAACAGCCCCTCGAATGGCCCTTTGGAAGCTGTGTTCTCACCACACCACTCACTCATTTGATTAAGTCATGAAATACCTATCAGTGTTACCTGGGCATCTGGCACTTTCCTGGCTTAGAATGTGTCAGAGACTAAGGCAGCCAAAGGGTTCCACCCTTGTGGAGCTCATGTTCTCATGGGGGGGGG
>NW_004567128.1:6979714-6996909 GCF_000260355.1 Condylura cristata
CACCATGACTAACTTCAGCTGCCTGTGCCTCTACTGCCTGACTTCTAGCTCCTTCTGTTGATTCAGAAGGACAGCTGGGAAGGAGCAGAAAGTGGGGGTGAAAGAGAACAGGAGCAACTGCTTGGTCATTTTAATTAGGAACCCAGGCTGAATCGGTAACAAGTAGTATTTAGGACTAAATGTACATTGGCTGATGAGGCTCCTCTGTTCTCTGCATCCCCACATTTTAAAAAATAATAGGTATTGAATATTCTTTTTAATGCAGTCATTTTTTCCTGATGCCTCAGTCATTTAGAATCTTATGTGACTAAAATTTTAATGCAGATTAAAGTTAATTAGAACAAAATAGTATAATGGACATGAGCAAAAAACTTTTATCACTATTTTACTTCTAAAATGGACTGTACACATGTTATTTCTGTAGCTATCTGGAGAATACATTTTAATAATGTAAAATATTAATGGTGTTTTAAACTGATTGATTAATTAGTTCATCTTTAACCTTCAAGAGTACAGTTTTATTTTGATTGCAGGTGAATTAAATTGGTTAATATCAGTGAAGTCCCTTATTGTCGTCCTCATAATCCACTTCAGAACTTGACAGGTACAGATTTTTATTTTAGAAAGTCCAGAATTAGAAAGATAAGATTTAATTAGGTGAAACTCCTAGAGCCATCAGTCATTTCAGTGATACTACTACATCTAACTGGATAAAGAGTTAGTGGTGTCACTGAAATGACAGCTATTTCCAGAATGCTTCCTGTTTCTAGTCCTACTGGTCAAGAGTCAAGTGAAATGAAAGGTTCTTGATACAGAACCTGTGTATTTGTGTGTGTGTGTGCGTGATAAATGTGAGTATAGTTTGATTTATGGACAAACTAAAACAGAAAAATATGGAGTACCCTCCCCCCCCCCCAAAAAAAAGACACAAAATTACTCACAGGCATTGTGGTTAGTCTTTTTTGTTCACCCCTGTATTGGGTACGCAGAGAAAACTAGTGTTTCATGCTTTTAAATATCCTGCAGTGTTAGCTTACCAGCTCACAGGGCAGTTTGGATTCCAAATATGTATTTCCTGGTGTTACCTTACCCTCGCAAGCCAGTGTAGAAGGGGAGGGAGAACGTTCCCTCAATATACCCATGAGAAAATGCAAGAGCTATATGAAGAGCAGGTTAGGGTTTTGAATTCTTTGTTTTATTTGTGTGAGAGAAAAGGCAGTGGTAGAATTACAAGAGAAATGGTTTTTTTTCTAAGCTTTATTTATGTATACAAGAGCTACTGTGTAGGCCAGAGGTGCAGGATGGTGAAAGGATTCACCAGAGACAAAGGGGAGCAGAACAAGAAGATTGAAACACACTGCTGAGGGGAGCAGCCTACAGGACCAGAGAGGTCTGCTGTGCCCTGTGGGTCAGGCCCTGGCTGCGGATTGAACTCGAGATGCATTTGCTGTGGAATGCCTCAATGTGCTGCACTTTAACCTGTTGCACCACCAGAGAGGCCCCACATGAGAACTGTTTTAATCAAAAGTTCATCTGCTTACAGCCATACCCCTGGAACATACCTGATCTCAGAAGCGAAGCAGGGTCAGGCTGGGTAGGACTTGGATGGGAAGGATACACTGTAATTTTTCTTTGTTCAGTACCATCTCCACGCCCAGACAATTCTTTCCATGAAAATAATGTGTCGACCAGAGTTTCTTCTCTACCATCAGAGAGCAGCTCTGGAAGTAACCACCCAAAAAGACAAACAGCATTTGATCCTTGGTGAGTATTTTGGTTTGTTTTTACTTGTCTTTTATCTTATTGTTGGTATGAGATTGCAAAGAAATTCTAGATAAACTTTTTAGCATTATTTCTCCTGGTAGGCCTTTCTTTCTCAAAAGAGATTGATGAGGAAAACGCGATTTGACCTTTTTTTGGTAGTGTTTCCCAGTTCAGCACTGATCGTAAATATCATGTAAAACAAAAAATAAACAACATCCTGGGTCAGCACCACCTTTGCGTCGTGCTGGCGTGAGCCATGTCTTTGGCTGTCTGCTCTTTTTTGCTGTCGGATCACGTAGCAGACACGTTCCTTAACTCTTCCTGCTCGCGGTCTCGGTGCTTGCAATCAGCGTCTGAAGGAGGGAGTGACTGCCTCATTCTACAGATGAGGAAACCGCAGCTTAAGAAAGTGAAGGTGCTTGCCTGGGCTGGCCAGTCAGTAATGGGGGGCCGAGACCTCCAATGCGACGCTTTTGCCCTCTGTTCCACCTGGCTCAAGGTAAAAAGATAGAAAAGGGGGGAGCGCTCCTCAGTGGTGTGCCGGCCTGCTTAGCCTTTTGTCTTTTCGCCCCATGTAATCCAAACTGAGGGCCGAGAATTGTAACATATACCAGTGCCGTGAGCAAACCCGTCCTAGGAGTATGGAGTCACACTTTGTTTTTAAAATAGTCATGTAGACTTTTTGTTTGCAACTGTCCAGAAAAATGGCTCAGAATCTTGTTAAGGGTGTTTATGTGTACTTTAGAGAACTCTACTAAGTTCTCCACCAAGGGAATAATAAAGTATGGTGCTTCACTCTAACACCTAAAGTGACAATAGGACCAGGCCATCAGAGTCCACTACTGGTGTCTGTTGCCAGAAGTAACAGAGCCGACTGGGTCATCACCCTCCCGGCCCTACGTGGTTTCACAGTGTGGACCCTGTTGGAGGGATAATACCAGAGTTTCAGTGTTACTGTGCCCTATGGTGAAAATAACTTCAGATTTTTGGAAAACCTTTGTTGTTATTCTTTGTTTTTTAATTGATGCACTATATAGCATTATATGTTTTCAGTGTGTATATGCTGTGTTAAGTTCCCTGCCAAAAGTGTAATTCTGTCCTTCACTATATTCGTTTTTTTAAACGATAGTAAAAATAATTTTTAAAACTATAATTTTTCCCCATAGCCACAGTTTACATCCCATTGCTTTGTTAAAATGAGTTTTAACATTAGTGACTAAAAGCTTAGACCCTGTAAATACAATACAACTAGCCGGTCACATGTCTAACTTCTCTGCTCCTTGAGTTCCTCCTCTATAAAAAAGGCTAAGCGCTGCCTTAGCCTCCCTCTGAGGGTTTGTGCGATCACTCCCTGAGGCAATACCTCAAAAGCACATTGAGCACTGCCTGGCCCCCCGGAGACTTGTATATGTTAGCGGCCTGGCTGAAGTCCTCTAACTTCCAAAAGACTTGTCGGAGGAAACTGATAAACTTCAGTGCACTCTTTCTCTGTGTGACAGTTTTATGCTCCAGGATACATACCAAGATCTCCCAGTCGTTAAGCAGAGAGCACAAGGCCAGTTTCTTTTCGTTACCAACCTGACAACTTTCGGATGTGACTTTTGACATGAGACAATGTCTAAATTGTGAGAATACAGAAGTACAGCAGGAATTGTTTTTCTTCTTGGCCATTGCATAATGCAGCAGTGGTTTTTTAAAGAACATCAGTTACCGATTTAGTCCTGTGACAATTAGCTTGGTCAGACCAATGTGGGCTAGGTAGGTAGTGCTATCAATTTACTGATGCTGTCTGTTGGGTAATCAGTTTGAATAGAGCTTGTTGAGACCTGAATAAGTATATAAGCCTGCAAAGTTGTTTTAAAGAGAATAATAAGCCGAGTTGTGACACTGAACTTGAACCAAGTCCTCACCAAGTTGTCCTTACTCTGCCAGTGCAGAGAGTTCCAGAATGACCAGCACTGTCGCCGTGTGGCGCTGCTCCGATACTTCCCTCCAGCATGGCAGCTAGCCCTTTCTGCGGCAGTCAACTTGCCTGGGGATTTTTTTCTTCAGTGAGCTCTCTGATTGTTTCTCTACCTTGTATATATTTGAGAGAAGTGCAGTTTGATAACTGTTATGAAAATATGAAAGGGCCTTGCTGTGGTGACATAGGAATTGCTGTTCCTCAGGGACCCCTTAGCTACGGACAGTCTGTTTCTCTTGAATGGCAGTATTTTACCTTTCTTGTGGGAAGAAAATTATTTGTACAGTATGCACATGTCCTGCAGTGGAACAATCACAGTGTAATATCCAGAGGGATTATTCTGACTATCTGAGCCATCTAGAATCCTGTTAAAAACTGGAAGATAAGCCAAAGTATCTTAAGAAAAATAGAGTGAATGCAGTTACTTCATCGCCTGCACGAATGGGAAAACATCTACACCCTCACGCTGCACCTGTTTATTCTTTCATGCACAGTTTAAGCATTTGGCACTGAAGTTGGAGGGCAAGAATAATCCCGGGTCACAATACAATATGCGGGGGGGGGGGGGCCGCGATCCCAAATAACAGCTGTGTGACAAGAGGGACATTTTTGCCTTTTCTCAGGGCCTCAGTAGGAAAATCCTTTCTAGCCCTGTGGTTTCATACAATTTATAATAGATCTTCAAGAAGAATATATATTTATAAAATAGGCTGCTCTTACTTGGCTTAAAAAGACAATGTGTATAAATACATTAAGAATGACTGCTGTCAAATTGGGTTAAAAATTGATGCTTAAACAGTAAACCAAATTAATTAGGAGTCCCTGTAGTTAAGATAAGTGAAGAATTGCTGTCATTCACTGGCACAATTGCAGGCTTTTTCTTCCTGTAAAATTAGAGATCCATTGGCACCCTAACTCACAGAATTGTTCACTGACTTTCTCTCCTCAGACACGAGCTGACCCGCCCCTGTCACACAGCCCAGGGGGACAGAGGGGCATGAGAGTGTCAGTGAGTGATGCCCTCTCTTCAGCTCACCTTCACACTTCTCCCAGAGGCCCCTCAAGTCTGTCAAATCTGTGCATCTCCCACCATGCATCTGAAACTGCAAGCGGTCACACTCCTTGTCTTCTTCTGCTCTCTGTCTCCCCCACACCTGACATGGGACCTGGCACATACGTGGTTCTCCATCAGTGTTGGTTGGCTTTGATTCAGTCTATTTATTTATTTGTTTTTATTTTTTATTTATTTATGAATACAAGAACTGGGGTACAGGCCAGAGGTGCAGGGGGTGAGAGGAGTCACAAGAGACAGAGCGGGGAGCAGAACAGGCAGATGTACTGAGATAGACTGCTGAGGGGAGCAGCGGGTGAGTCAGGGGAGGTCTGCAGTGCCCTGTGGGTCAGTTCCCTGGCTGCAGTGACTGTGGACAGCTTCAGCAGGGAGGGCCCTGATTCAGTCTATTTAATTCCTTCCTTTTTTAGATGAGTCATTTGAATTTTTTCCTCTTGACTCTTGTGGAAACAGCATGTTGGATTCAGATGACAGTATAGGGAGAAGACTGTTTGCCCCCTACGTGTCCCTCCCCCCCATGCCACGTGCCCCTCCCTGCAGTTGATGAGCAGGGTGGCCCTCCAGCTCCTATCCCTGAGGCTTATCTGATCACCCTCTTGCCCTTCTCTTATGCTGCTCCCAGATCCCATCTTGACGGACCAGGCAGAACTCAGGGTCCAGAATCACAAATGAGGCCAGTTACACTCTTGTTAAAGCAGCTGTAACTGCTCATTCCTGATACAACACACAGCTTTCAGGTATCTCAGAATCTCTCCTCGGGTTTTCTCCCTTCTGCTTCTCTGTGACTTCTCTTTTCCCTGTAGCTCCTTCCCTACCTGTCTGTTCCCCCGCACCCCCTCTCTCCCGCTTGTGCTTTCTCTCTGCCTTCCTCCTGTCTCTGTGACACATGCACTCACGCTTCACTCCTAACATGCGTCCTCTGGCTCAAGGGCAGAGTATTTTCTGCTTTATTTTCATGTCTTTGACCGCTACTCAGCGTCAGCTTGAAGATGCTTTCTTCATCATCCCCTCTCCCCCAGGCTCTAGTTTATCCAGCGCCTCAAAAGAATGTGCAGAGGGCATTTGATTCTTCTTCCTGTGCTTGGGGGATACAGATAACTGCAAACACTGGATTTTCATTCTGCTTCGCTCTCTTTGCCCCTCCCCCTGCCACATGCTTTCACTTTCATCTTCCCACCCCAGATCCTCCTCCTCAGAAGACTGGTGTCTCAGCCTTCCTTCAGGTCCCCTCACCCTAGCAGTAACGGACACCTGCCCTCATCTTGTACAGAGCACACCCCCTGAAGATCTCCTGAGTTGGAGGAAGCACTTTTACTACTGCCCCTTGGGAGAACTTTGATTATTTTGTTAGATTAGACTTTCATTCTGATTGATAGATTTCTCCCCGTTAATCTGAATGCTCTGCTGTGCTTCAAGGTTATGAATCATGCACTATGGAAGCACATGAGTGGTATCATAAGCAAATATTCTTTAACTTCTGAAAATTACAGAACAATAACAATACTATTACTGGTAGAGGGCTCTCCGTGGTAGCACTATGAAGCTGTCCGCAGCCATTGCCGCATGAATTTGATCCCCGTTCCCAGAGGTGACCCACAGGGCGCTGCAGACCTCCCCTGGCTTGCCCGCTGCTCCCCTCAGCAGTCTATCTCAGTACATCTGCCTGTTGTGCTCCCCACTGTTTCTGGTGAATTCTCTCCCCCCAACACCTCTGGCCTGTACCCCAGTTCTTGTATGCATAAGTAAATAAATCTTAAAAAAAAATAAAATACTAAGATTGGTGCTTCTATGATTTCAACAAACCACACTGTTCTGCTGTGTTCACCAGAATACACACTTGACTGGATTCTGTGGCCTGGGGTGTGTCTTTGCAAAGGTCTCATCCCCTTCATCTCAAAAGTACCTGTCATTCAGTGAACCCCAAGTTCAGCTACTCACCACCAGCAAGCCAAACGTGAGCGACAAGAGCTGGGGTTAGTAAAGTTAGATCTGTTCAGATACTAGAACACCCTACAGGAAGCCCTGTCCAGTCGCAGGCTTTGGGGGCAGGGAGTCTTAATTAAGAAGAGGGTGGCTTTTCCTGACCAGCATGCTGGGTCAGGTTTCTCTCACTATCTTAATTGCTTTTACACATTTCTGCAAGCTCCCAGTTATCCATCATTCTGCTGGCTCATGTGGGAAGAGCCATCAGGTATTGTGGTCTATCTAGATCTCTGATTGTGTGTCCGCAGAAACTCAGCAGGTGTGTGATCAGTGCCCGTAAGTTTACTTGAGCTTTTAGGGAAATTTATATGTTACTGTTTTAAATGATACAGTGATGGTGGACTCTGGGATGGCAGCCTTTACTGAAGTTGGACTTTATTCCTATTTCTGCACGCTCACTAAGACACTTTGACCCACACTGCCAGGATCCAGGACCAGTCTGTCATTGGGAGGAGAGTGTTTTTCCCTAAATACACTAAACACTGCATTTAAAGAGCGCCTCGCTCTTCCGTTCTCATCAAGTCTGAAGTTCCCTAGCTTTCAAACTTGGAAATGCCTCATTCTGGTCCTTTTACTGGTCGTGTTGTATTACAAAGCCTTCACTTCGGAACTTGAAACTTTCGAAGATGTTTAGAATTGCAGGTACTGAGGGGTTTCAAGAACACTTGGGCCTGCGGTGCCTGTTTTTACTGACTCCCCCGCCGCTACCCCACTCCTTTTAGCTGCCCTCTTCGGAGAGCGTGGGCACGGCCCCTTCAAATGCTCATGGTTTTCAACTGCCTTTTTTTTTTTTGCCTCTCTTTTAGATCTCTTCCCTTACTGTCTTTGATCTTGAGTTTTTGGTTTTTCAAATACATTTCCTGTGTTTTGTAGAACCTTTTTATTATATCTGTAGTACATGTTTGTTGTTGAAATTAAAAAGAAGAAACAAATCACCAGTAAACTTACTACCCAGAGATGTTAGCTATTAAGATTTTATTTTACTTTCTTCTTGCCTCTTTTAAAATGTGCATATCTACCTGCTTTTTATAGCTGGGCTCATATTATCTAGTAAGATTTGAGTCCTGCTGTTTTCACATATTGTAGTTTGGATACTCCTTTATATGAGTGATCATTTTTTGAAGATGTGATTTATTTTTAATAGCTTCATGGTGTTTTCTGTCATGAGAGACTGTAATAGATATAGATGTTTTCTGCCTTGTCACAGATTTAAGACGTTGCTTTGCACCCATTTTTTTAGATGTTCTAGTACCTTCATCACTGTTAGGTGTCCTAAAACCATAAGTATGAGTGAACTGTCATCGCTAATGTTTCTACAGTGGATTTTCTGGAATAGCTAGTAGAAGGAATGCAGTCATTTAAGAAAATGATTTTTCACAGTCCATATAGATACCCACATTTAAAATAAAGCTTGTGGAGCACATCTTTTGTAAGAATGGCAGCATTGAGTTGCCTTTTTTCAAACTGAAAGTTAACTAGTGTGGGGCCTCTGTTAGCACAAATAGCCAAGGTATCTTAACTGCTCCCTGTTACCTTCTCCTGGTAATGTCAGTGTTTTCAGTTAGTGAGAAAAGTGCTGTTTTAAGGTAGTCACCCTGCCTGTATTTTGTCCATATTTAGTTTTAATTAATAGGGGTTAGATTTTTATTTAAAAAATTTCCAGTTTCAGGCAATTTTTACTTTTATTGACAATGTTTTTATAATTATGTGTATGTGTGTGTGTGTGTTCAGTACCTTGGCAAGTCACTAATAATGAATTTATTGACCTGGTTTTAAAAAGGTGAATACAAAAATGAAGATATAGAACATTCTGTTTCCCTTGGAGGATGAAAGAAATGCGTCCTTTAAACTGTGCTTTTTGGACATGAAATCTGAGGTTTTTTATAGAGGAGGGATGGGCCTGCCACAACAGTGACAGCACATTTGTGATAATGCTCAAATTTCTACTTCAAGTGCATGATGCCAAAGGCTAATCATTAACCACAGTGGGTTACCTTCAGTTCCCCCTCTGCTTTTAGAGGCTCTTTACCTATGTTTGAGTCTTCATGGCTATTGAACCTGGTGTCATGCATTTTTAGTCTTCATTATATTTGTTATATAATGGAAGATAAATGAGTGAAAAATCAAGATGATAAAAATGTCTTCTCATTTAGGAAAAGTCCTGAAAACATTAGTCATTCTGAACAACTCAAGGAAAAGGAAAAACAAGGTTTTTTCAGGTCAATGAAAAAGAAAAAGAAGAAATCTCAAACAGTAAGTACATGGCCAGTTTCTCTATACAGAGGCTTACACATCTGCATTTACCTGTGGGTCCTTGCCACTTAGTACATGGCGATCCCAAAATGAATCATTTCTTGATACTTGACATGCATATGCTGTCTGTGTCTCAAATTCTGCACACTTATCTTTTCTTCACAGAACCTTTCTAGATTCAGCAGAAGCTCTAGGAATCGAAGAAATTTAATTTAGATGAGAGAGAATACTTTACGCTTCTCTCAATAAATGTCTTATCCTTTTGGATTTATATTCATGTAACAAATGAGGTCATGGGATTTGTTTCTCTCTGGGGGTTAAAGATATGTGGAAATTTAGGAAACTGATTTGGTTTACATTCAATCTTGAAATTCCTAGCTAACCATCATTCATCATTCTCCCCTGACTCATTATCGAATCCTCATGTTGACAAGTTTGTTTCTGGGCTGCATAGTCACAGAGAGGGGTTTGTATTTCACATTGGAAGACTTGCATTGCAGGAAGACAACTTTATCTTGTTATTGAACTGTGAAGTGGAATGAGTCTTATCTCCAAGGAGCTCCTGCCAGAGCCAAGGGCTGGCCCCATGAAACCATGCGCATCATGTCACTGAACTGACCAAGCAAGAGTTCTGCTGGTTAGTGCAGTGCGAAACCCTGGTGCAGAGCTGGGTGGGCCTTCCATCCAGCAGCATGAGCTCCTTACCCCATGAGGTGTACTCCCCTTTTGCTGTATGACACTTGCAAGACCAGGCAAGGTTGAGTTAGCGATTTTAAATGATTTGTTTCTAGTTTTATTTCACACTTAATTGACTCATTTATCTAAAAATGAAAGGGGCATGATCAGAATGGTCTGTGTAGTTGGACTTCTTTGCCTTCATCTATGAGTAGATGAGATGCAGTGTTTCCGAGGTTCCTTTCCATGTGAAAATCCCACAATTATGACTCAATGGTAAATAAAGATGAGATAGATAATAGTAGCAAAGTATATAATTCCCAAAGTAAGGATTTCTTTTACCTCACAGATATTCTAGAAGTATTAACAAAAACCTCCCAGATTACCTTCTAGGTTATTCTTTCACTTGCTAAGTCATTAATGGTATGCTTCATTACAAGCATATATACTATATAAGCATATTATAAATAAATATGAGCTCAATTTCAGAAAAATTATCATTTTTATTCTGTTAGGGCTTTGGTATAGTTCCTTAGCCTGTGTGTATATGTGGAAAGAATTACATACCCAGTAGTAAGCATTCTAGTACAGTTTTGGTTTTGGACTTTTAGTTGTATGCCTATCATCTGTATATGCACACTATACTATGTATGTTACTCTACAAATTTTACTATCTTCATTTTAATGGCTATATAATATTCCTGAAAAAATTTAATTTCCTGTATTCTAACTGAAACTCACTTAAAACAATGTAAAATCAGAATGCCACTCTAATTAGTGCTGCGTTTATTAGACAGGGTGAACAAAACAGACCTGATTTAGGGCAGAGAGGTAAAATATGTAAAAATACTGATAAGACATTTATCATTCTCTGTAGAACATCCATCATAAGCATTAAACTCAGACTACCTCATCTGAGACTGCAACATTATTTCTATGTTAGGGTTTTGGTTTCAGGTATATGTAGCCATTCTAGGGTGATAAAGTGAAAGAATGTAGGAGGATCCAGGGAATTTATGGTGTTTTGCATGTAGGTTTAGCTTTTGATGCCTCTCTACCGTAGACCTCACTGAACATCAAGCCCTCAGCTCACTGTGGCCTGAGTTGAGTATAGACATGTTGACTGACTCAGTTATTCCGGATCCAGTTCAAATTTTAGGTGTTGAAATAGCATAGGTTAGGGTAAATAAAATTATGAAACTAACAAAAAAGGAACTTCCCTTTTTTTTTTTTTCAGGTTTTCATATGAATATATAAAATTATTTCAAGATATCTCTGTACAGGTCACAATGCCTTAAACCTTTCAAGCCAGAAGCTGTTTGTATTACTGCATTTTTTAATTAAAAGAAAAATATTTATAGAATTTCAGTACCTAGAGTAAGATTTCCAATGAGTGTTCAGTATACCTGCCAGATCTCAGGCACCTAAGCCTGACTTTGCCTGAACTCCATCTCCTTTGAATGAGTGTTTAAACAGTATTAGTGAACCCTTTTTTTTTCCACTTTCCAGAACTCAACAGAAGGAAACCAGGTAAATAAGCTTTGGAAAATTTAAAGCATCGTGGCCTTTGTATAAGATCCAAAAACGGGAAACGTGGTAGCCAGTGCAGGCAGAGAAGCAGGACATTTGAAAGTTTTAGTGGGTGCTAATTCTAGCTTAACCCCTTTATTTCACTGATTGAGGAGCTCTTTAAGCAAGATGTGAGCTGCCTGAAGCCATCTAGAAGGATACCTGAAGCCATCTGAAAAGCAGGCGCATGCTCTGTGCTCAAGGCCCACTTCCGTGGGGTGATTCTGGCCACTTGTTCCTGGGAACTCTCTCCTGCCCCACCTTAGCAATGCACTCAACTCCTCATGGGCTTCCCCTCATGCAGACAGGGAACCTTATAGAATCGTTACTCATATGTCTTCCTGTACACGCCCATGGAAGCTGAGCCGAATAACCTCATGTACATTCTCCTTCGCTGGCACTCCAGGTCTCCAGAACAGGGAAAGGTGGTGCCAAAAAATCATTCTGTATTGTCAAGGTGCCCGCTTTGACTCAAGCAAATCTGGAAGCCTCCTTGGGAAATCTGGCTTCAGTTCGGTCTCCAGAGAGTTACATAAGCCCTCAGAGCATACGTTGACTTTGCCAACTTGGTAGTTAGTCAGTCAACTGGCAATGATGTTCAGTTTAAAGATTGAACTTTCTGTTTCTTCACTTCACAAACTTGTATTCTGAATTGCCCCAGACATTTCTATCCAGTAACTATTTCTAGAAGCATAGAGCCAAGATTTTCACCCAACACTAGTAACCTGCAGTGATGATGTTCCTCTTCAAGTGATGCTTCTGGTTCAAGAGATGACCTAATAAGCATCTTTTTTCCCCCAATAGGCATATTAGGTGGCAGATTATTTCACTGTTAAAGTCCTTACTAGCAATTAGGAAAAGACTGAAGTACATCAGTGGCTCTTTGTAATCATACTTCTAGTAATAATAAATCTGAGATGCTTTTTAAGTTTAATGTGAGCAGACCTGGAGAGCTCTAGTCATCTCTGCCTCACAGTATCAACCGCAGCCACTTTCTTTACGTAGACATTTGTGTGTGTCTTAAATTTACATGCTTGGCCTCTTCATGTCTGGGGAGAAATGACGTAGAACCTTTCTGGGTGCCCACACAGCACAGAGATTCTTTCAGTGGCTCTTAACAATCTGAGGCTTCCAAAGCTAGGGGTTTCAGTAAGAACCTTTTTCTTTTTTTCTTTCTTTCTTTTCTTTTCTTTTCTTTTTTTCTTTTTTTTTTTTTTGCCATTAGTTTATTTGTATCTTATATTGCAGACAGATTCCACCAACGGGGAGAATCCAAGCATCAAGAAATCCCTCTTTCCTCTTTTTAATTCAAAGAATCATTTAAAGCCTAGTTCTTCTTTGAAAAAGCTTCCTGTAGTCACTCCGCCCATGGTACCCATTTTTATGTATGGTCGCCCTGAAAACTGCTCCAGTAAACTTGTTTTACTGATGACAATAGCATGTTTTTTTTATTTTCATGGGGTCATATTCTCTTTATGCTAGTTAAGTACCTGAGCCAGTTCCATAAATTCACCAAAATATAAATTCTTTCCCATTCTGGATTTTCCAAATCAGTTAAAGGGGGTTGACACATAAAAGACCATTAAACAAACTAGTGAAAGGCTAGTTTGGATTGTCGGATTAGTCACTTATTGGCAGACAGCATCCATAAAAAGCCCTGTTTCCTTTAAAGAATTCGATTAACATTTATAATTAATAAATGTCTTTCATTTGGCTCAAAAAGTTTGTTAACACTTGGTTGGCAGTTGGTTGCTTGAAAACCAAGCTGCATTGATCAAATTGAGTGAGCTTGCAGGCTCCATGAAAAAATAGCTTCTGTTAGTTGGTAATTTGCTCTTTCCTTGCCTGGCTCTAGCTTTTGCCGGTCACTTAATTTAAAGCTAGGGCTTTTGCTTGGCATTTGGCATTACTCTCCTGTGCTCACCAAAATCAGTGAATGGAGCAATCGCATTCACACAGAAAGTGCGGCACAAATTTCTAGCATTCTCATAGTGCACAGCTCTCGAAACAGATTGACTGGGCAGTGCCTTGGGGAACAGGTTCAATCCATACCTTCCCACCTGGCCAGCCTTGAAAGCCTGCTGGACACCTTCGGCACCACTGAATAGTGTTTGGATCATTTTCCCAGCAGGAACAAAGTCTTGTTTTATTGAACTGGTTCATAACTGCAATATGGAATGAGGGTTCAACAGCAGTTCCTGGTGCAGCCCAACTTAACTGCTCTCTCTCACAGCGACTAAAACTAACAGCATGGGAATGCTTCAAAGGGTGAGGTTTTAACAAAGCTGCATGACATCTGCCAATTTTTCCTAACGTAGGGAAAATTATTAAGAGGGCAGCAGAACTTAACTAGCATCACTTGCATTGTGACCATTGGGAGAGTTTTGTTTTTGTTTTCAATTGGGTCTTTTTTTTTTTTTTTTTTTAGTTGAGTTTCGGTTTGGTTTGATTTGTTTTTATTCTCTTCTTGGGTATGGTCGCATCTCTTAATCAGGCCCCTCAGTGTGCTTATTGACTCCTGGCCATGTTCTGCTGCAGGTGCCCAATTCTGATGGCCCTGATCTTCTGACATTGCAGAAAGCCATTCACACTGCTAGCACCCCTAGCAGCAGACCGAAGGAGTGGCGTCCTGAGAAGATCTCCGATCTACAGACCCAAGTGAGTGACCCTGCACTGTGCTGCTCAGCAGCGTCTCTCCTGAGGGGGGAGGGAAGGCTGAGAAATTTGGCCTGCACGTTCCAGGAGATTGAGGCCTTCTCAAAATCTCCCCTCACCAGCCACCTGCTGCATCTTGGAAGCCCAGGAGAATCTTTGTTTCAGTGACCCATGTCCTGGGAAGAATATGAGCTTCTATTAGCCTTCACCTCGCTGTGAGCATGGAGGGGCCGAAAGGAGGATCAAGACATGATCCCAGCCTACAAATGCTCTGCTGCTTACGAGCGAGAGAAAATTCATGCATAACATTCCTGGTGAAGAGTGAGGCGTGCCATAAAATGGAGGGGAGGGTGTGAAGAGGTAGTAGGAAGAGTTTCACTAAAGATGATAACATGGCAGCTGCTCCTCTGCCCACCTGTGCCCATGCAGGTGCTTCTTTCCACCGCTCTCCTTCTGCAGGGCAGCAGCCTCCTGCCTGCCCGTGACCTGTACCATGCCGGGACTCCTCTTCACTGACCTCCCCCAGCGGAGGCCACTCTCCTAAGACCGCCCGCCTGCAACCATGCAGGTCTCTCTCTGCAAACCTGTCCCTTTGGGGCAGCTCTTCCTGCCCGCTTGTGCCTATGCAAGTGCCTTTTCCTCTCCTGTCTCTTTCTAATAAACTTACTCTTTAAATATATATGAAAAAAAAAAAAAAGATGATAACATAAGCATTGGGCCTTGAAAGCCAGATAAATTGAACATTCTTGCAAGTGTATTTAAACTTCTAAAATCCATACAGTTTTTGATAGAAGGCTGGGAAATAGTTACATCAGGAACTGCTCATTTGACCATATTCTATAATCACATTTATTTGTCATAAGGGGGAATAAGCAAAAACTGAACGATCCCTTTTCAGGTAACTGAGCTTTATCTCCTTTAAGCAACTGTTTTAATTGGGAATGTTCTAACATTGTGTTGTAACATTTCAGTGTCTCACAATCAATGTTGCAATATATCTAACATGTTTTGTGATCTACTCAGTGGTTCCTAAATCTGTTGTACCTCTATGCTGTCATTTCTGACAACCTCCTGAGCCTTTGAAGCTGTAGGGTGGCTTACGCCTATGAATGACCACAGACTTCTGGGATAAAGAAGAGGGTCTATTTTTATAGGTTTGTGCTTGCTCTCCTAGGCTGCTACTTAGACATGCTGACAAGAGTTTCTAAATCTCAAGTATTTTCACAACCATTTATATTTTCTGCTAGCAAAATGCAGATGGGGCAGAGAGCAGGTAGAGAACCAGATACCCAAGCTATCAGACATGGCTCTAAACTAAGAATGCGAGATTCTGAGCGAGGACCTGCAGTCTATTTTCAATTAAAAAAAAAAAAAAAACCACGGGCCTTTAGAATGTTCTTTTTGTAACCACTTCTTTTGCCAACGAGCTCTTTCCAGCTAAGGCTGTCTCTAGCTGAAGCCAGGTTGTTGTAATTGCTCAGTAGTTACATGTAGTCCACATTCTAAAAATCACCGAGATCTCATTGTCTTAGCATACCAATTTCATAAAAACTACAAAGAACAGACTTTTGAGCTCTTAGGTATGAAGAGAACCGTGCTGTCATCTGGGGACCGCAGCGCTTGCGTGGATAGGCCATAGGGTGCCCAGCAACAATGCTCCTTGACTCCATGCTCTAGCAGCTTCCGGTAGATCTCAATGTCCAGCTTCTTTGAACCCCTGTGTGTGCCTAGAGATCGTCAACATTTTATTAAAACTTTGCTGAACCCTTAAGTGCATGGCTCTGGTACTGTGCCACTCAGAGTAAAGGTACTCAGAAGATTGGCAGCCAGAGGTGCCAAGACTAGAATTGCAGCCCGGAGCCAGGTGCCCTGCTGTCACATGCCTCTTCTTAGTGTGCCCCTTGCTCTGCCTGGCATAGAGGAGAGCAACTCCAGAATCACCTGAGAATAGTTGGCCAGAGATGGCAGCGAGGCACTCCTCCTCCTCCTCCTGCCCCCCACAGTGGACAGCCAGGTTGTGGTTAAGAGGCCAGGGGGACTTTTGCTTGGTTTGTTTTGTTTTGATTTGAAGATTGATTTATTTAGACACATAGGAGCTGGGGTACAGGACAGTGGTTCCAGGGGTGGGGATAAGAGGATTCACCAGAGACAAAGTTAGAAACAGAACAGGCGGATGTACTAAAATCCACTGCTGAGGGGAGCAGCAGACGAGACAAGAGAGGTGTCTGCACCATGTGGGTCAGCTCCCTGGCCAGGGATCGAACTCATGCTAATAGCTTCATAGTGCTGTGCTTTAACCCATTGCACCACCAGGGAGGGTGACTGTTGCTTGTTATGTTGTGCTTTGCATTTTTAATACCGAAGTCTTACCTGCCTCCTCTCAAAAAATTAAAAAAGAAAACCCTAAAAAAGTAAAAGTGCAGAAAGGGAGGAAACAAGTGTGTTTTACAATGTCAAGGGGAAGGGGAAATCCAGAAGATGAGAACAGAACGGGACACGCACTTGTCAGCGGAGTGCCCTGCTGCCTCCTTGCAGCGCAACCTCTCTCCAAGACCTCTTTCCAGCTCCTCTTGGCTAGCTCAGGGACAAGGCCAGAGTGCTGCTGGAGAGGGCAGCCACAGGACATGGGGCTTTTGGGGAGTCTTGTCAGAGGGAGAGGCATGGTCCTCTTGCTTCTTCCTGCTACTTCCCACAGTGAAGATAGGATCCAGCCACCACATCAGCTCTACATTCCTTATCTAGATTTCTAGGCTTTTTGTTAAAGATAAATAGCTTTGGCTCTGTCTGAGAAAGAACAAAAGAACAGAAAAGGCTGGGCAAGCCCCACCTCCCTAGGCCCAGGCTCCCCATCCTGCTCCTGTCCTGTTTCGGGTCTGCGCTCACTTCCTCCCAGCTTTCCAGTCTACTCTAGATTAAATCCCACTCTCCCGTCCTTTCTTTTCCTTTCTTTCAGAGCCAGCCGTTAAAATCACTGCGCAAGCTGTTACATCTCTCTTCTGCCTCAAATCACCCGACTTCCTCAGATCCCCGCTTCCAGCCCTTAACAACTCAACAAGCCAAAAATTCCTTCTCAGAAATTCGGATTCACCCCCTAAGCCAGGCATCTGGCGGGAGCACCAGCCTCCGGCAGGAGCCCACACCGAAGGGCAGGCCAGCCCTCCAACTGCCAGGTCAGATGGACCCTGGTTGGCACGTGTCCTCTGTGACCCGAAGTGCCACAGAGGGGCCTTCCTACTCTGAACAGCTGGGTGCCAAGAGTGG
>NW_004567128.1:6997082-7018765 GCF_000260355.1 Condylura cristata
AGTATTTTCAGCTTTATGAAGGTGTGTGCAATATTGTATGTGAAGGGCCAACTGGCTCCTCGCAGCCGCAAATGCTAGTCAGGGATCTTAGAGCCACAGAGTCCCTTAGGGATCGCCACCCCACAGGTCTTGTGTGAGAATGATAGCGTGCCGTTGGGAAAGAAATGTTCTTGCCAGTTTCTCCCCTTACGTTCCAGCTTTAGCGCAATTCCTGCTGAACTTGGGAAAGCTAGGACGTGTTCTGACCCTGCAAGGGACAGATAATTCATGTCGACCGACGCCCTTACCACAGATTTTTTTCTGCCTAGACTAAATGTGGGGTTATTGTAATCCAAGAGTATATCCCTTTGAAGGGTTAGCAGATGAATTAACTGTATGTCTTAAATTGTTTTCTAAACTTCCATATTTGATAGGATTTGTAACATTTATTTATAATTACTATTGTACTGTTATAATCATACCTTTTATGTTAAATGTAAAGTTATTTTGAGCTGTTTGGAACATTGTGAAGCAGTGGGACAGCTACAGTAGTTTCTATAAAAACTAAGCAGTAACATTTATATATTGCATCTGGAGTATTTTATTCTATATATAAATATATATGGTAAATGTCTGTTTTATAAATATAATCATTTAAAGAAAGTATCGTTATGACACTATCTGCCATATTTTTATACATTTGTGATATGAAGTGAGTATTAGACTTCTAATCAAGGGAGTTGAGTTGTGGCTGTGCGGCTGGAAGAGTAGGAACCTTGCTCAGCTTTCAGGCCTAGCAGTAGCTTCTAGACGCAGTCCTTGGCAGCAGAGGAGATGCAGCGCCTTCTTCCAGACCCACATCGGAGCGGAGTCAGCTGGGCTGGTGGGAAGTCCAGTTGGCCTCACCTCCAGCCTCACATGGTTGGTTCTTGTTCACGTCCAGGGACATTCCTTGCACCTGAGGGGAGAACAGATTCAGGGTTATTCGTGGGTCCTTGTAGAGAGAATGTGCAATTTAGCATCAGTGTAGAGCGTAGACCAAAGATTTGCCAGCGAACATTCCTAGTTGCAAGGTTGTAAGAGGCACCAGTCTGCAGCTCTTGCAAACCAGCTCAGTGCTCCTGAATCCTGTGCACTGTACCGGGCTCTTGGCTGGTGGGGTGTGAGATACACGTGTGGCATCTCTATTTCTAAATGCTCTTTGGTTAATCCTCTTTCCAATATACTTTAAAAGCTCCTGAAGCAACTCCAGATGTAGATGCAATTACTATGCCCATTTTTTTCTCCCTGGGACTGTCCATCTATAGTGAGGTTATCATGCCTGTCAACACACGCACGGTCAAATCAGGCCTCCGCTTTCCCTCGTTTCATCTCCTTCAACTCCCAAGTTACTCCCGAGTCATCGAGGCCACTGGCCAGCAGGGCCGTGGTGTCTGTAGGCCATCCTTGACAGAAATCACCACAACACCGTCCTCCACCAAAAGTATTAGCTTTCTGGAAGTAGTCTCTTAGCAATAATACTTTTAGCAATCCCCTTCCACCTCTCAAAGAGGTAACTTCTCAGTATTTATTACTTGTCCCTGGATTATGAGAATGTCAGCCCCTGAATCAAGTCAACTGTAACCGAAATGAGCTGAGTAACTGTTCCCCTTCCCCCAAGATTTTGAGAATCATTACTCCGACGATTATAAAGAAAAAGGTCTTAGTTTCTTTGAAGCTTCAACTGTGTGCATATTGCATTTTTATATCACTACTATAATGATGTGTATTGATTATATATAGAGGTCATTTTAAGGTGCTTTTTATTTAATTTTAATAAGTGCAATAGGCACTAAGATGAAACTCACCTGGGTACTAGCATTGAAACAATTTGATTCAAAGCAGTAGTCTGCATGCTCTTTGGTTCTTTTTATATCTCGTTTCTTTCACCAGTTCAGTACTGTTCGAGTGGCTCTGAATTCTGGCTTTTCCCAGGCAGCTGCTCAGTTATGTAAGTGACGTGGACCTTAGCAGTTATTGCCTGGATGCTAACGACTCCAAACAGGTGTGTAACTCTTCTTTTCATGTTCAGTCTCTACCTTGGATCCCCTTGCGAACCAGAAACTGCGTTTTTCCCTCTGGAAAGACTTGTCACTGTGCTGTGCACTTCTGAACTGTGCAGTCACATCGCTGCGCTCTGGCACTTGAGGGGCTGGATCCCAGGCCCTCCACGCTAACGCTGGGATCGCGATGTTTGCAGAACATTTCTATTCATGATGGTTCTTCAAAGAAGGGCTAGAAAAATTGCCTTCCTACACACAGCAAAATAAACCTAACCAATGAAGAGTCAATACATACTTTTCATACATTCCCAGATCTGAGCCAGAAAATAGCTACAGCGTTTTCAACTAGTGTTTTTGAGGTAGCTCTCTTTACCTCTTCTCAGCTTTTGTCCATTCTGACAGCGTTGAGCTCAGCAAGCTATATAAGTGAACTACAATCCACAGATCTAGCATCGAATGCGTTCTCTTCCCACTCACCGAAGGGAATGGTAACATGTTCTCAGATCCAACAGGCCCAGGCCCTCTCTTAGCTTTTAACTGATGTTTTCCTCTGGGTGATGAATTATGGACCTCACAAAGATTGCCATCCATAACAGGGACTCACTGTAAAGTCACAGGTTCTGCCTGTTCCTTAGGAAGGGGACTTACGGCATTGTGATCTGTTATCTGCTCTAACTGCTTAAAGGGTAAAAGGTTGTAGAAGAGCTTAGGAATTGCTTGGTTTTATGGAAGTAGGGCTGATCTTCTTTTGAAAAGAAACTCTTCTTTGATGTTTTTCTACTTTTTTGCTTTGCCACCGTCCTCATTTTTCTTCTCAGAAGTTGTAAGAACTTTTACCTTGTTGGCCTTGAGCTGAGATTGTGACCCATCTCCAGAGCCTAAGACCCAAAGTCCTCCATGCGGAGGCACACGAGTGGACTGTCTCCGCAGGGGGGCTTCTCAGCCAGGTACCTGTTGCCCCCTCCCCAGGGGACATCTGACAATTGCCTGGAGGCATATTTGTTGTCACAGCTGGGGTGGGGTGTGCTACTGGCGTCTCATGGGCAGAGGGGTGCTACTACACATCCCACATGCACAGGAAACCGCCCTCCCCAAACAAAGTGATCCGGCCGAAGGTTAGTAGAGCAGAGGCTCAGAAATCCTGCCCCACTGTGCTCCGGCCCACCTGTCTGCAGGGCGATGCTCTGTCCTTGTTCCTGCCTGACGAGCAAGGATTGTAGCCGTGAATCCACTATCACATGCTCGTAAAGAATCTTCTACCACTACTTTGCACCCCTGAGCCCTGTTGCATGTTTCTATTTCCCTGGGCCTGCTACAAGGTAAATCCTTTGGGAGGAGACCAGAGTTACTTTATAGGTGGTTGAGACCCTCAGTTGTAGGTCAGCATCCTTAGAAAATCTTTCATAAAGCCACGAGGCTTATATTTGGACGCAGGCAGCAGCCTGGCAGATTGGCATGGTTTTTACCAACTGTCAAAGGCGTCCGTGGCTTTTAGCTCTGGCTTCCAAAAGAAAATGTCTTTTTTTTTTTTAATTCAAGTCACTTAATAGCTCTTTACAAATATTGGCATATGACAGATTGATTGATTAGAAGCAAAAAACTATGGGTGGTTGTGATGCGGCTGTTCTAGGCATATTTGTGCTGTACGCTTTGGTAAAATCTGTTGTAAAACCTGCTTTAAGATTCACCATATGCAGTTCCGCTTTAATTCTAAGCTCATGCTAGAATGGCTGGTCAGTGTGTAGTCCTGGCATGTGTTTATAAAGTATGCTGTGGTTGTGGAGTTAGCCAGTTTAGCATGTTTCTAATCTGAAAATTAGTGGACTTCGCTGGGAAATGCTACCCGCTTCCCTTCCCAGCACCTCTTAGTTGACGTCATAGTAGCCTCACTTCTTAAACTAGTTTTTTAGAGTAAATAAGGAAAAAAGCCATTTATTTTCTTCTAGCTATGTATTGAGAATGACTCGTGTGTACAACACTTTTGAAAGGCCAGAGGGTTACTTTGCATGTGTGTAGAAGGCTCTGTCCATTTCTGCTCGTAGAGGTCCCGGTGGTGACCCCACCCTCAGCTGGGACGTGGCTCATGTGACTTACTCCTAGAGCTTGTGGGGCGCAGCCCTGACTCAGAGATCTGCATGTTCGCTCCTTGTCAGATCATGTTTTCTGGAGAGCACCACTACCACTTTTACATTTAGAAGTTTGTTCCCTCCTGCATTGTAGTGAGGAACCGAAGATCCACAGACTCTCACTTTGTAAACTGGGTATGATACACTGCATCACATCAGAAAATAATGAACTCTGTCTTTGCCTCCTTTGCTGCACCACTAATAAAAGGTGTAGGCAGAGAAAACTTAGTTACAGATTTTTTGTTTTTCGAAGGGATTTCGCTCAAGGTGACTGCAGAAAAGGTAGCACAAAAGGGCTAGGTACCCTGTCACTAAATCCTGGAGCGAAGCTTCGCAAACATCACGGGCCAACTTCCAAAACAGGCAGATCTCTTCCTTTTGCTTCTTTAACCAGCTGAGCTAGAGATGATCGTGAGGTCCGATTCAGCTGGGAGCAGAGTTCTGTCCTAGAAGCCATGAGTAAACGCCAGATAACGGAGCCGTGACTGGAGCTGTGACAGGAGTCCTTCCTCTGTCCAGATACAGTGTGGTAGAAGCGAGGGCTGGGAACTCTGGGCCTGCTGCCCTAGCCCAGTCTTTCTTCTTTTTTAATTGAATGTACTATATACAAGATCTTAGGCTTATGTGCCAAGACGGCCAGGCCTGCATATCCATTCCCCATAGTGCTTTGTGATTCCTCCGCATTAGGCCTGGTCCTGACTCCCACTTTCTCCTCTCCAGGCACCGCAGTGTGTTTTCTATAGGCTACTCAAGATGATCACCACCGGCCTTGTATTTTCATCCATCAACTGTTCACTCCCAAATTTGCGGGAGGCTTGTCTTTGTGTTGATAGTCTGCACGTCAGATTCCTAGGGCCAGCAGAACTGTGGCAGTGAATTTTGTTTTGTTTCTAGGCCCTTCATTACTCACGAGGTTAATTAAGTAAGCTCACTGAACCCCATTTGATCTTTGGGTCATATTTTGATCCTCCTTTGGAATCTTAAAAGATCGGTCTCCATGTTGTATGCAGATTAGAAGTTGCCTTGTTCGCTACTCTTCCAGCGCAGAGTATCAGGGAGAAAGAGGCCTTATCTGTTCTTCCATCCCTTCTGTTTTGACAGACGGCTAAGAATTCCTCAGGACTTCCTTTGGTTTGGGATTTTACTTTCCCAAAAGCCTGATCTGATTGGTTTCAGGCGTAGACAAAGTTTGTCCTAAGGCTCTGCTTCAGGGTCATCAGATGAAACCCAGGAATAGCAAAGGTAGATGCCTTGACTTTGTCCCTGTTGGGGGATTAAAGTGTTTATTTCGCCAGAGTTGTCAAATGCTCCAGTTACAAAGCATTCAGAGTTTCAAGGGAAAAAGTGACCCAGAGAACTTGGAAGTTCTCTGCAGTGGATTAGATTTCCCAAAACGGAAAGCAACGCTTGCATAAAATCCATTTTCACTAGAAATGTGATTGAGTCCAGTCATCTCAGTCTAGTTCCTGCTCCGTGTTTCCTCCTTGGTCACTGATTGAGTCAGGCTGGAGGGTAATGTGATTGCAACAAGGAAATTCTCGTCAACTTGGATTATCAAAAACAACTAAACCAAACAAAATAGTTGCCCCTAATTCCTATCTCCAAGAATTGCTTTGTGCCATTTTGAATTCAGGTAGTTATCTGTATATACTTAGAAGATTATTCCGAGCTTCTTCAATCTCTAGTAAGTTTGAAGGGGATATCTGGGAAGACACAGGGCAGGGTAACTTTGAGAACCCTGCTCATGCATGAAACAAAAATAGGGATAAGCCAGAGTGATGTAACATCCAATTTGTGGTAGATAAAGAATCAGTAGAAATTCTTAATTGCACAGACTTTATAATCCATAATACCAAGTGTAATTCCATACTTTTTACTGTGGCAAGGGTGTGATGTAGTATATTAACCTTTTTAATTTTTGAATCCAAACTGAATTTAAGGTGTTGAATATTTAAATTCTTCACAAGCTAATTATGAACCATTTGTAAAGTGTTTATATAACTCTTTGTATCCTGTGTTGGTACATCTTATCAAGTTTTTTCTGGCATGTATTCCATTCTAAACTTCTGTAAAATTTCTATTGTTGCTGTAAATATTATACAAATATCTATTCCGTGGTAACCTTAAGTATCAGCATGAAATGGTTAATTTTTACTGAGCACAATGTATTTTTGAATGGATCTTCCCAAATGTCTTTAATAAAATGCAGACTTTGCACTGACTGACGTGATTGCCAGGCCCTCCCCATCTGGAGCACTGTGGTCCCTCCCAGATCGGTGATTGTTCCTTCTTTGTAAAGAACTTGTTTGAATTCAAATGAGGGATAAATGGGCCTTTGATGTTGGAATCAGTTTAAGGGACAAAAATTAATGTAAAGCAGGGCAAATCCTGTTGTTTAATGATGTTGATCATTTTTTTCTATTTATAAAGCTTTTTCCCCTTCTGACATCTTGCAAACGTTGGTTTCTTTTACACTTGAGTGTTGTCTCCTTTTCATATTGCTAGATGCTCACCTGGTAGATTGGGAGAAGGGAAGCGATGTCCGCCTCCTGCTCAGGGAGAAAGAAGGGACTGGCGGCTTGTTAAAGGTTTCTTTATGTTTGGGGGGACTTGGGGGTAGTTGATGACCTTCAGTAAAGGGCCAGATAGTGAATATAGGGTGCTCTGTGCGCCACTCCTTTCTGCCGCCAAACAGCTCTGCCATTGTAGTAGAAAAGCATACGTGACATATAAGTGAATGGGATGGTTGTGTTCCAATAAAACTTTATTTACAAAAGCAGTCAAGGGGCAGATTTGCTGGAAGTTTTGGGCACCCATTTTTGTCTTTAAGGATAAGTTCTACAAGAGGGAGAGAACTTCAATTTTGTGTTAACTCATATACAACATTCTCCAGCTTTCTGTATCTTTCTAGACAAAGGAGAGGAACTAAAAACCCAGTATTTCACTTTCTTAAAAGTACTCTGTCACCAGCTTGTCCACTCCAAGTTTCTCTTTTAAGTGTCATGCAAACTTGTGGCCTGTGATTCCCACTATACTTCTTTATTAAAACTGAATCCAAGTATGTAGGACTTACAATTTCTTTTTATATTCATATTACTTACAGTGGTCAGGTACAGATGTTTTACTTCTAGCATTACATTATCATTTCATGATGCCCCAACAAAGCAAGTAGTACCCCCCTTGTAGATGAGGGAACTGACGTTTATAGACTGTATTTTAACACGTCAGGATCACCCAGCTACAAAGTGGCAAAGCTGGGATTTGAAGCTGAGCGTGCTCACTGAAAACCCATACCTGGAGCACCACCAGGCAGTAGTACAGTCATGTGTTTCCATGTGTAGAAACCGATGTGGGGTGATTCATCCCTTGCCGTCTCTCCTCTTCTGGCAGGTGGTAATTGACTTGACATGAGTGTAGAATCTTTTATTAAAATGAATCTCTAGAGATCCAGAGAATCTGGCTGAAGTAGCTAAAAACGTGGGCTCAGGAGTCAGATTGTCAGAGTGGAATCGTAGCTCTGTCGCCGCCATCTTGTGTGGCCTTAGGCTAGTTACTTAACTTTCTGTACCTCCCGGTTCCTCATCTTTAAATGGAAATAACAATAGAACCTTCCTCAGGGTTGTTTTGAGAATTTAATGAAATGATAATGTGCAAAGCACTTGTTAGATTCTTAATAAATATTAACCATTTCAAAATTATAATATGTGCTCTGCATGACACCCTTACACAGTTGAAACTGCCAGTTACAAAGAACTCATTGGGTGGCCGTGAAGCATTTTAAGTACATTTATCCAGTCTGATCTTCACGTCAGCCCTATGAGGTTTTCAGAATTAAGAACAGCTCGGTTTGGAGCCAACTTGGAATCACAGAGAAAGCAACAGCCCTTGTAAGCTGCGCATTTATCATCAGGCCTTAGTAACAGTCTTCCCAGTGGACAAAAAGATGGGCTTCTATCAATACCTGCTCAAAGGCTCACTTTAGGGGTACAGTCTCATTGGGGTTCAGAGACTCTACTTTTGAAAAATCTTTGTTTTGTCCAAGTAACATCCTCCCATACTGAGAACAAAATCAGCTCAGAATTTTTTCTTAATCTTGCCAACATTTAATGTTCCTTCTTTGTTAGTAGCATCGAACTTAATTATTGAGAAATCTCCTGCAATATGTTATGTATATATTAAACAAATCTAAAAGTGTAGCTACACCCTAGCATTAATGGAAATAAAGGTACACATAAGAGTTAAGTTTTTGCTACATGTTATATATATATTTTTTTAATTAAAACTTTCCCCAACAAAAGAAATACTGCAAACATAGTTCATGTGATTAATAGCAAGATTCTATTAGAGTTCAGATGTCCTTCAGTTTTATTTTTTCCTATATTCTGCCATAAATTAAACAAAGTAAATAATATAGAAACAAACTACATACAGATGAACATGTTATGGATCTCAGTATTTCATTATTATTGAGCAGTTTCCAATGTGAAATCTCAGTTGACTTCTTTGAAGAAATTGACAGGTTGATCCTAAAATTCATATGGAAATTCAAGGGACTCAGAATAGTCAAACAATCCTGAAGAAGAACAGAGTTAAAAAACTCAAACATTCCCAATTTCAAAACTTACTATAAAGCTACCATAATCAAAACAGTGTAGTAGTGGCAAAAGCCTAGACACATACACCAAGGGAATAGAACAGAGAGTCCAGAAATAGACCTTTACCTATATGGTTAATTGATTTTAGATATGGGTGCAAAGGCAATTTAGTGGGAAAAGAATGGTCTTTGACAAATGGTACCAGAACAACCAGTTACTCAAATACAAAGAATGAAATTGAATGCCTATCTCACACCATAAACAAATATGAAAATGGACAGAAGATGTAGATGTAAGACTTAAGACCACTTGGAATAAATCTTTATGATTATATTTGATAATGGTTTCCTCAGCTATGATGCCAAAAGCATAAGCAACAAAAAGGAAAAATAAATTGAACTTCATCCAAATTTAAAAGTATGTGTTTCAAAAGGATCCCTTCAGAAGTAAAAAGAAATATGTTTGGCATCGGAATTGTATCTGGAATGTATAAAGAACTGCTAAACTCAATAATAAAAGACACTATGAATTTTAAATGGGCAAAGAATCTGAATCGACAGAAGGTATACAAATAGCCTTACAGAAGGTATACAAATAGCCTTCAAACACGTGAAAAGATGCTCAACATATTTAGCTGTTAAGGAAATACAAATCAAAATGGAAATGAGTCACTTCATATTAGGATGGCTATAATCAAAAAGACAGGAAATGACAGATGTGAAGAAATTGAACCCCATACGTTGCTGGTAGGAGTATAAAATGGAGCAGCCACTTTGCAAGATATAAAATGGAGCAGCCACTTTGACAGTTCCTCAAAAGGTTAGACATAGAGTTATTTGGATCAGATGTTGTACCACAAGGTATAAATACCCAACATGAATGAAAATGTATCCACTCAAAAACTTGTACACAATTATTCATAACAGCATTCTTCATTCCAGCCAAAAATGTGGAAAACAGCCCAACATTCATGTTTGGATGAACAGGTAAATACAATGTGGTGTATCCATCTATACAGTGGGATGATATTTAGCCATAAAAATGAATAAAATACTCATACACACTACAATACAGATGAAACTTGAAAACACTACTAAGCAAAAGGCGTGAAACAAAAGATCACGTTGTATGGTTACAGTGACATGCGCTGTCTACCTTAGGTAACTCTAAAAACAGATCAATGGTTGCCGAAGGCTGAATGGATTGGGGAAGGCGGCCGCCTTGAGGGGTGACGAAAATGGTCCAAAATTGTGCTATAATGGTTGCTCAACTCTGGCTACACTAAGTCATTGAATTTTATACACTTTAAATGGGTGAAAGGTTGTATGGTATGTGAACTTTCTCTCAATAAAGCTGTTAGAAAGCAAAACTTTCCAACATGAACAATTTAGAGAACTTTCATCCCTGGAGTGCCAGTTGCAGGCCACCGCCATCTTCTCTAGTAGTTGTACCATTTCTCTGACAAGCCTTGTCACGATTAAATGTTCATTTAACTTTCCCAGTAAGGGTCTCCAATCAGGCACTCAATTCAAAGAAGACTTGCCCATGAGTTGTAGGGCCAGAGGTGGATTCTGCACCCCAACCCCACCCTGAATTGATGAGTTTATATTTGAACGAAGATTGTGCAATGTAAAAACATTTTTTTCAGATTTAGTGGCACAACATGGAGATCAGAAAGAGGCTGGGTGAAACATAAAGCAAAACACCAGGGAAAGACTTGGGGCTTTGAGGAGGCTGCCCCTCCCAGAGGTGTGAATGAGATGCCCAGGTTAGTGTGTAGGCTCACTGGGTTTGCATTTGAAAACAAGGCAGCCGGAGACGTGAGCGTGCCAAGGCCAGGGCACTGTTGGTGCCCCTGACTCATCAGAGGCCCTCTTCTCATTTCACCCCCACTTTGCCCAGCCCACAGCCGCAGCCCTGTCGACCTCTCCCAGTGCAGAGCCTGAAATCCAAGGCTGAGATATAAACCACAGATGCGCAGTCTGTCACCCCTGTTTAATGAGCTCAGGCCTGTGCCTTTCCAAGGAGGTTTCAGCCGCAGGAGCAGGTGTGTCCGTGTCGCAGGCCAAGGGGGCAGAGTTGGAAAGTGGGGCTTACCAGGAGAACAGCCCCAACTCCTGCCTTGGGATGTAGGTCCTGACGTGTCCTGCAAAGCAAATGTCAGCTAATGGGCTGTCTCTGAGTAGCTGGGGACAGCTCCCGGGCCAACTATTTCCAAATATATTGAGTTTGTTGGAAAGTGGTAGCCCTGGGTGAACGGCCTTTTCAGTGTGTTCTGGTCGCTGGGATTCCTAGACAGAGGAGCATTTCACTGCTTACCATGTGCAGCCTGTCCCCTGCTTCCCGCTAGTGATCACGAACTGGGATAATGAGGGCTCCAGGCCCTTGGGCTCTCCCTGCTTGGCAAGGAAGGGGCCAGGACAGGGGCTCCCATCGGTCCTGCCCGCCTCCACAACCTGGGTCCCCCTGAAACCTTTCACTCTGTGTAGCTGGTGTTGTGAAGTCCTACAAGGCATGATTTCATGAAAATATAGCTCAGAGAAACTACAAGCTTGTTCCCCCTTTGCATTCAAAGTGAGGCTTTCCGAAATGTATGTTCCTGCTTTGAATGGGGTAAAACAAAAGAATTGTCGTATTATCACGCTGCTTTGTGTCCCCTGGGACTGCACCTTTCATGGTGTCATTAAGACGAAAAAAAGAAAAGAAAAGAAAAACACCTGAGAGCAGCAAATTACCCCGCTACTGAAGCTTTTGTACAAAACCTGTTTTTAGGGACATTTCCTTTGTTCTTATTTTCTTTAGCCTTGAGTGGGAAAGATGTTCATTTTTCTTTCATTGAAATTGGAAATTGTGTCTTAAAAGAAGTAGAGGGAAAAAAGATTCGACCCAGCTCTGTGTTGAAAAGAGCTTATAGAACACAGCCCCGCAGCCCCCACCAGCTCCCTGCAGACACCCCACTCCCCACTGAGGCTGTGTCAGGCACACTTGGCAACGCACTCCAGCAGCTCCATCCGGATGGCAATGCGGACGTGCCAGCCCAGGGGGATCAGCCGAATGAAGCGGGAAATGATGGGAGGGCGCAGCAGGTTCTGAACTGTGGATGTTCGGTCTGAGTTTCCGTAGAAGATCTAGAGAGAAGGAGCAAGTCCCGTCAGCAGCCCACCAGGGAACAGCGGACGCCTCGCTTCCCACTCCTGCCCCAAATCTGACCTTGCGTGATTGTGAGCACTTACACGTGCCTCAGGCTTCTGCATGGGACGGTTGGAGTTACACTGTCCAGTATGGTAGCGCCAGCCACATGTGGCTATTTCAATTCAAGTAAATGAAGATGAGGTCACAATTTACTTCTAAGTCATACTAGCCCCATTTTGGAAAGTGCAGAATATTAACATTTCAATCATCACAGAAAGTTCTATTGGCTGGCATGGATGGAAAACGCCTCTTAGTTCTCATCACCAATTTAGTGTTTTAATCCTTTTTGTTAGAATTTTAATTCCAAAGTTTTGATAAGAAATTTTGAGAAGGACCCATGACACAAGGCATCTTTCATCTTCCAAAGTTATCCAAAGCGAGGCTCCAGTCCAGTCTCATGAGCTAGCCCTGAAGTGATGAGCCAAAGCTGAAGCGTGTTTTGTAATTTGATACAAACAACAAGGACTTTTCAACTTGGTAAGAATTTTTTTTTTTTTTAAGAGAAAGACATCAAAACTAGCGGGAAGGTTCTGGAAAGGAGAGGACAGTGCCCAGAGCAGAAACCAAAAGCATCTGCTTTGTTTTTTCAGGAAGCAACGCAGTGTGATACAGTGGCTATGGACGTTTAGTTGTATTTCCAAAGCAATCGTTCTCTGCACTTTTTCCAGTGCTACCAGGTCGTTGCCTTTCCTCCTGGGATTATGCTGCCACCTGACCTCATCCATCCACAAAACCAGAAGGACCTCAGCCTCCGAGACCTTGCCTTCTTCCCGGTGAGAACACCTCCCATCCCTTTGCTAAGCTGCTTGCCCTTGAAGCCCCTCAAGCACAGGGCCGGCTGACGAGGAAGAATGAAACGGGCCCCACATTGCACAAGTGCCTGAGTGGAGTGCCTCTTTGCAAAGAAGACTCAAGACCTTCAGAAACACAGACAGCTTGAAAAAGAATTAAGTCTTGAAAAGCTTAAGAAGAAGAACAAAAAGTGACATTAAATGTCCAGACTCAAATTGATTTTCCTACTGTGTTCCAATTCCTTGAAGCATGAGCCCGTGGCCGCCTTGCTGTACAGGTTGTCATCTGTGAGCACAAAGCCCTCTGACGTTCAGCTGCATGGATCTATTTAACCAGGTTAAATGTTAACCAGGGACGTCCTTACTCTCAGGCGAAAGGGCAGTGAACATTTTCAAATGATGTGTTTTTATTTATTGCAAATATACATTTTATATACACATATATACCTACACACAGAATACTGATTATGTGTGTATGTGTTTGTGTGTAGGTATACATATGCATATATATATATCTATATATAGAGAGAGAGAGTCAAGAATCTACTCCATTCTGTCTACAGCAAAGACAACAGGCTGAGTCAGAGTCCTGCAGTGAAGTGTCCAACGGCCCAGTGAGTTTGGAATAATCCCAGTGGCCTGTCTTGATTGTTCAAGCAACTATACGCTGATAAGAGAATTCAGACCAAGATTTCTTTGGCACTGGAGAGTGGCACTGCATCTCAAACCAGGCATCTCATGCCAGGCACCGGGCATACAACCAGAAGAGGCACCTGCCTCGTTGTCAGAGCAGACCACGCTGTGGGGGGAAGCACAGACAACTCGCCCCGCTGGGGGTGGCTGCTCTGGCAGAATGGGGACAGTATGTGGGGACAGGGCAGGAGGCACCCCAGAGTGAGCTGAAGGTGGTTCGGGACAGGCCCAACTTACTCGGTTGTTGCCAGTCTGGTCCTTATAGTAAACCCAGTTCCGGCTCTCATCAGTTCTGTACTGCACGCTGTACTTGGTCATCCACTCATCGACGTCACAGCGCCCCTGGGTGAGGATCCCCGAAATCACCTTCACCTCCTTCAGATCTATCTGTAACCACTGGCTGCTGTCCTGGAACTTGGACAGCCAAGCGCACCTGCCGGGAACAGGAAGCTTCCCAGTGAACACTGCCAAAACACTGGGAGGTGCTGTCTTTTGAGGGTCTGCCAGAGCCTGAAGTACCCCCATGAAGCTCGGGCAGTCTGGGCTGCAATCTGCTAATCACCCAGAACCTCATCTCCAAGAAGCAGCCGGCCTGTTCCACTGGTATCATTCTCTCTTCCTCTCTGCTCCTCCACCACCCTGGGAAAAATCACCAGATTCAGCTCAGATGTTAGAGAAGGCCTTGGCGTGCTGCGCCGCCACCTGGCTGTGTGCTGCAGAGCGTCTTTCTTCAAAGCCTGAGGATGCACAAGGTGTTGCACCACTGGGCCCCTCAGCGTGTTTCTCCATGAGTCTTTTTTCCCTTGAATTTCAAACTCCTCGCACATACCTGTGTCTCCCCTGGGTGCCATCACCCATGGCCTGCCGGGAGTGTCTACCAGGAGCAGGCCGATCCACATGGCTCTGGAAGAGCTTCTGACAGTTTTAAACCCAACCAGCCATTAAATGAATTGATTTTTTTTTTCCTTTTAGCTATGTCCCTCATAAATTGGGGAAACTTACAAACTTGCTCTTGAGTGTTTTTGTTTTTGTGCTTCTGTTTGTTGGGAGGTTTGTTTTGCATATTAAGTAGCTTCCTGGAACTCGATCCTTGGCTGCCTTCTTTTTAGTTCCAGACATGCTTCTGGGATGGCTCCTGGCTTTTTACTTTCACTCCAGACCTTTCTGGATTCCAAATCCCAAGAATCAGCTCCTGGCTAGCCAACTTCTCCTGGATACCTTACGGCATCTTCTCCTGGATACCTTACGGCATCTCAAATGAAACCTGCCCAAAAGTGAGCTCCTAATCAGTCCACCCAGCTCTCCTTCCATTTGCCATCTCCTCTAGTGCTGCCCATCCTCCCTGGTATTCATGCCAGCCACCGGCTTGCTGGCCACCAGCAGTCTTTCTCTCTCTCACCTGAAACAGCCAATCCACTTATTGGCTCCATCCCCCCACTGTTTTCAAATTCACCGGCTCCTCTCCATTTCAGTCACTGCTCCCACTCACATCACTAGCAGCTCCTGCCTGGAGTGCTCCCATCCTCAACTAGTTCCCCTCCCCCACTGAACAACTATCACACTTTTTTTTCTTAAAACACAAATCTGATGGTGACACCCCCCAACTTTGAATCTTCATCTGAAAGAGTCTGAGAATGGTCTGCCAATATGCTCTACTGGTCTTCCTTTAGTAGCAGAACTCCTGAGATTTACCTTGGGTGAGTAAATGGCCACCCAAGTAAGATCACACTTCCTGACTCCCTTGTAGCTAGGTTGTGCCATCAGGTCAAATCTTAGTCATTAGAATGTGAGAAGTGGCCAGTAGGATTTAGTTGGTATCTTTAAGGGAAAGTGTGCACTCTGGATGATGGTGGACTAGGGCAGCCATCTTGGGCCCCAATATGGATGCTTCCTTGTAAGGATGACAGAACAACAAGGTAGAAAGAGTTTGGCCTCTGATAATATCCAGCTGCCAGAACAAGGCTAGACTGCCTAATAAAACTTGGATGCGCCAGAAATCTACTCCATTGCTTAAACCTATACTTTGGTGCTCTTAATGATAGTGGCACAAACCTGTATGCTCACTAATGCACTTCCAGGTTCCTCCCAATATACCTGAACTAACGACCGCAATCCTTAACATGACTTATAAGGCCCTGCATGATCTAACTTCTGCCTACCTCTCCAGCCTTAGCTCACCTGGTCTCTAGTCTTGATGGCCTGCTCTCCTGGTTCCTATCCACGCTCTTGAGGAAACTTCCTTAGAAAGCCTTCCCTGGTGCTGCTAATGCACCAAGCCTCTTCCTTCTGTCTCCTTCAAAACACTCATCATCATACCAAACGATGGGGTGTGTCATTATGTGCTTATACTGTCTCCCCATCTGCTTTGTGCTTTTTGAAGGCCAAGGTCTCCTCCTCCTTGCTCACAGCTGTACCCACAGTCTAGGACAGGTAGAAGGTAATCGGGTAATATATAATTAATAACCCTAAGCTCCCTGGCCTGCTGGGGATCGAACTCATGCTGCAGTGGCTGGCAATAGCTTGATAACGCTGTCTTTAACCCCTGCGCCACCAGGGAGGCCCTATGTTGTCCCTTTACTAAAAAGACAAGTAAATCCCCCTCTCTTGAGTGCCATCTGATTTCTCTGGGAAATTGCCATAACAACATGGCAAAAAAAAAGTCACCTGAACCACCTGCTGTGCTTACCCGAAGCCTTGACTGTTAAGCCGGGCCTTGTTGGCAGTCCATGAGGAGAACCAGCCCACATACTGCCCCAGATTGGAACAGGTGATCTGGTCGGGTGTAACCTCTCCTGACTCAAAACCCAGTGGCTTATGATATGGGCATTCTGTGAAAGGAAAGATAATGCACGTTAAAACTTGTGTCTCATCGGGACACTCCACGAACACAAGATGACCAAAATGAGAGCCCAAATAAACCAGTTCGTGCACACCTTGGAAGGTGGAGAATGTTTTACTTGACTGCTTGGCACACAATGGGTAGAAATGCGTCTTCAGCCTCTTCTCTGCTCATTCAAGAAAAGAGTGACGATAAAGGGAAAAGGTGGCCACAGAGACTCACAACCTTTGTCAAAGCAGAGGGAAGCGATTCTATGGCAACCTCACAGGGAGCACCCGGGGGCTTGAGAAGACGGTGCCTCCTGCACAGATGTAAAAACCTCGAAAGCAGACACCCAGAGGCCTTCAGTGAAGTCGCTCCCTCAGTACATGATCATTACTGCCCTCATTAACACAGGTATAGCTGCCCTGCGTGATGCCGTCAGGGCCCTGATTTTCCTCTGGCAGCCAAAGATGCCAATGACAGGGACAACAATGGTGAGAGGCCAAACGCCAATTACACATTGAGACTGACTTCCCACTTGCAAATTGCAGTTTTCTCAAAACTCTAATTAAAAAAAAAAAAAAAATGGGCCTGACTGCTGAATAAGGAACAAGGGAAGGGATGAGCTTTTTCGGGCTTTTTCCAAATAAGAATGTTGCAAGCTGGTTCTCCTATGTTGGTTGTGTGCTGTCGCTCATGTGTTTCCTCTCACATTAGGAACGTTGTCTGTCACCTGGTCAGAGACTGCCAAATGCCACCCCAGTATCCGTTCTCTTGGTGTCTCTAGTCAGAAGTGAGCTTAGGACAACATTTCTGACCGCTGAGATATAACACGATGTCTATTGGGAGTCCTGACCAAGCCTGGTCTCCCCCCACTCTCTTCCTATTGTCAGGAAGGAAAACTGATGGCTGGGGCAATGGTAGCCATCTTGCACCATATGGGTAAGGCCGAGAGCTACAGAAGCCGCAGCCCTGATATCCTGCCTGGCCTATTTCCCAAATCAAACTAATTTAGTGAGCCTCTATGTAAGGGGGGCTTTATGACTAAAATCGGTGTCTAGCTGACTTTCTGTAAAAACCAACGGAAAACCAGATGGAAAACCAAACGGAAAACTGTTTCCTACTTTTCCAACTGTGAATGATAAAGTTCAAGTATGGTAAACCATATTATCTTGTGTGTGTAAAGTTGAGTTCAGATGGAAGAGGCTTTACTTGGGGCACCATCACCCAAAACAGCAAAATGAGTGTCGAGATCTCTTTAGAGGCTGAAGAAGCCAATACAACTGAACGAAGCACACAAAGGCTTGAGTGTCATCTGAGGTTCTGAAATGTCTGTAGGGACAGTCGTGCCCTGTTCCCGGAGGCAGAAGGCAGAAGAGGGCTTCTGGCCACTGGTGGGGGGCTGAACCCACCCTGCTCAGTGTACCAGAGGAAGCAGTGACGCTTATCCAGCACCCGAGATATAGGAGCCTGTTCAAGTCAGGTCAGTTCCTGGGGACTTGGGGGATCGCTCCGTCCGGCCTTGTGGGCCTGGGTCATGGGGTGGGGTGGACGGGGGCTGGCTAAGAATGTAGTTTCTTGAACTCTAGCCCCAGAACAGTTGAGTTTTTAACAAGAACACTCTCGAGGTGCACTTGCTGGGGACAAGATTTTGTTGGCCAGAGAGCTCAGGAGAGCTTTTACCGGTGGCCTTGGGGGCCCCCCTCCTCCTCAACTCCCCCTCAGAAAGACAAATCCAGGCAAAGGGAAAGAGCTGGACTTCAGCCGGGCCCCTGGGGCTCTCTTTTAAATTCTAACCCCCCTCCACAGCCCCACTTCCCTTTTCTTGCTCCAGGGCCCCCCAGCTTGGAGAAGGGGGCAAGAGAGGAAGCTTCAGTTGCCATTTCCTTATGCTGTTATTCTTGGCATTTCGCTCCTCCTCCTCACCTCTCTTTTGCCAGCTCTTTCCAATTAGCCAGGCTAACCTGAAGAGTGGGGCGGACCTGCCACGACCTGGCCCGTAACAATGACCTGAGAGGCCGCAGGGCTTTGTCCAGAAGTGTATCCTGCCCACAGCCCCCAGGGGAGGACTGAGCTCACCCGTCCCAGGACTTCAGCCTTCACCTGGGAGGCCCCAAGCTTCGTCCTCATCCCACCGCACCTACCCTGAATGTTTTCCCGGCAAACAGTTCTATCTGGGCGACCGAAAGATGCTTCTCACCCCATAGGTCCAACGCCAGGGCCTTCAACATCCGAGCCCCAAACCCGCCCCAGCCACTTGCAGCTACTCCTCTAACTCAGAAACCCGGTGCTGTGACCCAGGAGTGCACATGTGTTAGACTTGAGTGTGTGTGACAATATACTAGCGTATGGCATAATATTTAAGAAGAATGTTCATAAGATAGAGGGTAGACTTGAATATAATATAGAAGGGAAAATCTAGAAGAAAGTAAAGCGTTAGTGAATCACTGGATTTCTGACACCTTCCCTTCCCTACATCCCCTTTTCAGAGTGCTGAGGTAATCCTGGCTCAATTGTGGAAAAAATAAAAAGATAAGCCTTTTGGTATGTTTTAACAGTGTTAAGCCAAAGATCAGAGGGCCATAATGCATCTGGCTGGCCCCCTCCTGCTAGTGGGGGGTCCTGGGCAGTTAAGGTCAGGTGTGAGCCTGGGAGCAACTCCTGGCAGTCAGAGAGACCCCCTCCTCCTGCACTTAAGGCTCATAGGTGCTGCAGGCAATGCTGGATCTCAGCTTCCAGAGAGCCCAAGCAGCATCCTTGACGGTCTGACGAAGATGAGACACGACGGACAAGTGTTTCTGGAAGGCTGTGGCTAGTCATGCTGCCCTGAACCATCTCTTTCATGGAAAAGTCCATTAGCACTAATGAGTCAACCATTTGACACTAAGGTTGTGGTTTTTTTCCTTCCTGGAAATATTTGTGCTAAAACAAAACAGCAAACGAAACCAAACACCAGTAGGAGAAAGACATTTTCAGTAAAAGAATCTTCGTTTTCAGCACTTCAAGTTGATGGCACCTGCGTCAGGTGTCAGACAGAGACTTTGAGGGACCCCGTGTCCTCCTCAGCCTCACCTTCGATTGGTCAGGGAAGCCAGACGGCTTGTGGACTAGTCTAATTCTCAGCGATCAGCTTCGGCGGGAAGGCCAGCAGGCCTCTAGTGAGGAGATGCCCTTTCCCAGGAAGCTGTGAGCCTCTCCTCCGGGATGAGGAGGATGCCTTTGCTTTATTTGTCTCCTCCATTAGTGCCTGGCACATAGCAGCATGTGATGAAAGGGGGTGAATGGCATTTAGATGGACTGGCAAGTCCAGCAGCTAGCCAGCACTGCTTCCTCACCACAAGCCCCGCTGCTCTCTCTCTTGCTCCCTTCCAGAAAGCGCAATTCAGAAAGGGCTTCCTACCTCAGAAAGGGCTTCCTACCTCTTTAGTAAATAGGAAAACAGAGGCTCCCTCAGTTCCCCGAGAAATTTGCTATTTTAATGCAAATTCAAAGAAATACCGAAGAGAAGTTCTTGTGCTGACTGGCAAGCCTGACTCTCCTGGAGCTATTGTTAGGAGATTATGGAAAACGAATGACTGCGGGGCACCTGCAGCACCCTGGGGCTGGGGGTGGGGTGGCACTGGGATTTCATGCAAATGGCCTGGGAGGACTGAGTTTTGCAAATACTTGCCACCGGGCCATTCCAGCCACCCCCCTCCCCAAAGTCTGCCTGTGCACTCTAAGAGGACCGGAAGAAAAGGACGCTCAGCAGGTACAATCCAAGAGGCTTTACTGCCTCACCCAATTTATTCCTCATAATAGCTCCTGAGGGCAGAGGCAGGCAACTGTGGCCCTTGGGTAACCTTGGTTGACAGCGGTTCTGATGAGAAAGGCTGGTTGGCATGGACAGATGTGTGGCAGCTGGGATGGGGGCCTGAGGCCCTGGGCCTGCAGGACAGCCCTCATTTACTGGATTTGCCACCAAAGTTTCCGTCCTGTTGCCGACACTCCACACAGCAGGGTTTACTTTTCACCCGTGACTTGTCCACTGTGGGTGGGCGGCAGGGGCTCCGCGGGACTAGTTCAGCGCAGGCCCCCAAGAAGGAGTTACCTTGTCAGTGAGGGAGAGCAGAGCTCTGGCCCAGGCGGGCTGGATTGCCGGGCAGGGGCGGGCACTGCACTGCCTCTCCACCCTCCATGCCACAGGAAAGGGATGCAGGTGCCATCCCAGAGTTAAGAAATGATGCAGCCAGGATTCCAGGTCTGCTGAAAAGCGCCTGTACTCCCCTCAGGACACAGACTTACTTTCAGTGAATCCCATGAATCCCTTTTACTGGAAGTCTGGGGCCCATCTTCCCATCTCTCCCCAGCCAAGCCGAGAGCCAGGCAGCTGTCGCAGAGCAATGATGTCACTGCAGAGGCCTGTGAGACAAAGGCTTAGAAGCCAAGTGGGGCACCCCTGGAGTGGGGGCTTCCTTCACGGGCTGGGGTTCAGTCTGGCTGGAAGGAGGAGGAACAGTATGTCCCAAGGGCACCCCATGGGTCTGGTGCCTCAGGGAGAAGGGACACTCACCCGGGATGCAGCTTAGGGAGGTGGTGCCGGCAGACCACAAGGTGCCAGCACCACCTTGGCAGTCGCACTTGCATGCTTTGTGGTACCAGGGGTCTTCGCCCTCATCCTGCAGGGGCATCAGAAAAGTCAAAGTTAGTCAACTGTAGCCAACATCACAGGGAAAATGCATTGGAGAACTTTGCTTGTTTGTGACTCTCCTCTGGCTGCAGCAGAACTGGATTATTAACCTGGCCTTTTATAGTGGCCCCTGGTCTTTTTTTATTTAAGTCATTTTTTTTATTATTTATGCATACGAGAGCTGGGGGGTGGGCTAGAGGTGTGGGGGGTGGGGTGAGAGGATTCGCCAGAGACAGAGTGGGGAGCAGAACAGGCAGATCCACTGAAGTACACTGCTGAGGGGAGCAGCAGGTGTGACAGGAGAGGTCTGCTGTGCCCTGTGGGTCAGCTCCCTGGCCGGGGATAGAACTCCTGCTGCAGTTGATGTGAAGAGCTTCATAGTGCTGAGACTTAACCCCTTGCACCACCAGGGAGGCCACCCTTTTCTTTTAAGAGCTACATAAACAAATGGCTGCCCTGGGGGTGACCAGCTAATAGTCTCAGAGACACTTTGGGTAGAAAACAATGGTCACCCCATTAATATAGTTAGCTTCAGGGACTGGGTAGCCCCAGTCCAAGGGTGGGCACCTATCCCTTGGAGGTCCCCTTTTGGGGCTGAGTTTCAAAAGGTGTTAGATTCCAGAATACAATCTGAATTAACAGTGGCTTACTTGCTTTAGCTCCTTAAAACACATCTTGGTGGCCCTCCCTGGTGGCGCAGCGGGTTAAAGCACAGCACTGAGAATCTAAAGCCACTTCCGCATGAGTTCGATTCCCACCTGCCCCGGAGGTGACC
>NW_004567128.1:7019350-7066426 GCF_000260355.1 Condylura cristata
TTAACCCGCTGCGCCACCAGGGAGGGCCCTGGCTGAATTTTTTTTTTTTTATAACTGTGTATTTTTATATCATTTTGTACATTTTTTTTCCATCTCAATTGTAATCCCTGTGGGTTTCCCATCACCAAATCACCCGTGTGCCATCACCATAATCCCATGCACTTCCCTCCCCCCTTTCAATACAACAAAAAGATTAAGACTCACAAAGGCTCAGATGAGGTATTGTTTTATCAATACATTTTTTTAAGTAAAGTTTGTACATGGGTTTCTTACACACAATGTCATTGCACACTTAATACCCTACAATGCAGTGTAAGCATAACTCTTCTGTGCACTGGAAAACAACACATTTCATATGATTTATTTTTTGTGATATTCACATTATTGCGATACTTGCTTCACAGGGGTAGTCTGGAAACCACGCCCACAATATCTGCAAGCTGTGCCTGTGCACTGTTTTGATTAGGATAACCTTCAACAGACGACCATGTCAATGCGCCTTCTTATTGTAACATACCTCAGTGGACGATAATCCCAGAGTGGCTGAACAGAGAAGAGAGAAATCGAGTTTTAACAAAGAAAGAAATTCAACAAAAAGATTCATTACATGGAAAAGGAATATGAAAATAGTTACATAAAAGTTAGCAAAGCCCCTTCTGGAAGAAGTAAAGGTAAGTCGGTGTCCAGCAGGAGAGGCCGAGAAACTAGAGACAATACGGTGAGATGGAAAGACAAGGAGAGTCACTGCTTCTGTTCATCACAGAATTTTGGAAATTAGAACAAAATGTAAACTGATTAGATTGCTGCGCCCCCTGCAGTAACCCTTAGTCCCAAAGGGGAGGAGAAAGCACCTACATTTCTCACCACCCAGGCTACACTGAACATTTTAGTATAAATATTGTCAGCTTTCTTCCTTCCCTTACAAACGTATTTGCGAACCTACTATGGAAATAAGGTGATAGGTTTATGACCTCCTTTTCCACCTGACAATACTAGTGCGAGCTTTTCACTTAACTCTCCACCACCATCATCACCGGGCCCCCTCCTGACTGCTAGACATGCTACTCAGGAGTTGGGCCTCCGAGCACCTCCTTTTAGTACATGCAGGTTATCTGGATGATAGTTCGGGAAAATGTTTTAGTTTTGCCTGCAATATATAGGAAGCAGAGTTATGGGTAGCATGTAAATAGTGTGAGAAAATGAAAAGTGCAAAATTTAAGATAAAACGTACATAGAAACTATCTTTATGGAAGTCTGAATAAAGAGAATGCACACAAAGTTTAATAGAAGAATTCGTGTACATTCATCGAAACTGATTAAATGGCTGTGCCCCATGCAGTAACCCTTAGTCCCAGGAGGCTATTTGAATTTCCATTAGTCAAAATTAATAGAACTAAAAATTCTGTCTCTCAGTTGCTCCATTCACGCTTCAAATGTTTAATAGCCTCGGGTGGCTGGTGGCTCCTGTACTGGACCACACAGAAACTTCCATTAGAGATCGCTGGTTCAAAGCCCCATTTTCAACCAAACAAACCTCTTCACTCCATTTCTGACTATGAAAGCAACACACGCCTATTGTAAAAAATCTCAAACAAAACCTAAGTGGAGACATTAGGAAATCAAAGTCCCTCCTAAGCCACATTCCTGTCTAAAGATTGAATCTGATGCTAACAAAAAAGCTTTCGGATTGTTTTAGAGTCAAGGGTGGTCTTATCTTTTCATCATGATTACAAACCCTCTCTCTTTCAAATTGGGCCTTCATTTTAAAAACAAAGAGGGAGCCATCCTGTACACCACCAAAGTGTGTCCACTGTGAGCTTGGCACTACAGCGGAGTCAGGGCCTTCTGACATGAACGTCTTGCTCACTGCTTACATGGGGCCCGAGGACCCAGGAGAAGACAGACCTGCGACGGTGCACACGGTGTGTGTCTTCCCTGGGGTATTATGATCCGGGTCACACTTGGAACTGGAAGTAGCAGGGAAGAAGCCCAGGGAGAATTTCTGGGGGTCAGGGAATGTTTTATAAGTTGAGCTCAGGGCTAGTTACATGGGTGTGTCAGAGGTCAAATTAACTGAGCTGTACCCTTGTTTGCACACTTCTGTCTACACATTACACCTAAATAAATATGTGTGCAGCCTTCCTCAGATGATTCTTCTCCTCTATTTCTTATCCTTCCGAGTGGCCCTGCCATCCTTCTCCACCCCAGTCAAACACCCGCATCAAATGTCTTTCCTCCGCTACCCCACCACTGCCTCTTCCTGCTTTCAGCTCCCACTCGCTCCCCTTGCGTGCTATCCCGCCAAAGACCAATCTCGCCTCATCCATTCTCCATGCTCCCAGTAGGCTGGACTGCAAACCTGATCATCTCTCTCTTCTGTTCTAAACTCTTTGGTGGGCCCCCATGGCCAGGGTTTGGATTCTACTGCTGATATTGATTAGTTTTAAGACCATATCTTTCCATTGCTTCAATCCTAAAATGGATATAACAGTGAGTCCTTCCAAGGGTCTCTGCGATCTATCTCCTGCCTACCTCATCAAATTTATGTTCTCTCTACCACTTGCAATTCATCAACTGGCGATTCATCAAGGCATGCTTCATGGCTCTTGCCCACATGAACTTTTGGCCTTGAATGCCCTTTCCTCCCCTCTCAACTTTGCTGCCAGCTTACTCTCTTCCTTGTGAAGAGCACTTTGCCTGCCCTCCGGGTGAAACTCACCATTTGATATGGCTCTTGTGTCCTAGCTTCTTCATGTTCACAGGTTTACCTGAGCACCTGTGTGATTATAGGAACTGATGGAAAATATAGCTGATAATGACCAATCCCAAAGCACTCATTCATTAACTAATATTCATTGAGTATCTACTATATCCCAGACCCAGCTCTAGGTGCTGGGGATACAGCAGTAAACAAAACAGGAAAAACACCTGCCTGCACAGAGTTGATATACTAGTGGGGTGCAGTGATGAATGAATGAACAAATAAATATAACATGTCAAATAGTGATGACTACTATGGAGAAAAAGATAGCAGTGGTTTCAGCTGAGGAGCGCCTGCGCTGAGGTGACCATCGGAGCAAAGACCTGGAAGGTGTCAGATGTCTGTGGGCATCAATTCTGGGCAGAGGGAATAGCATGTGTAAAGCCTGGAGGTGAGGGGTGCTGGGCATGTCATCCAGAGGAAAGATGGTGGGTTGGCCGGGGCAATAGCAGTAGAGGTGATGACAAGTGGCTGGAGTCCGATTGTATTTTCTGACAGATGATGTGGGTGTGAAAGAGGGGTCCAGTGGCTCAGTTACTGGAGGGACAGAGCTATCATAAGGGAGAAGTTTCCAGGGGGACCAAGTTTTTTGGGGGGTGGATTAGATGGAGATATTCCCCTTTAGAGAGGCCTGGGGACTTCTAAGTTTTGAGGTGGAGTGCATAGGCGGCTGGAATCTTCTAGAACTCAAGAGAAAGCCCAGGTAAGCTAGGTGGTACACTGTACTCCTTGCAGTTAACGCATATGTGACCCATGGCCTCAGTCCTGGGGCTGTTTCCCAAGAACTGTAAAGTAGAGGAGAAATTAGCATCTTTTTGATTTGGGGAAGGGGGCTTAATCCAGGAAACATTAGGCTCCACCCCCATCTTTAAGAGAAACTGGGGAAGGCTAAAATGCAGAAAGACCCTGTCAGTTGGGCAAACACCAGTATACCAAGACTCTTTTGAGGGGTGACCAGAGGCACTGTCATTGACAGTGTAACCTTAATAACCAGGTCACATGACCCAGACATGGTGAGCGCCATCCAAGACAGTCTAAATAGCTGCAGCTGAGCAAAGCGGAGGGTTCAAATGAGGCTCAGGGCTCCTCTGGTTGCTTTTTGAACTGCCTGCGCCCAGAGTCAGCCTGAAGTGGTTCTGCATTTGGCAGGAACAACACTGAAGGCAACAGAGGAAATGGGGGAGGCTCAGCCACTGTCTGCTGGTGAGAAGAAGAGACCGAGAGGTAGCTCTGGTTTCAGAGCTGCCTGTTCAGTCCGATGTGGAGCAGATTTCTGGTGTTTTTTTTTTCCTTCTCGGCTCCCTCCCCCAGAAAGCATTTGTCAGCAGCCTGGGGTTCTGAGGCACCAGATCCTTATGGAAATCACCAGAAAGACAGAGAACAACCAGCATTTTACAGAAAAAGCTGTTGCTGAGGAGCAGCAATGCGGCTGTGCTAGTCCCCCCATGATTTAGTCACCCGAAAGCTGGCGGACAAAAGCAAAAGCATGTTGGACGACAACATCGCATAAGACCAGAAAAAAACAGGGTTGGAGTGAGTAAAAGAAAGCAGGTCCGCCTAGAAAGAGAGCAGTGTGAAGATTTCAGTTCTGTGGTTGCGGTTTTCTCCCGACTGGGGACTGTCGGCAGCTTGCTGCACCAGGAAGGGGTGCCCGCCCGCATTCTGATCAGCTCCCTGCCTGCCGCTCACCGGCTCCAGAATCAGGCCAAGTAGAGTCATTCTGCCCTTTGACCCAAAGGTGCTAGCTGGTGGGGAAACCCGTTTCTTATCACAGCAAGAACATTCAAGGCGGTCTTAATATAAGAGTAAAGTGTACCAGACACACCAAGGAAAGATTATTTTAGTCTCCTTGACTGGATGCGACCGAATGCAGAGCTTTCCTTTCCATGGAAACGGGTGAAGCCGAGGAGAAAAGCATAAAATTATGAATGATAAACACTCTTGGTGACCAGCTTCCAAGCTCCTTGAGAAACAAGAATACCACAGCAGGCCGAGATAATGTCCTTCTCTTGAAAAGAGAGAAGGAAATTGCTTCTGGTGTGAAAGTGTTACTATTTTCGGTGACAGGCATATCCATGGGTAATTCTGTTAGCCTTACATGCTTCAGCACAGATGAACCTCAAAACATATGCTAAGTGAAAGACAAAAGACCATATGTTGTGTGATTTCATTTAGGCGAAATGTCCAGAAGAGACAGATTTATTCAGACAGAAAGTAGACAGGTGGCTGCCGGAGACTGGGGGAGAGAGAAATGGGAGTGAGTGCTCATGTCTGGGGGCTTTGGGGGCTGATGTAAATGTTCCAAAATGAAATTGTGTGCTCACAACTTCAAGTCTGTAAACAGACAGAAAATGAATTACATGTTTTAGATGGGTGAATTTAATGGTATGTAAATTGCATCTCAACCAAGCTGCTGCAGAAAAAATTCACTGTCCTGGATGGTTAATATATCGGCAGAGTGGACAAACTCACCTGTAACATGGAGGGGGCATCTTTACATATATGTAAAATAACCCTGACCAAGTAATGAACTGATGCAATTCAGTAAGATAAATGTTTTTGAAATTCTCACTGGCACTGAACCCCACTTTCGGACACAAGATAATAGAAGCCTGCCTCCGTCACAGGACGCCAGCAGTGCTTGATTGTGCTGATTTGTGCATTCCCAAATGAACCTGCATCCAGCACAGTGGCGAAGGCAATCCATTTACCTTATTTCTCTGTAATAAGGAGCCACCGCCACCAGGGAACAAAACAACAAAGTAAATTAGACAGAGAATCTTGGCTGCCAGGTTCCCACTTGTGCCGTGGAATGCAACTTTCCCCGAGGGTTATTTCTCCATCTGGATTGTGAAGTGACTGAGTGCAGCGGTCATGTCCTGATTGGTGTCAGATTGTGTCTCTGTCTCCTGGAGCACGGCTCTAGCCTCTCTCTAGTGCAGGGCAGAGCACGGGCCACTTGGCAGCTGGCTACTCTTCTTTCAGGCCACAGGAGGGTGGAGGGCCTGAGTGAGATGCTAAGAGAATTTAAGATGCTCAAGCGTACACCTTGGGCTACATTCCGTTCTGCCTAGACAGATGGGAGTCCCTGCTCTTTGTGGAAATTTCTGGTGCTCCCTAGTCATGCACAAACATTGGTAAGCTATAGAACAAGAAAGAATCCCAGACTCCCTGACTCCTGACAGTGTGTCTTTGATTATGTATATTCCCTGATGGCACAGGTCTAAGTTAAAAATGTGTTGGTAAACTTTTATAGGGCTTCTTCCCACTGGACGGGGTGCGTCTCAGAAGGGTTGTGACTCAGTGCTATGAAAGCAGCAAGTATCTGCCCCGCATGTCAAGTCGTTATACAACATTTGGCCCATAGCAGCAGGAACTCAGGGATGGATTTTTGAACAAACTGACAAGTGGATGGATGGATGGATGGATGGATCTCAATGCTGATCATAAAGAAGAGAGATCTGAGGGTGAGCTCGGTCATATATGAGAACCAAGGTATTTGGATTTAAGTTTAGAGGCTCTGTTTAGATTTTCTTGTAAAGGGAAAACAACAAAACCCTCTAAGCATCTCAAAGTATTAGGAGAGTTTCTGGGTCACGTTGCAGATTCTTATTTGCAAAGGGGAAGAGAGAGTCTAAATGATTCCTATTTAGAAATATATTGTGTTTGCAAAGTGTCCTTGGGATTATATTTTTACAGGTCTTTCCAAATACTGAGAAATGTAACTAGATAAAGTCAGGAGATCATGGACTCATGGAAGTGAGTCCTCTATCGATAAAATGCAATGAGAGCGTAGAGGGAGAATGCCTTAAACTAGTAAGTCTGACTCAGCTCGGAGTTTCATCGTGTCTGTCTACCAGACCATATGCAGAGCAGAGAGGTTCTTTCTTCTCGACTTCCTTATTTACGCCCTGTAACCCATAAAATACAATGACTACAAGAAGACATCCAGCCAATTTATTTCGAATGTCCAGAATGAACCTTAAAAGGAATTCTTCGTTATGGGGCATATCATTGAGAGATAAAAAAGGAATGAAGGAAAATTATTTCAAAGGCTGAGAGAAAATTTGAGAGTTGGATTGCATGACATTTTAGAGCTTTGCCTTTAAGTTTTCCATAGTTAAGCATCCCATTCCTGCCAGGGCCATACTCAGAAATTTAAAACGACCAAGTCCTCAGGGGGGTCTTACTTCTCAGCTGGATTATACTTTCTATTAGAGTTCAGTGGTATTCGTTTGTTATGTTAATCCGTATTTAAACTAGGGTAACCCCACATCCAGATTTGCCTGGGGCAGTCCTGGCTTACACACCTGTTATCCCAGCAGAATTATTAATAGCATCTTTTTCCACTCCCAATAGTGCTCTGACTTGGAAGATTCAATTCTACAATCACTCTAACTTTGAGTCCTAAAAATGTTCAAGAAAATGCCACACTCTTATTCACTGCTGTAATTGATAGCTATTTATATAATTCCCAAATCCCTTCTTCCCTTCTGTCCTATTTTAAGCATCTTTGTACTGTAGGAGGCTCCTCGCAGACCCAGAAAGCCAGTGACAACAGAGACCGCAACCACACAGACAACTGTAGCTCACTAATAACATCCATGCGTTATTAACATGCCTTGCTAATGGATGATATTTTAATTATTCGGGCTGCATTTATTATCAATTTGGATTGCAATATTGTCCAGTCCATTCTGTTATTAAGTATTTAATGGATGCTAATAGCTAGACAGCACATACCTTCGTAGCCAAACAGCAGTAAAAGCAGGAGGCCTTCTCTCTTGGGGAGCATTCTCTCCTGTCCTTGGCCTCATGGAAGTGGAGAGCTTCCCCAGGAGCAGAAGCTTAACTTGAGCACGGGCCTCATAAGCATCTTAATTCTAAGGGCTTTGGCTGAGCCCCACCAAGTTAACCCACATAGTTAGCTGCCCCAATAAGGAAGTCTGAGAGCAGAAGCTGCTGTCATCTGAGATTGATTTACCAAAGAAAGACCCCTCTTTATTCAACCTTTAAATGGAAGGGAAGCAGTGGAGGGAAACAGAAATTAAAATTAAAAGACCCAGGTCTCAATTCTTTCCCTGCCATTATTTTCGAGGGAGTGACCTTGAGCAATACCCTACCAAGCAAGCACTAACATTGTGGAATTCTATGAAAATGACATGGGTCTGGTCTTAGAAAGCAAGTGGCATCATGGTCATACCTATTCATTCAGTCAAATACTAACTTTGGGAGGGAGGAGCAGTCACACAAAGATGTATATTGTCATGTTACATGCAAGAATACAAGCTTTGGAACAATCTTCACAGTCAAGCTTAGGGGCTCAATGCAGCAAGCAGTGTTAAAAGCACAGATTCTCAAACCAGATTGCATGCAAATGAGCCTGGGCAATTGACTTAAGGAAAGTGTCTGGGTCTCAATTTTCTCTTCTATAAGAAGGTGATAATTATGTCTAGTTCAATATAATTATACCTAGGCTTAAATAGACATAGAATATTATAAATAAATAAAATAATTAGAACAATGATTGACATCATTAGCTATTGTTAATATACAGTTATTAATACAAGTTGATGTGTGGAGGGGAGTTGTTTTGAGTATGGAGTGTCTTTCTACTCTATACTTTATAGCTATACTCTATAGCTCTTTCACAGCAATGTGAATATACTTAACAGCACTGAACTGTATTGTTAAAAACAGTTAAGAGGGCTAAAAAAAATGAAGTTAATGAAGTGATTGTAGCAACAGGGACGATCGTGTTATATTCAAGTTAGTTAAGGATGCAAACGTATAACTATAAGCAGAACGGTGTGGGAAAATGCAGAGAAAAATACTGAGCTCTCCCTTTCAGTTTTAGTTTTTGACCACCAGGATCCCACCTCCGCTCTCAGGGTTCCAGAAAGTGAGAATAGTGCTAAGTCTTTGTTTTTCAGGCAGCCATTCTAGAAGCAGGGCCACCCCAAGCTGCAGAGAGCCCTGGTAACCTCTGCTACAGGTTATGCGTTTATGCTACAGGTTATGCGTTTACCATTTCTGCTTTTGCTGTGTGCGTTTATCATATCATTTCTGCTTTTTCCATTTGGGAATGTTTTATTAGGTTTGGTTTCCGCCCCCCTGTGTTCTGTATTTAGGGTTTAATGAGATTTTAAATCACTACTAATAAACCTTTAAAAAGATTGCCAGTATGAGAGGAGACTTAGCACTAGGGTCCAGGCGGCACCCCATCGAGTCATTGAATTACAAAGCTTGGAGGACTCTGGTTGTTTTTCCTGGTGGTGCAACTGCAGGAAGGAGATAATATCTGTCATATATCTGTCTTCTTTTTATTAAGGAGAAATAAAACTTATCCTTATTTTCCATTTTGTGTACCCTGATGGGCAAAGGGACAGGGGAAAACGAAAACGCAACTTGCCAGCTTTGGTTCCACTGGGGCTCGAACCCAGGACCTTCTGCGTGTAAAGCAGACGTGATAACCACTACACTATGGAACCCTCGCACAAGGTGCGGCGTAGTGATTTTATTCAAAGTGCTATGTCAGCAACAGCGTCTCCGCCGCAGCCCCGCCCCCTCAGCATAGTCCCACCCCGCCTTGGCTACTCCGCTCGCGGCGGGGCGCGGTGCTCGCGGCGGCCTGAGGGGCGCCCGGCTTTGAGCGGTTCGCAGTGCCCGCTCGCTTAACGCGTCGCTTCAGAGCCCAGTGGGGAGCCCGGCCCGGGTCACGCTCCTAGCGGAGGCCGCCATGCCGCTTACCACCGGTTCCCAAACTTTGCCTCAGTCGGGGCGTCGGCAAGGCTGACTGGGCGGGCGGAAGCGGACCTTCGAGCGGCCCCTTCTGGCAGCTTCTGAAGCCCCTCCTTCACCCTTCCCCGGGCGGGGACTGAGCCGGGTCGCCCCTGGTGACCTGCGGCGGAGCCTGGAGTCCGGAGCGGGGCTTGCGGGAAGCACCCTTGGGAGCAGGCAGGGCTTCGGGCCGTCAGGGGTTAGCGGGCCTGTGGGGGGCCGCTTTCGCGTTGGTTTTTATCTCCTCACGGTTGCCCGAGGCCGACGGTCAGTCGCCTCTTGCCAGAGGATGTGGCCCTGATGGCTCCCCTGACCTTTTCCAGGGCGCGCTTTATCTCCCCAAGCGTGAGAGGGGCGAAATGTGGCGGGCTTTTGTGGGCCTGGGACTGGGGTGCGGTTAGGGACGGCGGGGTGGACAGGTCACCCCTTTATGGCTGGGGAGGGTGAGTGGGTGGAGCATGACCCGCCACAAGACTTCAGGGGCCCAGTACAAAACGTAAGTTCCAGGTCCCTTGTTCAAAGTTACCAAGAATTCCGAGCCGGCCAGTGTGGCCTGCGTAGGCGAAGGTGGCCGCGCATGGGCCTGCTGCTCCGAGTAGGGCTGCGCCCGCACCCTGCACTACAAGGACTCCCTCCCGTGTGGTCTCCCTTCTTGGTTTTCTTTGTCAGTGTCACTTGCCTTCCCCGGCTTTGGGTGGGCCTTTGCCTTTCCAGGATTGCTCGCTGCCCTTTAGCTTGAAACCCCACTTGAAACCATTTGGGGAGCATCGTGAAGCACCCAGTTAGATGTGACTAGAAGGCTGCAGCTGTCTTTTCCCTGGCATCTTCCTCTGAGGCTGGCAGGACGATGAAATCATGAGACGGAAAGCCACCCCTTTAGCCAGCTCCTGTCTTCCTGGGAAGGCACGTGGAAGAAACAGGTGGGTGGAAGGTGCACGAATCTGGGGTGGGGGTCGGGGGCACTATGGGATTCTGTCTTGGCCATTCACTGGCTTTGTGCGCTTGAGCTAGCAACTCACCTCCCAAGCCTCAGTGTCCTCCTATGTGAGACTGGTCATTTGGACTAGACACCCCCATGTTCCCCCCTCAGTTATGAGTTATCCACACTTTCCAGGTGATAAAATGGAAGCAGTTATCTGTCAAGTAAGTTTTCACGGAAGTAGAGGCAGGCCTGCAACTGGTGCTTAGGTTTTTTAGTACCAGGGTTTCCATGTCCTGGGTAGCTCCCTGTAATATTCATCAAGGAGCCCCTCCAGAATGCCCTTCTGTTGATACATTTCAAGAGGCCTCTTGAGTACTTGATGCTTAGATCGTGAGCCACGAGATGATCTTGAGTGGACTGCCACCAGCGGAGGATGAATTCTGAAAGCTCCGTGTTTCTGGCTAGTCAGTGAGCCACAGTGACCCCAGGAAGGCCAGTAAAAATGTTTCTAAACCCCTGTCAGTTCAAACCAGGACGGCCAAGAATTGGGCCAAGAGTTGTACTCAGCAGTTCAGTTTGATTTGTGTCTCTAGGGAAGCCTTTGCTCTCCTTCCAGCTTTCAGTCTGCTCTTCCTGTAAGGGTGGTTTTCTCAAGTCAAGCTTTGGCCTCGTTCCCACAGGTACACTCCAGGTAGAACAGAGGCTGGTGTACTTCTGATGCACACAGTGCAGGTTTTTGCCTTTAGCAAAACGCGTGCCTGTTACCTTTTTTTCCCATTCTCACAAAGAGGGCTAGGAGTTCCACTTCCTGCTGCCCTCAAGGTATAGTCACCATTGCTTTCTTTAGTCAAGTGCCTTATGGGTTACGAAGCACTTTCATGTACATTCCAACAAGGTGGCATATTACTGTCTCCATTTTTCAGGTGAAGAAGTTGAAGCCTAAGAGTTTGAATGCCTTGACGGAGCCTAATTTGCTGATGAGTGCCCCGACTGGGTTCATACTCAGTCTTATATTTAAGTGATTTTTGCAGACCCATGTCCCCAAAGGCCAAGTATTATTCCCATTAGAGTGTTGCTAGTCTCATATGCTATTTTGCCTGCAGGCCAGTGAGGAAATAGTTAACATTTTATCTTTTGTAATTTTTCAAAAGCAGGAACCAAGAACCTACCAGAAAGAATTGTTGGTGACTTTCACCTTGAAACCACCAGTGTCATGACATTTTGGTCTGTTCAGTCAGATCTGTGAGGCCTGTCACCCCTCAGGTGTGCCTAGAAGCAACTGAACAGTTATAAGACAAATACATAAACTAGTAAATTGAGGCTAGAGGTCACTCAGACTTTTTGAGGTCTCTGAGATGTTTGGTGTGCCTTCCTCAGTATTTGGCCTCTCTGATGGGGAGTAACTCAACCAGAACAACCACAGCCCCCCACACTGAGTTGACTTGAGAAGCTCAATTTACCAGGTTTTATTTAGAAACAATTATCCTCTGTCATTCAGTGAATACTCAAGTATTTACTGAGAAGAGTGAGTCATTACCTTAGTATTTCCGAACTCATCTTATTTCCTCTCTTTGCAGCTCATCATGTTCAAGACATGTATTTGAAAGTAGCCCACTGGAATGGCTCTGTTGCTTTTCACCCACCTACCTTATTATAATTGGGCACATTCCTCTCTCTCTTCCCATCTCAAGCTCTGTGGTTATGTTTATCGCTTGTTTGTGCTTTGATTGTTCGGTGGCAGCACTGCAGTCTATCCGAGCCAGCTCTCCCTGTTGTCCACCCTGAAATAGGGCCTCAGGAAGAACACACATCTGGAGTTAATCCTGGGGCTTTTGCTTGAACTCCCAAGAAGAGATGCTTTCCTGTTCACTTTGGGCTTGAACATGATGTAATGCAGAAACTGGAGGGTCTGCTTTCCTCCATTACCTTGTATCGACAGGGTTCTTCCTTGCTTACTGCAGCAACGCGCTTGTTCAGAATTTTCACTGCTTTTTCCCACGTAGGATGTTTCTACCCTCCTGATAGGCTTGACTGAGTGATTTGCTTTGTGCAACTGGATGTGGGTAAAAGTTCCAAGTCAAAGAGTGAAGAGCCAGCTTGTGGTTGGAGATTTTCAGCGTCTTTCCCTTTTGCTCTGAGAATAGCAGTGTCCCAGAGGGAGCTCGGCCTGAGTCTTAGCATGTGTTCTAGAACTGTAGCCAGTCGGCTCTGGCCAAGGAAGAGGAGTGCAGAAAGAATCTCGCCTTATTCTAAGTCACTTAAAGTATACATTGTTTGTTAGCAAAGTATAACATCACTTAAGTTGACTTAGCTTTGTTGCTAGTTGAAGAAGGTGAGTTTATTAAAGGATATTCAGTGGCTCACGGGAATTCCCTAAGGTCTTTGGAGACTCCAGAGCCAGGAATAATGGCTACATTTCACTTGGGGCTGCACCAGCAAAGACACCCACTGCTGCCTCCTCTGAGTTAGCAACTCCAGCCAGTGACGGGACCTAGAAGCCAGGGGTCCTAATGATTCGTGTCTAAAATGCATAGGCATCAGCACCGGGGCTGGCGTGGGTGCCCTGGCTCGAACACTTGGAGGTTTTGGTTGCCCTCAGTTGCCAGTAAATGGGGAGAAAGGTCATGACCAAAGCCACTTCTGACAGGGGCAGGGTTTGGGTTCCCAGTTTCCTGGGGAGTCAGCTGTGCGCCACTGGCACTGGGCACTGGCTCACATGCAGCACAATAATCAGGACGCGTAAAGTTATAGTCTGAGGCAGCAACTGCTAGTTGCGTACCCAATGTCCATTCGTCTTTCCTTAGTAATAAAAATAAGTAGAATAAATTTTTGTATAATGGTTGCTATGTATGAGAGATTATTCTAAACTCTGTCTTCATATTAACTCTTTTAATCTTCACAGGAAGCCTGTGAGAAAGGTACTGTTACTGTGCTTAGTTTACAGATGAGAAAACCCAGGCACAGAGCAATTAAGTAACTTGACTAGGTCACACAGCTGGTCAATGAAAGGAGCAGGGCTTTCCGCCCAGGCCGTCTGCCCCGTAAGTGGCGTTGAACCTTTGCGCTGCTCTTTGCCTTAGCAATATGACTCCCCGGCAGCGGGGAGGGACTGTGACGCAGTTCTAGCCTATGAGCTGCACAGAGGTGGTGGCTTCCAAAACCTTTTCTTTCAAAGGAACTACTCAAGTGGTCTGCTCCATTTTATCTTTTTTTTTTTTTTTTTAAAGATTTATTTCTTTATGCATACAAGAACTGGGATACAGGCTAGAGGTACAACAGTGAGAGGATTCAGCAGAGACAGGGGGGAGCAGAACTGGCAGATTGACTTGAGATACACTGCTGAGGGGAGCAGCAGGAGAGCCAGGAGAGATCTGCTGTGCCATGTGAGTGAGTGACCTCCCTGGCCGGGGGTCGAACTTGTGCTGCAGTGCTTGCAGAGAACTTCATAGTGCTGCACTTTTACCGGTTGTGCCACCTGGGAGGGCCCTTACCTTTAGTTCTTTAGTTCTGTCCCTAATGCAGATGTGATTGATGCTGGAGGTGGAACAGCCATTGTTGACCGTGAGTTGACATCCATATGGCTTGGATGAAAGAAAGATAACACCTGGCATCTCAGCACTGGGTTTCCTACTTCCAGGTTCCCTGTTATATGTGAAAAATAAACCCCTAATTGTAAATTCTCCTGTTTAGTGGGGGTTTAGTTACATGAGGGCAAATGCAACCCCTGCTGATTCAGCCTTTCTACATCTCTCGCCCTTGCCTAACTTCGTATCATTTCAACAGTGTCTTTAATCTACCCATCAGCTACTGCCCTGAGTTCTAGCCCCCTATGTGAAGTTGTTTATTATCACATGCCTGCAGTTCTTCTAGGAGCACTGTGTTGGGCATTGTGGGAGTTTATTTTTTTAAAAAGTATGAGACGCCACCCCATCTTCGGCAGCTGAAAAATGTTAATTAGCCTGAAAGATTAATTTGGTCCAATGGAAGCATAATGTTCCAATGGATGATAATGACTGGATGTGGTTTCCTAACTTGGGATGCTATTGAATTTTAATTAGACCCTACCTCCTGTCTCTTAAAGTGGAAACTCAAAAGAAGAGAAGACAGGTGGGGGGCAGGGCGATATGCAAAAGCATGTGTAATGGTAGAGATGGACTCACGTGGTATTCCTTTTGATGCCAGCTGTCTAGAATTTCCAGAATCACTGTCCCATTCATTGAGCTTAGATTTTATAGAGGTAGCCACACAAGAGAGAAATAGATCGCCTCTCCTTCATATGTCTTGAGAAGCTTCTGGCTCCTAAAGTCACTCCCCGGGGACTGTGTAACTTTCTCTGGGACAATTTGGCTACTCTCCACTCCTAAAGAACCCTACTTTGAAAGAAATGTCTGAGGGCAACATCCAGTCCCTGTTAGTTGGTGAAGGAATTGAAACTGGCCGCTCCCTCAGTTTCCCTAACACGTACTGTCTTTAGGCTTACAGGTGGATTCTACTGTGCACAGTGGTGCTTGCCTCTAAGCTGTTCCTCATACTCTGACAGGAAGGATTCAAGAGTGGTGCAGGTCTTACTATGTGTTTTTGTTAATGATTTTAAATATTTGTGATTTGGGAGGATGCAGCTAGGGTATAGTTTGAAGGCTACGTTCAATAATAATATCAAAACCAATCAGGATGTTGCGTAACTCAGTTAGAGGCTACCTGCAGCCTTCCTCTGCTAAATTCTGTTAAAATTCAGTGGGTTCTATTTTGTGCAAAATGAGCAGGCTGCCATGACAACTGTCTGTGAATATTATTTTAATATTAGTCATAGGTTTCCACTGTCTGCCTCTGCGTCCAACATTCACTCTGAAACCTAGATGCACATCTATTCTTAAAGAAGTCCTTCTGGTTGTGCTCACAAAAAAAACAAAACACTTCCAAATGGCTAGTTTTCTTTTTTTTTTTTTAAAAAAAAAGATTTATTTATTTCTGCATACAGAACTGGGGTACAAACCAGAGGTGCAGGGGTGGCGAGAGGATTCATCAGAGACAAAGTGGGGAGCAGAACAGGCAGATCAATGAAGTACACTGCTGAGGGGAGCAGTGGGCGGGTCCTGAGAGGTCTGTGGCGCCCTGTGGGTCACCTCCTGGCTGTGGATCAAACTTGCACAGAAGTGGCCATGGCCAGCTTGCAGTGCTGTACTCCAACCTGCTGTGCCACCAGAGAGGGCCCAGAATGGCTAGTTTTCTTTTGAGAGAGACATTTGAATAATTTACACAGTCGCAAATTGTAGATTGAACTGCAGTTCCTTTCCTTTGGAAAGGTGATTTGGATATGAAATTATATTGTACTGAACTATTGGTTAGATTGGGTTAGATATGCTAGAAAGTTCCCCTCTAAGTGTATAAATCTTACATTAACTTGTTCTTTTTTTTATCTCATAGTTTCAGAAAGTATTTTGTGCTTGCAAGTAACAGAAAATTCAACCCAAGCTGAGTTTAGCAAGACCAGTTTCAACGAATTCTAACTTGAAATTCCAAAGGTACAGTTTATTCAGAGATAGACAGTGGAGGCCCCCAGCTCCATTCCCTGTCCTTGTCTTTGTCTGCCCTTTTTTATGTGTCAATTACACATGAAACTGTGTAAGTCACTTGCTCCCAGACTGTCTCTCCTCCTGGCACAGCCTTGCTCAGAGCACCATACCTGGGGGGGAAGACTGAGTCTGTGTCCCTGGGAGCTCTGAGAGTCACTCATATTGCCTACCGGAAGCTACATGTCTGCCCACACATTATGTTTTGCTGGGAGAAGGGGCTGTGCTGCCTGCCGCTGAGTGAAGTGTTCATTCCTGTGCAAGCTACCTGGCTCTACTGTTGCCTGAGTAGTGGGCCAGGGCATGTGGCTTGAGCCAGTGGGGGCCCGTACTTGAGAGTGGAAGGTGGTGTCAAGTGAACAATGGCTGAGAATAGGGAGAGGATTGATTTCAGAAAGGAAAATTGGGGTGCTATTGCAAGGAAGTTACAGGAATACTTGCTAGCCACCTGGTGGGAAACAATGCTGGGCAGCTAATAATAATGGGTAATATTTATTGAGTGCTAACTAGGAGCCAGGCACCACTCAAGCAGTGTTGCAAGTGTGTTGGTTAGAGACGGTGTTTGACTGCCTGTAATAAGTCAATGAAATATCGAGGAGTTAGCAGAGCAGTTATTTTTTTCCTCACGCAATGTGAAGCCAGGTAGAGGCAGCTTCACACCATTATCCACGTCTCAGGCTGGTCCATCTTTCTGCTGTTCCTAAGTGCGCACGATAGCTCTTGTGTCCTGCTTCTGGGCAGAATGGGGGCGTGGTAATGTCACCACCTTAATGGATGAAAACAGTCCAGAGATCCTTGGATGTTTCACCAACTTCTTTTCATAGTGTTTTTTACACATAGCCACAGGAGCCAAGAGCATGGCATAGCTAGTGTTATGTGTTAGTGTTCAGCAGTAAGAAACAGACTCAAAAAGGGAGGTTATTTTTATCTTACATAATATAATATCCAGAGCTTCATTCAAAAAATGAAAGTGTATCTGTTAAAGTAAAAGGGTAACTAAACATAGAAATGTCCTAACCTTAGTTACATCAGGTTAATCTATATACATTTCTCTAAAACTGCTATTTGTTTATCATGTTATGGTTTATGAAGTTTTCCCATTTAGATTATTCTGTTTAAAACTATCCCCATTTAAAATGAGGAAACTCATCAGACTTTTTGCTAAGATAGCTCACTTCATTGAAATACACTAATGAAGTTTCACTATATTACTGATACCTCAGTTTGCTTATAATTGGTATCTCTCGCATTCTTTTCCAATATCTGAGATCTTTAACTTACGGCAATACTACTGAATTGTCCACAAAAATCGCTAGGCCATTGTACAATAGAATTTGACTTTCAAAGTCATGAAAGAGTGGGTTGAAAAAGAAATAGAATTTTAAACAAAAGTTATACTGTGTTACAGCGTAGTACCACCCAAGAATGCTTCCTGATCACTTGGGAGTTCATGAACTCCACTCCAGACCTACTAAAGCAGAACCCATAGGGTATGGGCCCAGGAATCTGAGTGTGTCTTTCTTTATTTTGTAGGAGACATAATTTATTTTTAAAATTATTTTGTATTGAGTTAACCTTGTTTATAATACCATATATGATTGGGGGAATAGGTTCATACCTATTTCAGCTACCTAAAAGGTCACTGAGCCTTAATTTACATGTGTGCTTGACCCCATTCCTCTCTCAACACCTTCACCTGAGTAATCTGTATTCCTCTTTCAATGTCAGTTCAAAGCTTCCTTCCTCAGAAAAGCCTTTGCTTGACCTCCTGACACACTTTTATGATGAACTTAAGTCTCCTTTGCAATTTCACATTTATTTTCATATTATTTGATTAATGTCTACTTCCCTGACAAGGCTATAAACTTCACAAGGGGTGGGACCTTTTTACTTCTCTTAACTCATATGTTACCAAGGTCTAGAATATGCCTGATATGTGATAGATGCTTAACAAATATGTGTTGAGTGAATTTATAAATGAAACCAAGACAAGAGTAAGTGCTCATAAAAAAATTATTTAAAAAATTTTCTAAAAAGCTTCACTATAAATTATTCATCATCTAAGGCAATACTAGCAAAGGTTTTGAAAAGAAAGCCTTAGATCTTTCCCTAGGCCTTGTTTTAGCTAGTAATTTCAGTGTTCTTCAAGAAACCATCTACTTTGTTTTTATGTTCATGAATACAAAAATGTTGCCAGGAAGGCAATGATGGCAAAAAGAAAGCTTTTTCTAAAGAAAGAAGCCTTTCTAATAAGCAGGAGGTGGTTCTCTTATCCAGGTTATATTCACTTTCTGTTGGTAGGTACTGTCAGATCTCTGTCCAACATTGTGGGGTTGCCAAGGTAACCTATGAATGAATCATTCTAGAATCTACCTGTGGAAAATCCCAGAAGAGGCTGAGGGATCCTCTCCAAATAAGACCTATCAGCGTGAGGATGGATTGTGTCCTGAGCCTGCAGGTCAGGCTGAAACATTCAGCAACCAACAAAGTGAAGATCTAAGAGTTTATTATCCACCGATTGGTGAGGAACTAATGAAACTTAAGAGGGCGGGGTAGTAAGAACTCTTAATGGAGTAGATAAATTGGATGAAATCTGGGTAGACATGGAGCCATCTGACTGAAATGTAATCATGTTTCTCAGCTTAGTTGTTTGGATACCTCTTGTGGGCTTTTTGTCTTATGTATGTTATTATAATACTCTTAACATTTACTATATTAGAGCTATCTTTGTAGGGTGGAGTTGGGTCACTGTGATGTAATGGGAAGAGTACTGTTCACCATGTCATGAGACTATGATTTTGGAGAAACCATTAGCCTCTGTGGGTCTGGTTTCTTCTCCTATAAAGTTAAGGACCTTTCTGAACAAGTCCAAAGGACTGAATACTACATCACAGGTTCTTCACTACAAAGTTGTGGGCCAAGGATGCCAGGATTGTCTTATAAGGGACCCTCACAGTCTGTCCCTAGACTAGCACCAATTCCCAGTACGTTGATAGGAGAGGGAGTTGTATAAATGTATAATCTGTTTTACTTTTGTCTTAGAATGGCACATTATAGTGCCTGTAGAAGGAAAATAAGTAGTAAGTAAGTACCGTTGCCTGCCATTGACTCATGCTAGGTGTCAAACTGAGATGCGTGTAAAACCCAAGTACATACAAGCTGAAGGAACAGATTGTGGCAATATTTTAAAATATCACAGCTCTAAATAAGAAGCAATTCTGATAGCCTATTTGGAATTTATGCAGAACACCCATAGCTCTGAAAATCTGCATTTTCAGGTTTGGTACATTGCCAAGGTAAATGACTTCTATGGAGTAAGCATACATAATAGTGTATGGGATTATATGATAACAGCTGGTTCCCTCAGTTTACAGATACTGTTCTCTCCTTGGCCTCTCTTTTTCTCCATTGCTTCTTTTTAAGTTTTCTTTGTTTGCTCGTTCTTCTCCCTTATCCCCTAGAAATCTGTTCCCCAGGGTTGTGTGTCTACTGCAATTAATGTAATCATCCACTAGACTGTAAATTTCTTGAGGACAGGGGCCATGTCTGTCTTGTGCATCATTGCACCCCCAGTGCCCCGCATAGTGCTTGGCACATGGTAGACACTCAGCAATTATAGTCATGAGTCACTTGATGATGAGGATATAGTCTGAGAAATGCATTATTTGAGAACATGATATTAATGGTGGGTTTTGTATGCTTCTGAGTCATGTTGAACAAAATTACATGAGATTGAATCAAGCTCAAGAAAATGATGTTACCTAGAGACAAAGTAAACACAAGATGTATGAGCCTGTTGCTAGTGCAGATCCCTACGACATTATGACATGTAGGCCATCACTAGGCAATAGGTATTTTGGGACTGCTATCATATATGCAGTCTGTCTTTGACTGCATTGAATTGTCATTATATGAGCCATGACTCTTGCTGAAGAAGTGATGAGTCTATTATTCCAAATGTGGAATCATTCTTGATGCCTCTCTCTTCTACATGCCCCATCTCCTGTCTGGGGCCAGTGGCATTTATTACCTAAAAAGCTTTCACATTTGATCCTTTCTCTCCATCCCCACTGGCAAGGATTTCATTCAGCCCTTATCCTCTGACTCTTGGATTGTTTCAGGAGTTTCCTCATTGGTCTTCCTGTGGTGGCTTCTTCATCCTCTGACCCTGAGTGGGGTCTTTGTATAGCTTGAATATGATCAGGTCACCCTCAAGTTCCCCTTTACTTAAAAAGAGTTTGCAATCTGGCAGCCTCACACTGAATCCATGGAGTCTATGTAGTGCTTTGAGAAAATAGGAATTGTATTTTTATGCACATTTTCCCCACATTTTAGCACCTCTGAAAATTGGAATGTGTCTTAAAATTGATAGAGTGTCATAGTTTGATGGGTGGATTTCTTTTCTTACTGGTATATAAAACACCATGAATTCAATGGCATCTTAAATTTGCACAAATATGCTCATGTTGACATTTAAAAATAGGAGGCTTTACATAAAAATATGTTCAACTTCTCTTGAAAAATCACACTGGGCAATACTAGGCCAAGCTATCTAGATGGCAGCTTAAGAGGAAGCTACCAAAGTAGCAGCTGTCTCAGACAAAAACTCTCTAGAATGTCCCATCATCCTCACCCAGGCTGCTTTGTTCATTTCTGTCATATGCCCAGCCCATGTAAGCATTTGAGATTAAAATCCCTGGTAGACAGGTTCAAGTCTGCATTCTTAGTTATGATTTACAAGCGTGATTATAGCGGGCACCAACCTGCCTCCCAGCTCACATCCCCCTTCTCCACTCTCTACGCCCTCTGCCCTCTGACTCCAGAAACACAACTCAAATACAACCTGCTGCTGTGCTTCCCAGAATGCCTTTCCCACCTTTATGATCTATGAAACATTTCCTGACTTGCCCTGGCAGAGCACATTTCCTTCTAGACACATCCCTATAACTATACTTCCTGTCTTGAAGTATTTGTGGTCAGGCCTGTGTTCCTTATTGTGCTGTGAACTTGGTAGGGAAATGAATCAGAATTTATTCATCTTTGCATCCCTGCTTGTAGCTGGAACATTTTCAGTATCTATTAAGCACAGACCGGATGGTGTTCCTATTTTGCTGGGGATATCTGGTTTTTGCGTTTTGCCCATGGATAGGAGCTAAAAGTAAGTCAGAGAGAAGAGCAAGTGTTTGCCTAGGTGTTCATAATTTATAGCATGTGACATTGCTTCCGGCTGTGATTGAGGAAGGCCCATGGCAGTCAAAGTCATGCATGGGGATGTTATACTCTGCAGACCCAAAGGCACACCAGACCCAGTTCTCTGTGAAGCCTTTTTAAAAAATTGTTTTCAACTTAGTGTACAGTAAAAGCAGGTTGTTTTTGTACAATTCTGTGAATGTTGACACATGGATAGATTAGAATAACCACCGCTAGGATACAAAACATCAACATGCAGATAGAGAATAACCAGGGCACAGAACAGCACTCCCGCCAGACTCCCTCTTCTGTGTCTCTTCAGTCCTGCCACCCCCCACCTATAAACACTAGCAGCCACTGAGCACGTCTCCCTCACTGGGCTTTGTCCTTTCAAGGAAGCCATGTGCTTGTGTGTACCTTCCGAAGCCTGGTTTCTTTCACTTGGCATGATGTCTTTGGATACATCCAGGTTGTACATATCAATAGTTTGTTCCTTTATATTGCTAAGTAGTATTCCACTGCAATTTGTGTATCCATTCACTCACAGAAGGTCATTTGGATTGTTTTCAGTATTTGACCTATGGACATGTATGCATGTTTTTGTGTGAATGTCAGTTTCAATTGCTCTAAAGTAAATACACAGGAGTAGAATCGGTGTGTCATATGGTAAATGTATCTTCTATTTTGCATTCCTACCAGCAAAGTTCTAGTTGCCCTCCAACCTCACCAGTATTATTGGTATTTTTTAACCATACTAATAGCTATACAGTGCTGTCTCACTGCTATCATATTTTGAATTTTTTGCTTTCTTGAATTCATCTGGGAGAACAAGAGGGGGAAAGAAACCAATCAACTGAGCCCTCCCTGGTGGCTCAACGGGTTAGGATGCAGCACTGCAAGCGGGCAGCAGCCACTTCAGTGTGAGTTCAATCCCAGCCCCGGAGGTGACCCACATGGTGCAGCAAACCTCTCTTGACCCTCCCACTGCTCCCTTCAGCAGTGTACTTAATCAGTCGTCCTGTCCTGCTCCCCACTCTGTCTCTGGTGAATACCCTCACCCTCTGCAACTCTGGCGTGTATCCCAGCTCAGTATGAATACATAAATAAATCTTTAAAAAAAAAAAAAAAGAAACCAATCAACTAATAGTCAATTTAGTTGTCTTTCAAACTCTGATTTTCTTCTTAATCTGCCTTTAGCTATTTACTTTTCAGCATCTTGTGTTATTTATTGCTGTATAACAAATTACAAAAAAAAATAGGTTTAAAACATACATTTATGATGTCACAGCTTCTATGGGTCAGAAATCCAGGAGTGGCTGATCTGTGTCCTCTCCTCCAAGGATTCTTACACGCTGCTGCAGACAAGGCATTGGCTGGGCTGCCTCCATCTAAGGCTTAACTCATATTGGCAAGAATTCAGTTTCCTGGGTTCTGTTTGGCTGCAGACCTCAGTTCCTTCCCAGCTCTTGGCCAGAGGTTTTCCTCAGTTCTTTGTATGAGGGCCTTTCCAACATGGCAACTCACCGCTGGCCCCACTATCCGGAGGCTAACTGAGAGGCCAGTCCCATTTGAGTTTCTCCACTTGGTGCCGTTGGGCATCAAAGTGTAAAGGCCACGAGTGGACAAGTAGTTCCAGCACTTACCGCCAAATAGGTTTGCACACATTGTTGTTTTCTGAGTCTACTCGAAAGTCCAACTGCTTTAACTTGATTCTAACATATTCTCCATTGTGTGTCATGACAAGTAGGAGATGCCCATTAGAATTGCTTTTCCTTGGCATGAATGGGAAGGGTGGTCATCTTCAGGAAGCTTGTGAAATAGGAGAGGTTTGCCTGCAGTGCTCCATCTCTTCCTGGTGAAGGAACCAGACTTCTCCAGTCCCCTGTCTTTCCATAGTTTTCCTGTTACCATCGACTACGTGTCCTGGCTTGGGTTTCCTCAGAAACAGATCTTGAAACAAACGTGTGAGAACAAGCCATTTATTTGGAAGGGGAAAGCAAACCTAGCAGGGGCTGGGGAAGTGAGAAAGGAACGGGAGACAGCCAAGAGTCAAGAGTAAGTCCAGGCAGCAGAGTGGAGAAGCCGCCACTTGCCAGTCAGGACAGACAGGTACTTCCCCCTCACTTGGAAGTCCAGTTGCAGTATTATAACCAGACACTGAGCTCATTCTAATTTTAATTTCACTTCTGCCAGCTCATGTCCTTGTTAAGTATTGTAAACTACACGCGCCTGCAAGAGCACCCTCTTCCCTCGCTTGTCTCTTCTTCTTCCTAATTTACTGCTATTCAAGCATCACCTCTAGCCTGGGGATCACTTCTTTTAGAAAGCCTGCCCTTGTCCCTGCTTCTGGGATAGGGCATTCCCCATGCCCGCTACCTGACCTTTCTACTGTACCGTACAGTGGTCATTTGTCCTGTAATAAATAGCTGTGTGTGCTGTACTGGCACTGTTTTAGACACCTGGGTGTTATATTCCAACAGGGGAGGCAGGTTTTAATGTATAATTGTATTTTAATTTTGTACTTATGTGGTAACACCACTTCAGACATGTCCCTTTCGTTCACCATTCATGTCCCTGTCCCTTAGCCCAGGGTGCTCGATAAAAACGTGGATTTGAGTGGAAGAGTATAAGTCATCTGAGTAAGGAAGGTTCAGCTTTTCCCAGACAGAACAGAACTCTCATCTTTCCTCTTACCCATTTTCATATGATGATGTGCCAGTTTAGAATTTGGCCCACCTTAAATCTGTTCGTGAATGAGTTTAGAGCTGTTAACAATACTTTGCCCATTAATTTTGTTCTTTTTAGGCTGGGAGAACTCATCCTTATCCAGGTGACCAGAGGGCATTCTGAGAAGAGGCTGGACCCTTCATTTTGAAAACACGTAAGGCACTGGCTAAAGCTTCTCCACTCTACTAGATGCACTTACAATCAGACTCTGGAGTCACAGGCCCAGGTTCAGAGTCCAGCACTCACGCATTTGCTGTTTGACTTGGGCTATAGTTCCTAATGTGTAAAAAGGGGTCCTAATAGTATATACTGCATAGGATGGTGTGTGGATTAAATCAGAACAACACATGTAAAATTAACAAGTACCTTATAACATGGTAAGTGCCCAATAAATTTATTATCATTGTTTTAACTTATTCACATTTATCAGAACTGATTCATTTCACATTTGGAGTCTGGCTAATACTTTGTGCTGCTCAAAGTAATACTTAAGCATCCTTCATACAATGGAAAAATAAGTGACATTTTTCATTTTAAGCAAAGTCAAAATTACAGTCACATCAAGGGCACAGTCAATCCAATTTATGGACCTGAGGCTGGCCGTTGATATAAATACCCAAACCACGAGTTCTCACCCGCCTTTCTTTTCTTTGTGAAATATAAGAAATAGTTGGTGAGTACCTCTGATGCAGTTATTGCTGGGGAGGCCAAGAAGGATGAAATGGATCTTTTACCTTCAAGATTTTACTGTAAAAGGACAAATTGCAGCATACTTTGAGCAGCTCTATAATTGGACACCTACGTAGCTTTGGGAGCCAGAAGACAGAATGACTAACTCCCCTTTGGTGATCCAGGAAAGGCTTCACACAGAGGAGGTGACATTCGAACAACTATATCTGGACACAGCTATCATTCAGTCATCAAGGGTTGGATAGGTCTTTGGCCGAAACATAGCTATAGAAAGACATTGTCCACTATTTGGAGGGAGCCTGGATAATTATACTGTCATTACAGTGTGTATGGCCGCGTCCTCAGGTCCTGGGTCAGAGTCCTTGCCATGGAAACCTGTGTGGTTGCATTGCCTCATAATGAGGCCCTTTGATAATATTTAATATGCTAATAGGAGTTCAGGTGCCTAGAACTGCCTTTCCAGTGATTTTAAAGGGATTCCATTAGATTAAATAGCAAGCTAGGTAACCACTTTACTGGCTCTCCTGTGGCTCTCAACTGCAGAAAGGAATTGGCTAAAGAGCAGCTTGGGTGAGGTTATGAATTGGTTGAGTGGAGTCCTTTAAACCCTAGCTTGAGAGGCCTGGGGCTAGTAAGCTGGCAAGGAAGCCTTTGTTGGTAAATTCCTGTCTGTGCAGCTGCAGTTTACCTAGAGCTCTGGGAACAAGACCAGTCCTACATTGCCTCAAAAGATGGCAGAACTGTGGCTGTAGCACCCACTACTAACACTGGCACTGAGATTTTTCAAATGTGTCTTCCTTCCCAAACTCAGCAAATTACAGATTAACTTTCCTTTCTGGCCATGAAGGGAAGTGAATCTTTCTTTCACAGGTAGGTTCTGCATCAGACAGCTTACTATAAATAACTGGAGGAATACAAATGCCATGTAAATAAATTTGCAGTCCAGCCCCCAGCAGCTGCTCCCTCACCCCATGCCTTTGCAAGTCCCAAGGGAGACTTAGGTTAGTTTTCTCACTTCCTTCTCCTAATTATACTTAGGTTATGGTAGTGTTTCCCAAAAATCATTTTCAGTTGATTAAAGAGTCCACCACGGAATGATTTTCTGCCCTTGCTTACCAACATTCAGTTTGTATTTTGTACCGATGCAAATTATGCAAACAATAGCCTGATGCTGCCAGTGCAGAGCACGTCCCCTGGGAGGCAGTCATGTGATCAAAGCCCATTATCTGGGCTCTTCCCTTTATCTCCTAGCCTGGAACTGGGCAGTCTCAGGGCAGACCAGCCTCTCCCTGATCGGTGACTCCAGCTCATCCTGCAGGCTAAAAGGCAATGAATGCAGCTTCCGTTATTTTTTCTTTCTTTCTGTGTGAATATTTCTTCATTTATTTCAGCAGAGTTCTCCCTTCAAAGAGCTGCAGAGATGTGAGATGTGTCAGAGTGTGTAAATGTGTGTTTTTGTGTGGGGGGTGTTGCAGGGAGAACTGGAATTGTACCTCTTTTCTTTCAGGCCTTTGCATCTCCTCGGGAAGGTTTCTTCTTGTTTTCATTTCTGTTCAAACACCTGGGGTGAGGACAGACACCTACATTGCTGAAGGAGAAACAGGTAATGTGTTTGTTTGTTTTTAGGTGTTTGGGGCAAGCAGAAATCTCCATTATGAACTACAACATTGTGTAGCAGGGACAGAGAATGTTCACTCCTTGAGTTTATTTTATTACTTTGGAATTTTGGGGAATGACTTCTCAAAGATGCTGATTTCAAGTCAATGGTCATCATCTTCAAAAGGTGTACGGATGACTACAACTTGAAGGGTTTGACATGTTTCAGATGAACTCAGTATTTGGAAAAACTCTGTGGTCACTTGGATGAGGGCTAGAAAACATGGGAAGGGATATTTTGAGATACCCTTCTAAGTCCTGCGTAGGGCATTCCCAGAACCCCCAAGCAGTGTTATGTTCAGAAACCTTCTTTAGCTCCCACGGCCTTTTGTTATCTTAGGGGACTACCAAGTTTCCATCGATCTGTAAGAAAGGGAAACAATTCTTTGCGATATTCAGGAATTTTCTTTAGTGATTTTGTGTTTACATAACTTGATCAGATTGGATCCATAAACTAAGACTTAACTAAGCTAACTTTTTAGTAGACAGGCATTTTATTCTTTAGTGATCAAATTGAGTGGATTTTTAGTTCTGCACTAATCAGCTGTGCATAGTGTACAATACCAGATTTTAGAATCTCAATCTCTTCATCTGTAATATGGGGATGCTGAAAGTTTGCTGTGAGTAGCTACTAGAATAATAAAACCTAAAGCACCCACTATACTGGATAAATGGTAGCCCCTTAATATATAGTCATTATTTTAGCTATTACTATAATTACCAGTACAGCATTCTCTCAGACCTTAGTGAATCTACAATTACCCCAGAGCCTAAGGCAACCCAAGGAGTTTAGTCTCTGATAGGTCCCCAACAACGCATTCTGAAGGAAGAGATTTGAACACATGCAAATTTTGTTTAATGTTTCATTTCTACCACAGTAAGTACCCTCCCTGGCGTAGCCCCTTAACTAATTTGCTAGCTAAGAATTGCTTTTTGTTCAAGTGGGCTTTTTTAGTGCTAAGCTCTCACTAGTCCTTAGTACTAATGTGTATGTAAGGTACACATTAGTACCTGTTTTTTTGTTTTTAAAGATTTATTTATTTGTACATAAAGAACTGGGGTACAGGCCAGAGGCTAAGGGGAGGCGAGAGGCTTCACCAGAGACAGAGTGGGGAACAGAACAGGCAGATCGACAAAGTACACTGCTGAGGGGAGCAGCAGGCGGGTCAGGAGAGGTCTGCCGCGCCATGTGGGTCACCTCTGGGGCAGGCGGGAATCGAACTCATGCAGAAGTGGCTTTATCTTCTCAGTGCTGTGCTTTAACCCGCTGCGCCACCAGGGAGGGCCAGTACCTGTTTTTTAATGAGAAAACTGAGATTCAGAGGAATTAATGACTAGCTGAAAAGAATTTGAACTGTTACTTGTCTGACTTCTGGACCCCAAGCGCCATTGACCAGCATTAGGCTGTTAAGGATAATAGGTGTTCTTGACATTCTGCTAGATCTTTCAGAAGGTAGTGGGCATGCAGCTCTTTCTTAGAGCTTCATAATGCACAGTAATGTATTGAAGGCTTTGAGGACTCGGCAGTAAAGAAACCTTGTTTAAGCCTACTTCTCCTGAACGCATTTGGTGTTGGGGCCTGTTTTTGACTTATCTCTACCACCATAGAGAACTGCTGTCCCACAAATGGACTTTGGAAAATCAGGCACCAGGCAATGCCACCTTCTGATCTTGATCCTGTCTGATAAAACAACAGTTTACTGGCAGACATCTTCTGGTGCTCATTATAATTCCCTCCCTTTTCTTTAAATTCCATCTGGTGAGCCAGGAAGAGTCACTCCCATTCATTGAAGACTAGAGACTCAAATGTAATGTCCTTCTGGAAAGACAGTCAAGTAGGGGGCTCTCCAGCGTGGTCTGCCAGGCACTTCTCTGCCCTACTCTCCATCCCTTAAGTTACACTTAGACCACAAGCATCAACCTATAAATTCCCTGTTTCAATGAACAGCAAAGAAAATGCAGCAGGCGAGTCTCACTCTTCCTCTGTCCTCCACGCTCATGTCTACACAGTCCAAAGGGGAAGAATTAGATTTACCTAGCCAGCTGCCACAGGCAGAGGGAGTGTAATGCCAGTTGAATGAAAGTGAGTTGCGGATTTGGTTCCTCAGGCTTAGAGCTAGAATAGGAATTTTCACAAAAACCAGCATCTCTAGGAAAAGCTGAGTTTCTAGCATCGGAAACCACACATTTCCCATCCAGATCACCAAGGGTGGAATCAGGGTCAAGGTGGCTGAGCCAAGGTTTGGCAGTTCAGTAGAGATGCACTTTGTAATTAAATAAAGAACCAAGAAGAACAGCTTTGGGATGCTGGGCTAGCACTTGGTGGAGGAGGTTACATTAACTCCAGAGGCCATTTTTGTTCTTTCCTTGTATTTTCGGTGTGGGGGGGTGGGGGGCTGAGAGGGGAATGAAAAGTGGCTAAGATGAAAAATGTGAATAGCATCAAAAGAACTGCTTTCCAGTTCTTACCTCATTAGCCACCCTTCAAACATACACTCAGTAAAAACCTTTCAGCAAGAGGCCCTTCCTTTTATGGATTATAAGTGCATGCTAGTGATGAGTCATTATTTTATGTTTATGCTTTAAAACAATCCTTGATACATAATGGTAGAAGTAGCAGTACTGGGCATGTTTCAAGCTGCTTATTGCCAAGATCCATCTCTTAAGTGGTTCACATCACTGACTGCCACATTCTTGGGTCTTTGTGAACACCTTTTGCACTCAAGAACCCCTTTCAAGCCCCAGAGATGATTTCTTCAGCGACTTCTTTAACACACGAAGTGCTTTTTCTATTGCTAACAGAGGACAGGGAATGGAAGAAGCTCTATTTTCCCAAGTTGTTTTTATCAGTTTTACAGTGAGCTAGTGATGATCTCAAAGGCACATACGCTGCTTAAAAACTTGTTGCTGTCAAGGGCACAGTGGAGTATGGTGGTGGACTCTAGGTGACGTGGTGGTGGGTGTGTTGTGGTACCATCATTCTTTACAAATGAATGCATTATTATTGCCCATTTTCTGGTTTAATAATGGATGTTTGTATAGTCAAAAAGCATGTACCTATGCACAAAGTGATGAAATAATAATTACTTTTTCAAGGACTGTGGCTTAGATTCATTCCTTTAACATTTACAGACCTGTGAAAAGGCACTATGTAGAGGCAAGATAGTCAAGAGTTATTTAGAAAGAAAGATACCTAGGAGCTTTTAATCTGGAGAAATATACTCAAGCTCAATGCTTTTGAGTTTCTGGTGAAACTTTCACACAAAATTTTGTTTTGTTGTGCAATGAATTAATTTGAGGAGATACTGCTTTATAATTTTTTTCTGGAAAAAAGAAAATTGACTTCAAAATATATCACTTCCTATTGCTAGATCAGTGTTTCCTGCCTACTCAACACTCAGACTCTTATGTAATCATGCAATGAAAAAACTAGTATGGAAGTGAAGCCCAGGTGAGATATGGAGAGCAGAGTTTCTCAAACTGAGGTACAGGTACTGCCTTGTCAAAGTGCCATAAAGCAGGCTCTTCAGTGGCAGAGTCTAAGGATCTCCGACTCTCAGGAGAGTTTGGGAGTTGGTTTTTTAAAAAATAATCTCCCCTGGTAAGTCTTTTGATCCGCCTGTCAGAGCACTGATCGAAGCGCTGGGAGAAAGTCACCAGGATTAGAACCACATCAAAGAATAATGAAGTGTCCTCATAGACTCCACAGATAACCTTCGAGAAATTTAATTTTCAAAAATGAGGAAAGTGTAGATGCCAGACCATACCCTTGTAAGTCTGACATGATCTCTGCAAAAGTTCTGTTCCAAGTGGATGGAGTTCAAGCAAAATGAGATGACTACTAGGTGGCATTATGGGTTTGCCGAACCATTGTCTCTGTGGGAGATTCTCAAATTCTGCGTGATATTAGAATCATATGGGGATCTTTAGAAAATTTTAATGCCTAACCCCCATTCAGTACCAATTACATCAGAATCCCTGGGGATGGGACCCAGGCATTAGTATTCTCTAAACTCCAAGTGATTTTAATTTAATGAAGTGCAGTCTGAGCTTTGGGAATTTTAAAAGCTCCCCAGATTATATTAATGGGCAACAGTTTAATAGTTTGTCTTTATGCTGTTAGGCAAGTTGCTGAGCCTCCTTGTGTTTTGTGTAAATTCCAGGTAATTTTAAAGTTACCTCACACCTTGGTCTATGATTCTCTTATTACAAATCGTTCTGAGCTGATCCTTGCAGCTCTCCCTCCTTCTTCTCCTCCCCATCTTTTTTCTGCTGCTGCTGGGATAGGCCAAATGTCAAGGTGTCAAAGTATGCATCTTAATTTCATTAAAATATTTAGCACAGTTTTCCAGGATGTCTCATAGGTATAGAAGATGTTAGTTATGGTAGGTGAATTTACCACCTCACTGAACAAATAGGTCCAGTGTATGAGTGGAATGAGTCTATGGTAACCCTAGAGAGTGGCCCAGAGTGGAAAGCTGTTAGGGTTGTTCTGCCCTTGCAGCTAACCTTCCTAGCATTTTTTACCTGTGATGTGAATAAGAAAGATGTGAATGAAATGCCTGTCAAATTTGCAAAGAACCCCAGAATTAGGAGCGTTAACTAGTTCAATACATATCTTGATATTTGTTTATGAAGGTTATTATTTTAAACATTTCTATAAGTATTTGAATGTAATTCACATTCAGATATGTTCCTTTGTTCTTCAGTTGAGTCCACATTTGCGAACCAGTAGTGCAGTACTGAAGGGAGGACATTCGTGCCTGGAAGGGCCCCGGTGGTTGTTTTCTGACTCTGTTCCTCTCAAGGGATTCAAATCTGTTGAGTTGGTTTGGAGCATCACAAAATAAAGGACTCACCCCCAGAAAGTGATGAGGTGGCATACTCCAGAAAGGAGGTTTGTTGGGTCTCCCATGGAATTGCTCTTAGAAGTTCTGACCTAGCAGTTTCAGTTAACCCATCAGAAGCCTGGGGAGCAAGAGTCTAGACTGTGCAGGGGCCTCAAAAACACCTGGCGAGCTGTCAAAAAGTACTGTCTCGCAGACGCTGATGTTTTAGGGGAGACCTTGAGCATCTCTTATTTTTTGAAAGAAGTAGTAACCTGACTGATTCTGAGCAATATTGTCAAAGAATTCACTTTGAATTGAATCTGATTTGAATTGTGGCACAGTTCTTTACATGTGCTGCATATGTCTCATGGTTGGTCTCCTGTTTGTCTTTTTAAAAAATCAGATAGATTTAATTATTTTGAATCTGAAACCAGAGCAGTTAAATATGTCAGAGTCTTCATATCCCAGTCTTTATATTTCAATTAGAAAATTACACACTCGTACATTTCAATTTTTCTTTTCATTTTTAACACTTTATTTTTGAAGAACTTGATCTGACCAAAACAGGAGGAAAATGTAATTTCTGTGTAGCAGAAAAGCAATCTGTATCTGCTCTGTTGCTCTGCTGGAAAATAAGCCAGGATTAGATTATATCTGATCACTTTCCACATCACATGATGAACAGCAGTTCAGAAGAAACATAAAATGAACCCTGCTGAGCCGCCCTTAGACACCTGCTGTTAACGGTACTTTCTTTCTCCCTCATTAGAATCTGTGAGTGAAGTGGACCTGGGAGGAGAGGCTCCTTACAGCATAAAAGGCGGCACCTTTTACTCTCTGTCTTGGAATGAGGAGTTGAATTCATAAACACATAATTGAGAAGACATGGGCTGTGGCATTTCATCTTCAACAAAAGACAGCAAGTCTGAGATCGGTGAGTGCTGGGAGTGTGCCTGTCTTCACAGGTGCAAGGGGGGTGAAGTGTATCGCCCTCCCCTCCTTTGCCACTCAGTACCCACACAGGTTCTCCAGCTGCCCTCTGTGATTTTGTATGAGGCATTATCATTTGCACCAAAGGTTAAATATTGAGGTACCATGGGAATCGACCATTGGGAAGATGTAACTTTATAGATGTACCATAAAATATTAACTAGGAGATAGTTTATGTTTGATTTGATTTCAGTTGAAAATATAGCAATGTAATCTCTCAATTTAAAACTCAGAGGCAGGGAACAAGGAAGCTTCTGTAAATATGTATCTGTTTCTTCAATGTGCTTATAAATAACTGTATCTATACTATGTGACATTTAGTAGCATCATTGAATTTTTATTAGATTTTATAACTCAGTGATCAGATTATTTTTTATAGTTATCAGCACAGAGCTTCATGAGATTTGTCTCATGTTTTTCGAATATTCTAGGTAGAACTTGGGAAATGGTAGATCATTGGTTTTCTAATATTTCTTTTTATTTTGTACAACTCATTTGAATTTTAACTAAATTAAAATAAAATAAACAAACTGAGACATTATGTGAATAATTTACTCTTGAAGCTTCATTTCTTTGTTATATAGGTTATGATAGCTTCCTCAATTTCTGTTACCCACCTTAGCTTTGGAAGTTTATTTGGACTTGCAGTGAAGTCTTTTTAATGTGGAATGTTTTCCTCTGGGAATCAAATGCTCTCCTCCTTCCTAGGTTATTTGTGCTGGTGAGTTAGTAATCTCCGACAGCAGGGACATGAGAGATCCACTAGTCTATAAGCTTTCCAGTCTATGAGCTCATTATGACATAATTCTTTTGAATGCTCTAACTGGATTCATACCATGGTAGTAATGACTGTAAGAGAATAATTATCTTTTTATATTCAGGATTACCCAGTAGTCATTAAATTTAGTCACATTTCTTAGGTTAAAAAAAAAAAGGCCAGCCCCAACTTATAAAAGTAATTTGAAATACTTTTCGACTTTTAAAATGTCGCATGTAAATGGAAATATTAATTTCAAATTTGGGGGTGCCTTTTCTTTTAAATAATTAATTGAAGCAAAATTCATAAAGCTTAAAGCTAACTATTTTGATGGGAGCAACTCAGTTATATTTGGCACAGTCCACAATGTTATATACCCACCACTTCTGTCTAGTTCCAAAACATTCCCATGACTCCAGAGGAAGCCGTTTCTCCATGGTGGTTTCTCCTCTCATATGTTGGTGTGTACACTTGCTTGAGTCCCTGGGGTATATATCTGGGAGTGGAATTGCAGGTTACATGGTGGTTCTATGCTTTATTTTTTGAGGAAAAGCCAAACTGTTTTTCTGAACCACTTTTTAAGATAGTAGATTTATTAAGATTTAATTCACATACAGCACAATTCTCCTGTTTAAAGTATGCAATTCAATACTTTTTTTTTTTAATATAGTCTCAGAGCTGTATAACCATCACCCCAGTGAATTTTAAAACATTTTCATCCCCCTGTTGAAACGCATTAGCTGTCCCTCTCCTGGCCCCTACCTCTTCTGCCTTAGACAGTCACTAAGATCTGTTTCTATAGAGTAGAGTTATTCTGGACATTTCTTAAAAATTTTGTCAGAAAGTATGGGACCATTTGTGTCTTGAGTGTGTTTCACTTAGCATAATGTTGGTGAACCTTGAAAACATTTCACTAAATGAAAACTAGACCTGAATGATCACTTTGTATGTGATTTCATTTACCTGAAATACCTGGAACAGATAAATTCATGAAATAGAATTATTATCAGTGGTTGCCAGGCTGTCTAGTTTTCACTTACTCAGATGTTTTCAAGGTTCATCAATGTCGTAGTATGTCTCAGTACCTTATTCTTTTTGGTGGTTGAATACTATTCCATTGTGTATATACCACATTCTGTTATCCATTCATTCTTTGATGGAAATTTGGGCTGTTTCCACCATTTTGGGTACTGTGAACAGTGCTGCTATGAACCCGAGTATATGTGTACTTGTTATAAGCAGGTTCACAACTTCATTGCCCGCATGCAGAATTGCTGGGCCCATATTATCATATAACTTGGGAAACTTTCAAACCTTCCCCCCCAAAGTGGCTGCACCATTCTACAGTCCAACCAGCAATGTATTGGGGTTCCAGTTTCTTTGCCTTCTCAGCGACACTGGTCATTGTCTATCTTTTTGATTATACCCATGCTAGTAGGTATGAAGTGGTAGCTCATTTGGGTTTTTGTTTGCATTTTCCTAAAGACTAAGGACTTTGAACATCCTTCCATGTACTTGTTGGCCATTTATAGATCTTTGATGAATTATTCAGATCATTTGTCCATATCTAAATAGAGATATTTTAATATTTTCTGGTAAGAGTTTTTTTAATGGATCATTATTTAATTAGATTCTTTGTAGGAAATTTAGAATACCAATTTGTGAGGGCAAATCCTATTTGTGAGTGCAAACACAGGGTGGAGGTGGCATAATGTTGCTACACCTTGAAAACATTTGACTAAATGAAAACTAGACATGAATGAAGCTGAGGAATAGCTTTGATTTTTGGCAGATATCAAATCCAGAGCATTCTTTTTAAAAAAATTTTTTTAAGATTTATTTATTTATGCATACAACAGTTGGGGTACAAACCAGAGGTGTGGGGTGGGATGGGGTGAGAGATTTCACTAGAAATAGAGTGGGAAGCAGAACAGGCAGATCTAGTGAAATACACTGCTGAGGGGATCAAAGGGTGAGACAGGAGAGTCTGCTGCGCCATTCCTCCCTGGCCAGGAATCTAACTCTGACAGATTCGTAGTGCTGAGAATTAACCCCTTGCGCCACCAGGGAGGCCCCAAGCCCACAGCATTCTGACCAAGCTTGTGCTCTTCCATCTCGTATTTCTCCTCCATGTCGAAGATCTCATCTTCCTGGTGTTAGAGCTTACACAGCTTCTTCTTGCAGTAGGCATCAGTGAGATAGATGTTCTGGGATCTTTATACCACTGATGCCAATTTTGGTAGATCAGGCAATGACAAATTTCTGGTGCAGGGAAACTCCATGGGGGACAGAGGTCCAGCCCCAAGTAGCAAGCCGCTGCCCAGTTGCTCTAAGAAAACCACCCTCTTGCCTCTGTGGTGCCCAGTGAGGATGATCACATAGCATGATGCCAGCTTGCAGTTTGCACACATGCTGACTGAAAGGGTTTTTGCCGTGGCTCCACGACTTTCAAGGTACATCTTTAGTAGGGTAGTAGCGAGACATTTTTCGAAGTTTAACCCCTGGGTACTGTCATCTTATCACCACCAAGTAGTTGTGTAATAATAGAAAGAACCTTCTCCTCCTTTAAATTTTTTTATTATTTATTTTTTCTTCTCCTTTTTAATCCTGGATTTAGCTGCTGAGTAGTTCCCCTTATACATGACCATTCTGAAATGCATAGCAGATCAGGAATATCTGCCAGCTCCTTTCACTGGGACATGGTTTTGGCTGCACTGTAGCTTTTGTAGGAAGTTTTGAGATTGGGAGTATGAATCTTTCAATCTTGATTCTCTTTTTCAAGATTATTTTGGCTTTGTTGGGTTCCTTACATTTCCTTATGAATTTTATAATATGTTTGTCAATTTCTCTTGAAATAAACTAGCCGGAATGTTGATGGAGACTGCATTAAATCTGCAGGTTTTGGGAGATTTTTTTAAAAAATTTTTTTTATAACAGTTTATTTTTACATCATTTTGTACATTTTTTTTTCCATCTCAATTGTAATCCCCGCGGGTTTCCCATCACCAAGTCACCCGTGTGCCATCACCATAACCCCGTGCACTTCCCTCCCCACCCCCGTTTTTGATCCCATTCCCCACTCCATCCCCGCACAATGTCTCTAGTATATGGTTGTTCGTTATTCTTGTTATTTTCTCGCCTGGCCCATTATACTCCTGCTATGAGTGAAACCATCCGGTATTTTTCTTTCTCTTTCTGGCTTATCTCACTAAGCATGATCTTTTCCAGCTCTTGGGATATTATTTTAACAAGTAAATCATCTGCCCCATGAATACAGGATGTCCTTCCATTTATTTAGGTCTTCTTTCATTTCTTGAACAATATTTTATAGTATTCAGAGTTTAAGTTTTACACTTCTTTTGCTCAATTTAGCCTAAGTAGTTTATTCTTTTTGATGCTATTATAAATGGAATTGCTTTCTTAACTTCCTTTTTTGGACAGTTCATCAAGTATATAGAAGACAAACTGATTTTTTTTCATATTGCTCTTATATCCTGAAATCATGCTGAATTAGTTTTTAAAATTTAATAGATTTTTAGTAGATTCCTTAGGATTTTCTATTTAAAATGATGTCATCTGCAAATAGAATTTTAACTTCTTCCTTTCTTTTCCTTTTGTCTAATTTATCATGGCTGGAAACTATTTTACAGTGTTTACTAGAAAAAGACCAGATACCCTTGTCTTTTTCTTTGTCTTAAGGGGGAAAACATTCGATCTTTCACCTTTCAACATGATATTAGCATTGGCTTTTTCATAGATGTTTATTAGTTTGGAGTTATTTCCTATTCTTAATTTAAAATTAAGACGAAGTGGTGTTTAATTTGGCCAAGTGCTTTGTCTGCTTATACAGAAGTAATCATGTGTAGTTTAGTTCTTTTTGATATGTATGGTATATGTTTATTGAATTTCAGATGTTAAACCAACTTTGTATTCTACATCATGGTATGGTATATAATCCTTTTAATATATTGCTGGATTTATTTTGCAAGTAGCTTAGGATTTTTGCATATACATTCATAAGAAATATTGGTCTTCTTGTTATGTGTTTGTCTCATTTTGATATTAGAGTACCAGAGTACTGACCTCAGAATGAGTTCCTTCCTCTATGTTTTTATAAGTGTTGGTGAAGAATTGGTATGAATTCTCCTTTAAATGCTTGGTAGCATCATTAGTGAAGTTATCTGTGTATTGGCTTTTGTCTGTGGATGCTTTATTTTATTATTCTGTTTTTTTACTTCTTGTAGACCTATTCAGATTCTCTATTTCTTCTTGAGTCATTTTCACTAGCTTGTATCTTACTAAGAATCTGTCTACCTCATCTAAGTTACCTAATTTATTAGCTTATACTTGTTCAGAGTTTTCTTGTAATTCCTTTTGTTCTTACATCATCTCTTGATGAGTATGTCAGACAATCTTTGTTATTATTTGTAATAATAAATCTACTGAATATGGTGCAGTGGTGTTTATTTACATTTATCCCACACATTTTACCCATAAAATTTTTTTCTCAGTCAGCAGTATTATATATAACAATAATTGAAAATAATTAATACTCATTCATCACTCTACTATTCAGAGAAAATGACTATTAACATTCTGGTAATTTCCAGGAGGTTTTTTTTTTTTTTGGTATAAATTTTTAGAATTCAGTATTATTTAATTGTGGCCTGACTTTTGGCACTAATATAAACCATTCTTAGGTTGTTATAAATGCTTTGTAAACATCATTTTAGCCATTGATATATTATAAATATATCATTTAGTGTCTAGGCTATCATATACATAATTATTTCTTTAATATTGGACCCTATTTTACTAATATAAATAATACTTTGAATAATTTCTTTGTGTAAAGCTTTTTCCTTATTTCAGATTATTCCATATTCAGGTTATTAAACATAAAATCACTGTGTCAAGGGTTTTCAAAACCCTTGAAAGATTACTAACTGTATTTGAGTATTCAAAATGGTCTACCTATACTTTATTTAATCTTTGCAATAAACTAAAGTATTATTATTCCCATTTGCATGGTTGAAGACATTTATGCTTAGTGAGGTACTTGTCAAGGTCATATAAATAACAACTGCCAGATTTGGGATTGGAACCCAGGGTGTTCTAACTGTAGTGTTTTTTTGCCGGTCAACCATTGCACCCTTTTATGGTACTTCCCAATATTGCTGCCCTCAGAAACCAGCTTCAACTAAATTTACTTATAGAAAGTGCATCTGGAGCTTGCTTCCTGTTTCTCATGGCCTGACCAGTGTGAGGTCCCCCTTGGTCAGTCAGCCCCTCCACAGGACTCTGCCTCTGAAATATCATGGCATTTTGGAAAATAGTAGCCTGCATACTTGAGGCTGTTCCCTTCATTGTGGGCCATCCACCTTAATCCGAGCAGAGGCATCTATGTTGTATTATTACTGTTACTGTTATTATTTTACTTCCTTTGTGATCGGCAACAGGAAAATGAATAGGAGCTATCTTTGATTGAGTGCATACATTCACTATTTCTCTTTCTCACTAAAACTCTTGGAGGACGCTTTGATTAATCATCTTTACTAGAAAAGAAAGTGAGACTTAGATTAAAATACTGCCCAAAGTCATGCACCATTTGGTGGCTGGACCTGACTTGGAACCACCTCTGACATACTCCAAAGCCTGTATCTCTTATCATATCACCCTGACTTGAAGAATTGGAATTTATTTAGAAATCAAACATGAACCATTTCAGTTTCATTATTCTGGACTTCATTTATTTACACTTAAACTTTTATATTGATGGGCTGTGAATTACTATCTATAACCCCTTTTTCACCCCCCCCCCCACCCATGGAGTACTTTCAGAATAAACTATGACATATTTTATTTCTGCCCTCGATACCACTTAGAACTGCAATTATTCAACTTTGCTAAATGCTAAGGAGCCTACCAAGGCTATTGAGCTCTTTTGGCTTTGAAATTGGTGCTTTAAGCTATGACAAATAAAATATTTCTCTAATGGAGATTGTTCTTTGAAAAAGTATTTGCTATCTATTTTTACTTAAAATTTTTAATATGCTGAATAGCAAACCAAATATTTCTTTAATTCTTAGAATTGTTATAGGGCACCTCAATTCAGAGAGAGGCACCCCTGAAGTCCCAAAATCTGCCTGCTCTAAGTGGGTTCTGCCATCCGCCGCAACAAGACAAAACATATAAAGCTTTAATGAAAAGTGACTTTAATACAGTGAATATACAATATGAAACACAAAGAATGTAACTTCTAAATCAAACACCTGAAGTTACCCATTCCCTCGTGGGCAAAAGTCAACCCAAAAGGGATTGGCCCAAAGCAAGGCCTGAAAGCCTGCCACAAGACTAAAGCACCTTCTGGCCGGGACCCATGGAAAAGGGTCAGAAATGGCCAGACAAATCTGAGAGGAAAAGAGCAAAATCAAAATTAATATAAACACTGCCATAGTCACCCCCTTACAGGGATCTCACCCACATCTGCCTTAACCAGTCCAGTGTCAGGAAACAAGCGCGGTTTCTTCATCACATGTTTGCTGCTCCATGTGGCTTCCTTAGGTCTCCTTCTCCATCTGTCTTCCTTCTCTCTTCTTCTCTCTCCTTTTTCTCTGCTCAGTTCCACCCTCCTTCTGGGTGGGGCAGGGAACCTGGAACTTCCCTTCTCCTAGGGACCACCCAGTTACAGAATGACATCTAGTTATTAATCTAACAATCAAGCCATTCTTTACTGCCTGAGAAGTCCCTCCCCTCTGTCCAGCCCTAAGTCCCCCACCCCCTCACTCCCAATTTCAAGTCCTTTCCAGTGCTGTATGTTTAAATTTTGGCAAAACAATGAATGACACTGTTTCCTTTACCTTTGTTGTTCTTAAAAGAATTTTGGGAAAGTTCAGAGGGGCCCTTGTCATTCTTCTTGCTATTATTGTTAATGAGTTCTCAGTTATAATTGCCATAAGTGGTCTTATTATTCCAAGATGGAGCAGAAATCCCGAAGATCTGGGACCTCCCTTCTTTTTTTCCTCAGTGAAGTGGGGTCTCAGAGAAGGTATCCTTAGAGCATGCTCCGCCGTAATGCGTGTGTGTGGAGGGGGCTGTTCTCCTGTCTCTGCAACTCTCTTCCCCCAGCTGTCACCTGTTAATGCTCGAGTGCCTTTCCACTTTTTTCCTTCTTTCATTTGGATGTAGATCCTTTTCTCATGCTGTTTTGTTTTGCCCCCAACTTCTTATTTTTAAAAATTGCAAGTCTACAGGGAAGATGAAAGATTAGTACTATGAACACCCACGCATCCTTTACCTAGACTCACCAGTTAACATTTTACCATTCTCTCTCTCCGCTCTGTATTGGAAAGTAAGTTGCACACATTATGATATCAACATAAACAGAACTGGAGGGGATAATGCTAAGTGACATAGGTCAGAGAGAAAAAGACAAATCCTGGATGGTCTCACTTACAAGAGGAATATAGAGAAACCTAACAAAGAGTCAGTGAAAACCAAACCAACAACAAACTCTTAACATCTGACTGCATTTGAATTAACTTTAATCAACTCTATGGCATTCCACCTCTCTCTCTTCCTGACTAGATGTCAAGCCCCTTAATGTTGCATTAAATATTCACTCTTCCTGGTACCTCTTCAGGAGACCTCTGCAAACTGAATTTCAAAAGCTTCTTATTTAAATAACTTCCTGTCAGTTATATTCCTATTTAAAATACAAAACCAAACCAATCATAAGAAACCTCCACTATTCAGCATGAAGAGAAGAAGCACAAGACAAAATGTCTCAACTAAACAGGGACTTCATTCACTCAACAAACATTTAGTGAGTATCTGCTATGTTCCAGAGACTATTCTAGACTCAGGGGTTACAGCAGCTAGTTGGACAAACCAAAATCCCAGTCTTTATGGCGATTACATTCTAGTGGAAGGAGAGAGAGATATTAACAAGTCACCTAAATGTATGCTATATCAGGTGGTAATCAGTGGTATGGAGAGAAAATAAGAAAGGAAATGGGCAATGAAGGAAGAATGCCATTTTAAAAAAAGGAAAAGGACTCACTGAACAGGTGACATTTAAGCCTAGACTTTGGATTATAAGGAGTGAACCCTGGAGGTTCCTAACTTTTGGGTTCTGAAATGCCAGCCCGTTCACAGTAGTTTGTGAATTTTTTTTTTAAGAGACCTAACTTTTTTTTTAATTATATATTTTTTTTTTTATATATTTATAGATTTTTTTTTTACAACATTCTTCATTTGTACATTTTCCCTCTCAGTTGTAATCCCCGTGGACTTCCCACCACTTTACCCCTGTGCCATCACCATAGTCCCGTGTGCTCTTCCCACCCCAATTTTGATCCTGTTCCTCTCTCCACCCTCTGTATAACACCTCTGGTTATAGTTTGTAATATTTTTTTTTAAAGATTTTTATTTATTTGTGCATACAGAAGTGGGGTACAGGCCAGAGGCGGCGAGAGGTTTCACCAAAGACAGAGTGGGGAGCAGAACAGGCAGATCGACGAAGCACACTGCTGAGGGGAGCAGCGGGCGGGTCAGGAGAGGTCTGCCACGCCATATGGTCACCTCCGGGGGCAGGCGGGAATCAAACTCATGCGGAAGTGGCTTTGGCTTCTCAGTGCTGTGCTTTAACCCGCTGCGCCACCAGGGAGGGCCAGTTTGTAATATTTTTAATGAAATTATCCTGCATGTAAATAAGAAGTATTTGGGGGCACTAGAATTTTTTAACCTAAAGAGAGACAGTTATTTATTGCTATTCCAGCCTTTAAAGAAAAAGTAGTTGCCATTTATTATTGACTGCTTCCTGTATGCCAGGTTATGGGGATATGTGCTAAGCATTTTATATTAATAGTCAATTAATATATTACCAATGCCTGGATCAGCTCATTAGCAATACATTATTGTATAGTATTGCAGTAGCCCTAGAAGGTATTTATTCATTCATCCAACAACTGTTTGCCCAGGTGCTGGGGAGATAGTGGTCAACAAAATAAAGTCCCTGTTCTCATTTAATTTCACTTAAGGAGAAGACAGAGAATAAACACATAAGCATATGACTATCTAGGATGTCAGATAGTAAAAAGTATTAGGAGAACAATAATAAAGATGAAATATGTAGGGGATGAGAGATGGGGGAGGTGTGGGAAGGAGATGTTATTCTGTACACTTTTTCATTTTTTATGGCAAATTCCAAATGCCATCTGCATTGTACAGAATAATGGCTATGAGTCCAGGTTCTGTAATTACAGAGATCTGTGGCTGACTCCGCATTTTTTTCCACTGACAAGTGATGCCACCCCAAACAAGTTATTTCTGAGCCTCAGTTTCCTTATCTTAAAATAAGGATAACAATACTGCATAGGATTGTTGGGAGGATGAAATGAAAACAAATCATGTTAAACACCAAGCACAATGCCTGACGCACAGAAAAATGCTCTGAATTTGTATTTATTTTGCTCATTGATTCCCTGGAAAAATAGTTAATTTTTTGACAAACTACTATAATGATTGCCATCGAGAACATAACCCATTAAGAAACAAACAACCCCCTCCCCAGACTCCCCAGCTTGACGATAAAGAAACCACCTATGCTGGCCTCAGAAAATTGATCAGGTAGCTTATTAAACCTGTGCTTTTGCTTCCCTTTAGAAACACGAATAGAAGGCCCTTGGGACACATAAGGCAATAGCTTTTATTTTTTATTTTTTTCTGCATAGAATTAATGTGACAGAGAAGACAAGTCCTGTTACATGGTGAATCACCAGGACCAAAAGCCAGTCCAAGCTATCCAACAAGTTCAAAACTAGATGACATAGATTCTCAGCTCTGGGGGCAGAGTTGGGGGTTGTGGAACCAGAGACCCCCTTTAGTAGGGTCTGTCATATCTGCGCTCTACCCTTTACTGTTTTGGAGGTTTCTGCTCTAGAGGAAGGTCCTCAGCTGGCTAGAGGGGCCCAGCTGGGTGAGGACTCTTAGGAATGCGGTGCAGTTTTTGAGGTCTGATGTCCATATGCCCAAGCCTGCCCTGTGATTTCCTTCCCTTTGCTGGGGTGGGGGAGGGGAGGGTTACTGTGGAAACTGCAAGCCCAAGGAGCAACAGCAGGATGTGGGTCAAAGTCCATTCTATCAGCCACTGCCCAAGTACTTAAAGACCCAGTGTAGAACTCCAGAAAGCACCTGAACTGGAGCACCCAGGAAGTTGGAGGCTTGAGGCCCACACTGGACCTACATTACCCACCTCTATGGGATTAGCTCACCAGGCAGAGTTTGTTTAGAGGCAGAGACACAGAGTGATCTGAACAGAGACAACTGGATGTAAAGAACGACTATCCAGGAACTAAATTGTTCCTAGGGAACTGAAAGGATTTCTGAAAGAGATTCCTAAAGTACAGGGAGGAAGCGGCTGCACCTTCAGGACTGAGAACAGAGGGAAAAGATTGGAGTCTAGAAACTTGGAGGCGGGGGTCCTGTAGAACTGAAACTCAAAACTTGGGGAAGGACTGTTCTCTGGAGCTGGTGTTTGTGAGGGGCTGCTGTGAGGCTGGCTTTGAGTGCTGGGCGAACTGCAAATTGAACCCTGTGGCTACTGCAAGGAGAAACTGCTGCAGGAATGTGGAGCAGTTGCTAGGTTACAGGAACAGGGACAGGAAGTAGACTGGAAGGAGTCTATCCCTCCTCTAGCCTCACCATCTCCCTCTACCACCCCTCTTGGCAGAGTTAGAGTGGGAGTAGTTGGCAAAGCTGAAATGTGGCCTGCAGAGTCCCAGCCTCAGCCAGCGATTGAGTAGATAAGTGCCACTTGAGAGCTGACATGTGGTACCGCAGTATGTGGCATTTGTGTTCAGGTGTCGGGGCTCAGGTACAAGAGTATGAGCGGCAAGAGAAATGGCCGGTTCTCAGGTGGGGGTTGGGAACAGCTTACTGACTTACTGACCCTGGAATAATGAGGAAGTGCAAGAAACAGAAAACTGAGTATGGTTGTCTGTCTTCAAGGCAGAGTACTCACACTCACCAATAAAATAGCCGGTGAGTATACTGTGGCTTACCAAACAAAAGAGCACTCCCACCACTGGCAAGTGAAGGGGGTTCTGTCAAGAGTCTAGACAGAAGTAAGGCAGAGATGGGAGGTGAGTCTTACATAGCTTTTTTCTCCAAAGGGGGGAAGGACTAGAAACAGTAGTTTATATAATGTGTCTAGTGTCAGGTACTTAATAAGCGTTTAATAAATGGTGACTATTGTAATTCAAAGGAAGGAAAGGCATAAATAGATTAGGGACTGAAGTAATTGGCTGTAGTGGAGAGAACTGGGGTTTGGACCCAGAAGATGTGAGTTCATACTAGGTAATTTTGAACAAAATGAATTGCCTCTCTGAAACCAGAGTTTCCTTAGATGTATCATGGAGATGATAAGACTCAGGGGATTAAAGGTCTTGTAGTAGACCCTGAAATATGGTAGCTATTTTGTTTCATTAATAACTATAGAAATAATAATAAGCTTGCGTATTTATTATTGATGCTGCTAATACTAAATACATTTTTAGTGAACAGGAATAGATTTCACTGCATCATTGTACAAATGGAGAAACTGATAAGGTTAAGAAATATGAAGGTTAAGAGCCTAGGGAATGGAGTCAGTGAGACCTGCATTGAACTTCTTGCCATTCATTTCCACTCACTGGCTAAATGACCTTAAGTCAGCTAGTCGCTCTCTACTTCCCAGTGTGGTGAGGACTGCAGGAACCATCTGCTGCCTGGCTTTCAGTCAGTAGTAAGTGAACAGCACAGGGGAAGCAGTTCCATGGTTCTTATTGAGCAGAGAGCCTCCAAGACCCCCTGAGGTGAGGGTTGGTTGGTCATGGCAGTGATCATCCTACAGAACAGGCGTTTCTGGTGAACCTGCTGAGAACACTGGCGATTTCAGCCATGATCTTAACCAGTTCTTTACTTTGCAATATTGAACTGATCCCTCGATTTCTTCCCCTGTAGTTTTTCCCTATAAAGTTCCTGTAACTTGGTCTTATGTTTATTTTCTGGGTTTTCTGGAAGCTAAATAATGAAACAAGAGTCTCTGGAACCCAAGAACCAAGAAGAAACTCGTATAATGTTGTCCAATGACTAGTTTCTGTTCAGTGAAGCACAGCAGTACTAAACCAAGAATGCTTGGACTAGAGGCTGGAGTCCTGCTTTCAAAACACAAATTATTCTTGTTCTAGTTAATTCTTAATTTTTATGCATTAACAGGAAAATTTGTAGCATGAATAAAAGGAGCCAGCTGGTATTGATAGCTCTTAACTCTAAAACTTAAAGAAGGCGTAAGAGACTATGCTTTAAATCTCATTATCAGTGTGCCTGAATAACCCACAAATAAGACAATATTCATCTCTACAGTTGCCATTTGTTTCGCATGTGTTTTGTATCAATACTGGAGCTAAACTTTTCACTTGTAATATTTCATTTTGTTCCCTATTGACTCTATGAAGGAGGGAGAAGTATTCTTTTATCCTCCTGTCTTTAATCAATTAAACCTCAGGTGCAGAGGGTGTGGAGTCAGTCATATTTCTTAATTCATTTTACACTTTCATTACTGGCTGTGCAAGACCTTTTCTTACGTTAGTTAATTAATTTGCTTACCCTTCTATCCATGTACCCCATGCTCATTCACTCCCCCTTGTAATACTGAGTATAAATCTTTTCCTTTGCGTGTTCTAATGAAATGCATGTTATAGTTTTGTGTAGTGTATTTTAAATTTATACGAAATGGTATCATGTTATATATCATTCTGTCTCAAACTTTAAATAACTGTTCTAAGAGAAACAGTGTTTTTAAGACCCATCCACGTTGCTATGGGCAGCACTATTTATGCTTCCATTTGTGCTGTAATACTCCATAGTGTACCCACCACAGTTACACGTTTCCTAACGATGGAAAGCTTGGCTGTGTTGGTGTCTAACTCCCTACTGCCACAAACAAAAAAGCATTGTATCCTTGTGTGTCTCCTTTGTGGACTGTGTGATAATTGCTTTGGGGGTTATGTAGTGGGATTTTATACACATTGTTTGTGTATGTGTGTGCATGTACACATATGTATAGACACTGCTTATATGAATAACTGTTACAATTCTTAGGACATACATGGACTTCATATGCCTAAGTAGTGCTAGGGGAATCTTAGACTTTGAGGGTTTTATTAACTTAGTCAAAGTCATATAGACAGTTATTAGCAAAGTTGCGATTTAAGTTCGGGCAGTCTTGCTCAAAAAGTTCTACTCTTGGGCCCTCCCTGGTGGTACAGAGGGTTAAAGCAGAGCAGTAAGAAGCTAAAGCCACTTCAGCATGAGTTACATCCCCAGCCCCGGAGGTGATCCACATGGCGCGGCAGCCCTCTCCTGACCCGCCCGCTGTTCCCCCCATCAGTGTACTTCATCAGTCGGCCTGTTCTGCTCCCCACTCTGTCTCTGGTGAATTCTCTCACCGCTCCTGCACCTCTGGCCTGTACCCCAGTGCTGTATGCATAACTAAATAAATCTTAAAAAAAAATTCTACTGTTAATGGCTATGCCATCACTATTCACTGAGTATTTGAAACTTGAGGACATTTGGAAAAACAAAAAGGTAAATTTCATTGCAGTTTTTATGTTCCCGGAACACAAGAATGGCCTGTTTCCCCCCTCCCCCAAAACAATACCCATCACAATAGCTGCATAGTAACTGTTTTCCTCTGACTTTCATATTCTCTGGGTCGGCAGCGCTGAGAGCCGCACTTATCATCCAGAACTGGTACCGAAGTTATAGCGCTCGGCTGAAGGCCAGGCAGCGCTATGCCCTCACCATCTTCCAGTCCATCGAATACGCTGATGAACAAGGACAATTACAGGTATGTTTTGCAAGCTCATCTCCTATTGGTAAAATGCTTCTCTCCACCCCTTATTATTGAATGAATAAAAGGAACCTTTAGTGAAAGGCTTTAATAGAAAATGGCTTAATAGAAAGCCTTTAATAGACATTGTCTTAGAACCAGTTTTGAAATGAGTGTGATTTAGGAAGATTTTTTTTTCATCCGATGCCTAGTTAACTAATAAAAAATGGTCAAATTCTACGACCCAGCAATCCCACTCCTAGGTATCTACCCAAAAGACACAAAAACACTGATTGAAAAGATACCTGCACCCCCATGTTTATTGCTGCTT